>NW_023270699.1:3525183-3641666 GCF_011800145.1 Mirounga leonina
CTTCGCGTTGCTCGGACGGCACCCGAACGCCGCCGGCGGCTCCGCCCGGCGCCTCCGCCCCCGCCCGCGGGGAGGCGGGGCAGGCCGCGTGTCCAGGGCGACGGCGGACGCGGCGGTGCGGGCGGCGGGGACCTACCGACCGGGGACGCGCTGGTGGCGGCGAGGGCCGAGGGCGGGGCGAGGCCATGTCGGACGTGGGCTCGGAGGAGTTGGAGGAGGAGGGAGAGAATGATCTTGGGGTGAGCGCTCGGGGCGAGCGGGAGGCTGCCCGGCCAGGGCAGGGAGGCGCCGCGTCCTGGAAGTTGGCGGTGAAGGGCGAAGCGCTGACGTCTCCTTGCCGCCCCGCTTCCCGCGTCTCCTCCCCTCCGCCTCCCGCCTCCCGGTAAAGGCAACCACTTCCGAGTCAAAGCCTCGGGAAGCCCCCTCGTCCCTGCGGCCGCTCCCCGTCCAGGCGCTCTCCGCGTCGGCTGGGTCACTCGGCCCGCCGTGCTGTCCGGAGCAGTCCTTTCTGCGTGGAGCCCGGCCCCTCGGGACCGAGGCGGAGGGAGGAAAGTGGCTTCGCGGCAGCCTTCGAGAGACGCTGAGGACGTCTCAGCGGAGGCTTCCAGAACATTCTGCCCCAGAGACCCGGAGTCCCACGTGCTTCCTTCAGCCTTGCGGAGCTGACCCAAGTCGTTGGATCCCCCGGCTTAGGCAGCAGAGAGGCGGGGCCGGGTGCACAGCGTCCAGCCGTGGGAGCTGGGCTTTCTCATGTCCACAGATTAATCACTCTGCCCCAGGGGGTGACCATTTCCTGGCCGGCAGGTGGGAACCCCAGCCATGGTGTACGGAGTTGAGATAGTTTCAGAGGTAACTGGGAAGTCTGTCGCCTCCGCTGTGATAGATGGGTTGGTGCCTGCTCTGACCTTTTTGCGAGCTCTGTGTGTCCATCTCCCAGCTTCTTCTGCCCCGGTTACTGCTCAAGACTAGCACGTCTATGAAGTGCAACCACCCGGCCGGTACCGAGGGCCAGAAGCCTGGGATCTGCGTGCTCTCCAGATAGCCAGCAGCTAGTGCTAAAAAGCAGGACAAACTGCAGTGATTTACACTCCAGAATCCCCTGTGCAGTGAGGTCGAGTCTGGGACACCTCCTGACACCCCCCCCCATGCTCCTCTTTCATATCTGTTTCCCCCTCTACTGAATCTCGGGGAGCACTTTTAAAAAATCACTTGCTCAGGGTCTGCTTCTGGGGGAACCCAACCTACAGCATCTGCCGAGTAAGCCTTCGAGTTTGTCTCCTCAGGTAGCCCTAGTGTTTTGTAACTCTTTTGTGCCCATAATTTTAGCTTTAAATCACAGCTGGGGTCATTTTAAAGAGTTCCCCTCCCATTCAGTCACCTCAGCTCAGTCCTGGGTGCATTGGGAGGTCTTCTGGGGGGGGGGGTGTAGCTTCTATACATTTTGATTTAGACTAACCCTGAAACAAATCTGTAAGGTCACACATTTTTACCTTCTGTTCCGAGCAAGGATTTCTGAGCTAGGTAGTGCTAGGCAAGGGCAGACTGCAGAGGTGTTTGTTTCTGAAGTCCTGGTAGTGTTTCCGAGCTTGTGTTGTAGTAAATCTTTGCAGATACAACTCCATGTCAAATCATTACTCTGTGCCTTGGCCCTTTTATTATTTATTATGTGCACCCTGCACTCATGATTAGATGCTTGAGGAATGTTTATTTTGTGAAGGGTAGGAGAAAGTAGGTGAATTACAAGCCTGTGTTAGGTTTTCTTTAATTGATTTAAGATACATAATTATTTCCGTATTAGTCTATGAGTGTTTCAAACTCAAGTCTCTTGATAAGGACTTTAAACTTGATAAGGAGATTAACTAAGTGGAGTTAGGGACTCTTGTGACAACTGAGCCCTAGTTACTCCTCAGCTCCCCCATGTGGCTTCCCCTCCCACAGGCCCCTCCTGAGGGTGAAAGCTGTCAGGAGGCCGCAGGCTCCCACGGATCCTTGAAAGAAGAGGCGGTTTTTTGCATTTTAAGTCCTGGATTATTGGAGGAAGCCACAGGGAGGTATTTGTGTGGCTTGAGACCTATTCCACCTGCATCTATTACTTCGCACATGTTCCCATAAAGAACACAATTCGGAATACCTCGAGTTTTCCCCAATTTGTCGATTTTGTTTACAGTGTAAAGGATTATCATGATAAATTGCAAGCTCAGATGTTGGAGAGAGCGAGGGAGGCTCCCACCAGTGACAGGTCCTAGGGATGTCACCTTGGACCAATGCTCCTCATCGCTCAGGTGTGGTTACCTACCTCACCTGTAAGATGGGGCTGAGGATTGGGAGGGATTCCGTGAAATACTATTTACAAAAATGCTTAACCCATCCTTAGTGATTAATACACGGTGGCTGTAATTATCCCTGTCTCTTCTGCCCAGGAATACGAGGGGGAGCGGAATGAGGTAGGTGAACGACACGGACACGGGAAAGCAAGACTGCCCAATGGGGACACATATGAAGGGAATTATGAACACGGGAAAAGACACGGCCAGGTCAGAATGGGTGCCTTCGGTGGGTAGCTTTCTCCAGCTAATACTCTCGTGGTGAGCCCTGAATTCAGGAATGATACGAATTGTCTATAATCAATGTGTTTCAGGGGGTCTACAAATTTAAAAACGGTGCTCGGTACATTGGAGAATACGTTAACAATAAAAAGCATGGTCACGGCACTTTTATATACCCAGATGGATCAAGATATGAAGGTAAGATGTGCTCACAGAGCAGAAGAGAGACAAGCGGGGAGTGGGTGGGAGCCCTCAGAAACTATGCAGGATTCTGTGTTCTGGACTTTTTCTGGGAAGAATGTATCCAGTTTTCATCAGATTTCCCAGGAGGCCTGTGACCGCACCCCTGGAGCTGTGGTGACAAGAGGTATGACCTCGTGTAGGGAGGCTCACTGCTCACTGTCCCAGCTTTCTGGTCCGCAGTGTGGGAGGATCGAACACTAGGAACCGTGCCTGACGGATGGCGAGCACTCAGTATGTGTCGGCTCGGTGGCATCGCTTCCTGATGAGGACGTGTCCTTCGGGTGCAAGCCAGAGCTGCCTCTCTTGTTGCTGAATGAAAGTGGGACCAAGGAACTCTAAACCAGAGATCCTGCCAGTGTCCGAGAGCCAGGGGAAGGGTGCCAATGCTGGTCGTGTTAGAGAGGGAATTTCTGCTCTGTTTCATATTTCTTAGAGGGTTTATTCCAGGAGGAGCACCATCTGCTTTTTAAATCAACTTTAAACAATTTAGTGTTTGATTTAATTCCTTTCAGACTGTTATGAACTTAATCTCATTGTTGTCATGTTGTATTTTAGTGTAGACCTTAATACAAGCTGAACAACATGTAAATATATAAAAAAGATACTCAGAATAAGGGATCAAAGGAGTTTTTAACGTGAAAGTTAGCCAACATGTAAACCTTCTTTGGAAGTAGCTGTGAATTTTTGTGTGTCCATGTGGCTTTGTACCTTAAAGGTGCAGGGTGTAATCGCTGCTCAGAGATTTATTCTTGGGCGTCAGAAGCTACAATGTTAATTTTAGCTCAGTAAGTGAACAACCTTCCAGTCACAAAGTCTAAGTTAACACATGGCTGAATTCTTCGCCTGTCGTGTTGGGCGACGGTCAGCCTAAGGGACGCAGAGTGGTTTCCTGCAGGTTAGCGAGAGTGCTCAGCCTCGGCCCGAGGTGGGGGGCACATTGCTGATCTCCCAGCTGAGCCCGATGGGGAGCCCAGGGACGAGCGCACATTCCTGGTTTGGGGGCCACTTGAGCAGAGGCAGGGAGGCAGGGGTGCTTGGTGGAGCAGGGGATGAGGTTGGAGGGGTGAGTGGGTGCCAGACTTTGGAGGGCCGTTTGGACCACCTCTATAGATTGTGAGATGTGGGGATAGAGGGTCAGTGAGGGCTTGGGAAAGGAGAGGGAGCACCCGTCTCCAGTGCTGGTCCTGTTACCGGCCGCAAGGAGCAAATAAAGATGAAGATGTTTAGTAATGACACCGTGGAGAGACAAAATGCTATGATGACTTGACGTTGGCTTTTCTGGAAGCTCTCAGGTGGCAGGAGCTGGAAGAAGACATGAATGCTTGGCCATTGGTGCTTGTGGAGGAGAGCATGATGTTGGAGCCTGGGAAACCCTGATTTTCGTTTCCGTCCTGCTGTGTGGCCTTGGGCAATGTGCATGATCTCTCTGGTTTTTGGGTGCTGTCCCTATAAAAACATGTTTCAGTTATTACACATCCCTAAGGAGGTGGCCAATGCAAAGACCCTAGTTGGCAGGAACAACCACCAGAGTGATGCCCCACCAATGTCAGTTCCCATCTCTTCCATGTTTTGCTGACCCAGCAGTGGAGGGACCCAGCAGGACAGACAGTGACTAACCCTCATTTTAAGTAGGAAGAGAGCTTCTTGGAAGGGCATTTCATTTCATTTTATTTTTGTTTTGTTTTATTTTATTTTTTTAAAGATTTATGTATTTACTTATTTGTTTGGGGGCGGGTAGAGAGCACATGCACATGAGCAGGGGTGAGGGGGCAGAGGGAGAGGGAGAGAGAATCCCAAGCAGACTCCGAACCAAGTGTAGAGCCTGACTCGGGGCCTGATCGCACGACCCAGAGAGCATGACCTGAGCTGAAATCGAGGGTCAGATGCTTGATTGGCACCCCAGGGCATTTCATTTTAAACAGTCTTTAATCCCCAGAGCTCCAGACCTGGGAGCTCCGGAAGCCTGGGGACAGCCGCATGGTCGATGCACATGGAGAGCTTTGTAAGGGGACAGTGCTCTCCCGGAGGAAAACCAACCCAGAACCCAGGCAACCAACTATGGGGATTTCTCCCAAACAGAAATGTAGCTGAAAAACTGTTGACGCGGTCGAGAATGAGGAGAAAGTATAGGATTAGGGGTAGAAAGACTTTAAAAAACAAAGTGCACATTTAAAGCAACAGTAATACAGTTTCTCAGTGGCATGCAGTATAAAAAGGGAAACCTGCCTCATGGTTGTTAAAGACCTGCTCCAGGAGGCGACCTTTCCCTCACTTAGCTCCCTCACTTCTGCACCATTTCCTGTGGCCCGGTTACCATCTGCTGCGCAGGATCTCTAACAGCTTGTTTGTTCCGTAAACTGGGACTTTTAAAAAAAAGTTTCTGCACTGGCTTAAAATTTGGTGCCTTTTGCAGTTTAATTTTTTCTTATTTTTTTTTTTTTTAAGATTTTATTTATTTGAGAGAGAGGCGGGGAGGGGCAGAGGCAGAGAGAGAAAGCAGACTCCTCGCTGAGCAGGGAAGCCCGATGTGGGACTCGATCCCAGGAACCTGAGCTGAAGGCAGATGCTTAACCGACTGAGCCACCCAGGCGCCCCTCCCTCCCTCCCTTCCTACCTTCTTTCCTCCCTCCCTCCCTCCCTCCCTCTCTCTCTCTCCCTTCCTTCGTTCCTTCGTTCGTTCGTTCATTCGTTCCTTCCTTCCTTCCTTCCCTATTTTTTACATTTATTTATTTATTAGAGAGAGAAAGAACATGGGGGGAGAGACAAAGGGAGAGGGAGAGAGAATCTCAAGTAGACCCCCACTGAGAGTGGAGCCCGTTGGACACGGGGCTCAATCCCATGACCCTGAGATCATGACCCAAACCAAAATCAAGAGTCAGATGCTCAACTGACTGAGGGACCCAGGTGCCCTTGTAATTTAATTTTTTTTCTTGAAAAATTTCTGCAAAATACTTACTACATTTTTCTTGCCATGCTGCCCTGGAGACCAGCTCTCATGGCCAAGAGAAGAGGATGGAATCTTTTTGTTATGGTCTTTTTTGGGGGAAGAAACCGAGGGACGTCTTGGCCCCCGGGGCCCTGCTTGCTCAGTTCCTGAGCACTCACACAAGCCAGTTCTGGGCTGCTTGTCCCCAGCCCGGTACTCAGCTCAACCATGGCCTCAGTGGGAATATTTACACCTCAGAAACCAGTCCGTGCTACACATCTGCCCTCCTCCTCCTTCTCCTCCTCCTCCTTCTTTTAAACTGGTAATTTACCAAGACACAGTGACCCCTTAAAGCCCAAGTCCTCCAGGACTTCTGCACACTCTCTATCCTCAGGGCAGCTTTAGGTTCGAGCCCCTGTGTTTGCTGGACTATTTATTTCAGTTTGGGGGTTCTCCATCACCCTTGCTCATGCTGCTCCTGGCACACATCACGCCTCTTCCTTCGCTGGTACCAGTTCCCAGCTCCTTCTCTCTGGGCTGTTAGCTGTTTCCTGAGCCCGCAGCTCTTTCTGTGGCTGGGGGTCGGCCTCCCGCCTGGGGCGAGGGCAGGCTCTCCCAGGGCGGCTCTGTTCCTGGAACCACTGCTTGTCTGTCTCACAGAGTGCTTGAGACCTGTGGGACTGATAGGGAAAACATGTAGACGTGCCCTTCTGTAGATTTGTTGTTGTCGACGAACATGGGGTTCACTCATGTAAACACATACTTCTTGGAAGATCCACATGTTCTTGGCATGCTGCGTACGCTTTCTCTTCATGCAGAAGCGGGTCCAGTTTTCTTGTAAGCCAGGAGCTTATGCAAGTTTCGGGGGCTCTATTTAAGAAAAAGAATATAACATTGGCATAAATGTGAATGTTTATTTGTAATAAAAAATCAAAATAAATAAAAACAATTTTAAAATACCACGGACATTACAAAATCTGAGGAAGTGACAAATAGATGTTTAAAAAAATTAACTGACATGCCTGCCTCACTTCTTTTCCTTACCTTTCTAGCTAATAATGGAATGTCTGTCCGACAACAATTTTGTAATATCCCTTTCTACAGAGAAAATAGAGAATTCTATCTTTTGTCTTTGATCAAAAATTGATCAAAATTCATTTTTTAAAAAATTGTTCATAGTCTCGAAAAGCGTCATTCAGGGTAACAACTTGTTATTAGCAATACCATGTGTGTTTTTAGGAGAGTTGTCAACCTCAGAAACCTCTATTAAGTTTCTTTCCTGTGTGAGCCGTAAGACTGGAGGGCGTTGTAAGTCTCCTGGTGCAGGGATCCATCCTCAAGGATCGACTGCGTTCACTAACTAGTTTGCTGTTGTCATTATGGTAGAGGTATCAGGCAGTTTATGGTATCTTTGCCAATTCCAATATTTCTCAGCAAGTCAGCAGGAGATTCGCAGGAACCGGCAAAGAGGTGAGGAGGCAGAGACAATTAGTGAGGGAAGGGTCCAAGCAGAGGCAGGGGCTGGTGTGCAGGTGGGGCACCCCGGGCGCCTGGGCTGGAAAGCTGTGTGGGAGCCAGGTGATGAGTGGGAATAGAGCAAGCTGCTGGCAAGGGGCCGAGAAGAGATCATCGAGCCTTGGTGGTGGTGCTGGATCGCTAAACATATGCAAGCAGAACGAGTGTGCGGGACAGCTGGGCAGACAAAAACCCGGGTTCAAATCCTTGCTCTGCCACTGACCAGCCGTGATACCTGCTGTTGGCACGCTCAGCTCATTGCAGCCCACCTGCCTGCCCCTGCCCAGACTTGCATCCGGGGAGCCCCTGGCTCAGCTTCCCTTAACCGGACCCCCACGCCACGCCATCCAGCCGGAGGGGCAGGGGGACAGAGGGGAGTCACAGAGGGAGGAGACAGCAGGTGAAGGTCCTCTCTCCCTTCTCACCCGGGCCTGCTTTGTGTCGTCCCTTCCAGGGGAGTGGGCGGACGACCAAAGGCACGGTTACGGCATCTACTACTACGTCAATAACGACACCTACACGGGGGAGTGGTTTGCTCACCAAAGGTTTGCGTTCTCACTTCTGTTCTGTCGACTTACCTATGTAATGAGACTATGACGACGTCTTAGTATGGGGCCGAATCATGACAAAAGCCCATTAGCCAGCTCTGCCAGGCAGTCCAAACCCTTCGAGACTTTTAGGTGGGCATGCCAGATGCGACGTTACTGGGCAGGGGCAGACTCGCGGGGAGAATATGTGGTCCTTCATTCAAGAGCCCCCAGGGCTGGGAGGCCACCGAAGTACCCTCCTGGGGACACACAGCTCCCAGGAGCGCTGCCTCTTTCCGTGTGAAGCGGCTGATGTGCGGGACGGGCGTCGCTGTCCTGCAGGTGATGCCCCTCCCATGCTGGGCACACGGAGCAGGAGTGCGCTCTGATGGGGCACAGATAGAGAAGTAAAGTATAGGGCCCTCTCAATTTAAATGTGTCTTATAAACCTGGAAGGTTTTTCACTGTATTGGAACAAAACGCATTGTTCTCTCTGTCTTAACCAGGCACGGGCAAGGCACCTATTTCTATGCAGAGACTGGCAGTAAGTACGTAGGTACCTGGGTGAATGGACAGCAAGAGGGTGCGGCCGAGCTCATTCACCTGAACCATAGGTACCAGGGCAAGTTCTTGAACAAAAACGTAAGTCGGTGGGAAACGATGTGCGCCCTCCTCCCCCAGTCTATGTAAATATGGCGACGAAGAATACTAAAAACTCAGGGAACCCTCCCACCCCCTCCAAATACAGAAAGTGGGGAGCCGTGCCTCTCCCCAAGCCTCTGACGCCGACAGAGGGCAGAGTGGAGGGGCACTTGGTTCTTTTCTCTGCATCTCACTGAAATCCCCCCTCTCCCCGGGCAGTGACCCATCCCGTAGTTATAACACTGGGACATCCTGCCTCTCATATGTGCTCCTCATCATGAGTAGATCAGATGTGAAACATTTCCTGTGGTTGAGCATGTGGGTGTTTGGACTTTCTTTGCCCTGGGAGGCACGGGGCTGGAGCCCTGGGAAGGGAGACCCACGAGCTTCTTCCTTGCTGCAGGCTAGCCCACCCGCCCTGGGCGTGGACTTGGGCGTGGAGGTGTCCAGTCCGCAGTGCTCACCATTGGTCATTTCTGTTTGGAGGGCTCTGTGGCTATGCCAAGCCTTGCTGGGATGCAGAGAAGCCCTGCATATTGAGCCCCCACCATGCTGGTGTTCCTCGTGGCTTTGAGCCGGCGTTGGCCAGAAACTTCCCCTGAAGAGTTTGCCGAGCAAATTAAAGGCGGTAGAAGTTGACATAGAAGGGGGGGCCAGGGTGGCACAGTTGATTAGGCATCTGACTCTTGGTTTCAGCTCAGGTCGTGAGATTGAGCCCCACATCAGGCTCTGTGCTCAGTGGGGAGTCTGCTGGAGGACTCTCCCTCTCCCTCTGCCCCTCCCCCTGCTCGCTCTCTCAGATAAATAAATCTTAAAAAAAAAGAAGTTGATGCAGGCAATATTAAACTAATTTAATGAAGTCACCTCAGACTCTCTTAAAACTCAGTTTTCACTTACAGAAAATTCATTCCCTAATTACAGATTCTACTTTTAAGTCTTTGTAGAGCGGCACGTCCTCCCCGAATCTATATGTTGCGTATGTAATTCTCAGCAAAACTCTCATGGGATATTATGGGGAAGAGAGTTTGACAAAAGTTAATCGGGAAGAATCAACGAATGCGGCTGAGCGTAGACTAACCTGGAGAACAAGAGCTTTGTTCTGCTAGTTAGTGAAAACTATGCAAAGAGCGCACAAGGACAGTTGACCCTTGAACAATGCAGGGGTCGGGGGCACTGACCCCTGATCCCCCCTCCGCCCCCACACAGTTGAAGGTCCACATAGAACTTTGACCCCCCCAAAACTTAACTACCAAGAGCATGATGTTGACCGGGAGCCTTACTGACAACCTAAACGGTCGACTAACACATACTTTGTACGTTACAGGTGTTACAGGCTGTATTCTTACCACCAAGCAAGCCACATACTTTGTATATGTATTAAATACTGTATTCTTATAATACAGTAAGCTAGGGGAAGGGAAATGTTATTAAGAAAATCATAAGGAGGGGCGCCTGGGTGGCTCAGATGGTTAAGCGTCTGCCTTCGGCTCAGGTCATGATCCCAGGGTCCTGGGATCGAGTCCCTGCATCAGGCTCTCTGCTCCTTGGAGCCTGCTTCTCCCTCTGCCTCTCTCTCTCTCTGTCTCTCATGAATAAATAAAATAAAAATCTTTAAAAAAAAAAAAAGAAAATCATAAGGAAGAGAAAGCACATTTATAGCACTGCTCTGTATTTATTGAAAAAAATCCACATATAAGGGGACCGGTGCAGTTCAGACCTGCGTTGTTCAAGGGTCAGCTTCCGTTCCACTTGTAAAGCCCCCAGACGCTCGGCCCTCCACTGCCCCCCTGAGTTCCAGCCCTCCCTTCTCCCTCTGGCGTGTGACCCTCCGCACATCTTTCTGTGCAGCATGTACGCAAACGTTTACGGACAGCACGGGGCTGTCACTATATAAATAGGATCACAGTACATCAGGCCACGAAAATACGCACAGAGATGTCTCTCTTTTTGCGCATTTGGGAATATTTACATAGGTTAGATACTGCCATTGCTGAGTCTACAAATATTGACATTTTGAATCATGATTGATATCGCCACAACTGCTCTAAAGGGCTCTGCCAGTTCATACTCTGGTGAATAGACTCTGAGAGTCTCTGTCACATAGTCTCCAACGTTGTTGGATGTCACCAGTCTTTAATGTTTTTGCAAATCTGATGGTTAAAAAATGTCTTGTTGTTTTAATGTGCATTTTCCCGATTCCTAGTGAAGTCCAGCATCTTTACACAATTTTGCTACTGGTTTGACTATCTTCCTCAGAGAATTACCTGTTCATATCCTTGCTGACAAGTTGTTAAAACATACTTTAAAGCTTTGATAAATGCATTACTATATGCACTTGAATCTGTCCCTAGACTTTCTAATCTGCTTCATTGATCTCCATGGGGAAATCTGTAAGCAGATTAGAAAGTCTAGGGACAGATTCAAGTGCATACGGTGGTAATTTAGCTCCTGAAAAGGGCGTCATTTAAACTAATGAGGACGTGATGGGGAGAAGTCAAGGAGCGGTGCTCAGACAACTTGATAACCATTTGGGAGAAAAACAAAGTCACTTTGTTATCCAGCGTGAGATGAAGACATGCACTAGAGGGAGTGAAGGTTTAAATGTAAACAAAACCACAGAAAAAAATACATGTTCATTAACTTTGAAATGAGGAAAGAGGACTTTCCAAACAGAAATATAAAGGAAAACCCAACAGATTTTGCTTGCTAAAAATAATCCCTTATTGATTAGAACGCACCATAAAGAAAATTTAAGAGATAAATTACCAATGGGGCCAGGGTATTTGTAACATTAAATATAAATACATAAAGCATTTGCATCAATCAATGTGATTTAAGTGGTCAAAAATGTTGAAAAAAATCCAACCCTACTAATAGCTTAAAGATGTGACTTCATGATGAGATCCTGTTTTATATATCTTTAAAAAATGTAAAGATAGAGCAAAATGTTAATACCCAGGAAAAATAAGAGCCCCTTGTTTGAAGACAAGGGGCTCTTAAGTGCTGTTGTGGGAAGGAGAATTATTGGAGCCTCATTCTGGTCAATACATAAAAAAATAGGTGTGCCTATATATTTTGTGAGTATATATGTACACACTGTGTGTGTGTGTATACAAGAAATTCCACTTCTGAAAACTTCCCTGAGGAAATATCAAGAATGTACGTAAGACATGACTCCGAATGTGTCTCCTGCAGTGGTCTTTGTCCAAGGTTAGCGTCGGCATGCCAAATATTAACAATAGTAGATGGGTAAAATAGATTCTAATTCTTAAGTGAAAGAAAATACCAGATTGAGAACTGGCATTGTGGAAGACTATTGGTAAATATGGGAATTCATTTATGCCATGTTTCTAGGTAGAAGTAGAGTATGAGTCAGTGTGTGTAATTACGGTCAAACTTTTATTTAGAAAAATCTATGTACTGGAAATAAGGAATAAGGCTATAAAGACTGTGTCACAATATACATTTTTTAAAGATCTCATTTATTCATTTATTCATTTATTTATTTAGAGGGCAGCAGGGGGAGGGGCAGAGAGAATCTCCAGCAGACTCCACGCCTAGCGCAGAGCCTGTGAAGGGGCTCGATCTCATGACCCTTAGATCATGACCTGAGCCGAAATCAAGAGTCAGATGCTTAACCGACTGAGCCACCCAGGGGCCCCAAGACATGTCACAATATTATTAGCACTTCTATCTCTACCTCGTTTGCCTGTGGGTCTGGACTTAGTGAAATTTTTGTAATAAATACATTACTTTTGTAAAGATAAAACTAAAGTTTAAATAACAAAGCAAACAGGCTCTATACTTGGTAATTCCATTGGCCATCAGTTCATAAAAGCTGTCTTTAATCCGCATTGGCTGTCCCCCTGCCTGACTTTGGGCAGGTTTTCTGGAGGTGACATCTCCGCGGCATTTTGCGTGCTCCGTTGGGTGGTGAAGAGTGAAGCCCTTCTTGGTCTCTCCTTGCCCGCAGCCTATAGGCCCTGGAAAGTACGTGTTTGATATCGGATGTGAGCAGCATGGGGAGTACCGCCTAACAGATGTGGTGAGTGGCAGAGTGCATAACAGCGTCCTCTGTCCGTAGGCCAAAGAGCTGCCTGGGGGTATTGAGCCCACAGATCCCATCAGGTCACATGGAAGTCATGCCAGCTCTTGGCAACGTTGTGCCGTCATCCCCCCGTGTGCGCGTGCCTCGGTCCAGACCCAAATTCCCGGAACCGAGCGGTATCACGTCACTGTTCCTGTGGAAGCCCCCATGCAGCTGCGGTCAGGGGGAGCAGCTGGCCATTGCCATAAGCCCCCAGAACCGCTCCTGTTCAGGAATAAGCCTGGGGAGTTACACACAACCCGAGGGCCTCAGTCTAAGGCCGCACCTGAGCTTTCTGGGATGACGACCGGGGCTGTGATAAGCAGAGAAATCGGACAAAGACCACAGAGGACGTGAGGCGACAGCTCTCCAGGTGTGGTCCGGGGCCTGCAGCATCGCATCCCCACCCACGACGTCCTGACGCAGAAGCTCCGGCCCCTGTTTTCACGAGCCCCTCGGTGATTCTAGGGCACTGACATCACCCTTCATGGGGATGGAGCTCAGAAATTTGGCAACCAAGCCATCTAGTTCTGAGCGACTCAGCGGAAGTAATAGGTAGGTCTCTGTCACTCTTTGTCATAGATATCATCTTCTATGTGACAGTGACATTTCCCACATTTACTGATACTCAGATCTTGGGAAATTTGTGACAGTTACAAGACTGGGGACTAGGCTGGCATGCTCGGCCCAATGGGCATGTGCTGGCTGCTCAGTTGCCGGAATTGTACACTCTTACAAAAGATCCCACATTTAGAGAGATCAACTCTCCCTCTGCTTTCATGGGATTTCATTTCCCCCATAATCCTTGATTCTACAGCTTTAGTATTCAGGCCCTTCCATGCTATATGGTCGTCTTAGGATGCCTCCAGCCCTTTTCTGCCAGGGAGGCTAGCTAATTATACACAAAAAATCTTGAGACCCGGAAAATGTGACCGAGCACATGAAAGCCACACCCGGTCTCGGTCACTTCTTAACTGCTCCAGAAGGCTGGGAATGTCGAGTCCGGAAGCCGCTCACGGCAGGAGCGGGAACATGAATGTGCCACGTGGTGATGCCTGTCTGTGCCTCGTCTTAGCGATTCCAAGATCCACCTTTGAGCCGAGATCCCACCAGGGGCAGCTGACAACTGGGCTGACCACTGAGCCGTGCTGTCATGGTGGCCGAAATGTCCCCCCCCCCCCCCCCCCGCCCGGGGTAAACATTCCACCCCAAGTCTACACACATGCTGGTAATTTCACATTTTTGAACTTAAATTAGGAAAGAGGAGAAGAGGAGGAGGAGGAGGAGACGACAATGATGACTGTGGTTCCCAAATGGAAAGCCACCAAAATCACAGAACTGTCTCTGTGGACCCCAACCCTCCCCGAAGAGCAGCCACCTACGGACGGGCCTGGCCCAGAAGAGGCTCCAGGAACCGAGGGTACGGGGCGCCCCCCGGGTGCTGGCACTGGGCATCTCCTCTTTGTGGGCTTGGGACTCTGGGCCTGTTTTGTGTGCAGGATAATGTGGGGGGTCGGATCCTGCTGGGGGTGGAAAGAGGGGGGGCAGTGGGACTGACTGGCTAGATGGACAACCTGGTTGGTCCCCTGGGAAGCACTGCTACTAAAAGCCCACCCCCCTCGGTCTGCGACTGGCTGTGAGCCTGAGCCTGGGCCTGGGCTGAGAGCAGCCCGGTGACAGCCGCAGCTGTCCGTCCCCATCCCAGTGGTCTTCCTGAGAAGTAGCCAAGGTGCTGAGGGCTGTTGGAGAAGGTTACACTGGGCAGGAGTCCTCATGTATTGGGGTTCCTCCAGCTGGAGAGATCTGGGGTAGAGACAGCCCCAGGCATGGCAGGGTCAGGCCTCCCCTCTCTGGTCTCTGCTTGTGGGCATTCCCTTCCCTTTGGAGAGCAATGCTCATCAACTCTCTGGAATTGTCACCCATCAGCTTGTGAACCCTGGGGAACAGAGTGTAGCTTCTCGGTGGGAGGTAGACGTGCCCCATCTGAACCCCTGGCCGAGATGGGGCTCGGGCACTCCAGATCTGGGCTGGACTGGGTGACTTCAAGCAGGAGAGGGGGGTCCCCAGAGGGGATGGGGGGCACACTATCAGCAGGAGGGAGTGGGCACTGACAGGCCAGGAAGCAGCCGCCTGAGACCCAGGCCTGCAGCCTACGTGAGAGTGGTTCCTGTGGCTTCATGTCAGGTGGCGGGGAGCTCTCGGAGGAGGGCCAGGCTCTGGCAGATGTTTCTGAGGGGGAGACCGACTCCATGAGGCCTGGGGAGGACGATGGAGATGGCTCCAGGGAGGAGGGCCGAGAGGATTTCCGATATGACACCATCGACCAGGGTGAGCACGCACCCGGGCCCAGGGAGGAGGTGGGCGCACACTGGGGAGGGCTCTCGGGTTCTCCTGTCTTTGACCTTGGCCTCATGGGCGGCCCCGGGGACTGGGACGAGATCTCAGGGGCCGGCTGAGGACTCGCACGGGGCCATGGGGTTGTTGCTCTCTCAGGCCCTCCGACAAACCCCCTGACTGTGCGGGGGACGGCCTGCTGGCCTGCTGCCCTGCACGGCCTCTCGCTCTCTGTCACGTGCTAATTATCTCCATTTTTACCAAAAGAGCAGCCTCAGGCTGCAGAGTCTCACTAGAGATTTATAACATGGCTTCATTTTTTTTTTTTAAAGATTTATTTATTTATTTGAGAGAGCGAGAATGAGAGAGAGAGAGAGTACATGAGAGGGGGGAGGGTTAGAGGGAGAAGCAGGCTCCTCGCCGAGCAGGGAGCCCGATGCCGGACTCGATCCAGGGACTCCAGGATCATGACCTGAGCCGAAGGCAGTCGCTTAACCAACTGAGCCACCCAGGCGCCCCCATTTTTTTTTTTTTTTTACCTGATTTTACCACGATTGAATCACAGGAGTCTGATTAGGGGCCAGCAGTGCTGGGAATCAGCCCTTTTTAAGTGGGTTTGAGTGTACCATTAATCCAGAAGCCTCTGCATCTGCGGGTCACAGGCCAGGGATTCAACCTTCAGTCTGCTTGGGGCTTCAGGTTCCTAGAATCTTTGAAAAATCTTGCAAGCTGTGGGCACCCCAGGAAGTCAGAGAGGGCTTTCTTCTTGGAGCCTAGTTTCTTGTGTCTGGTTTAAGGCGGTATCTTGGTGGTGAGGGACCCAGTGGTCTGGTGGTTGCTAGGCTGGGGACCCCGTGCAGGTTAGTCTGTCTCTATTGCAAATTAAGAACAAATATCTTTTTTGAAGATTTGTACTCCCCATTTTTTTTGAAGATAATCTCTGCAATAAGGAACTGTAAAACAGGTTTCCATCTCAAAGCGTTAGGCGCACACAGAGTTAGGCTTTTGTTGGCAAGTGAGTCGAACTACGAAGAAGCCCGCGCTGGTGGCTCGGCGGCCCGTGGCTGAGAGTGCAGGGGCTGATGCCAGGGGTTCCCAGCAGCAGCCAGAGGGACCTCCTGCTTGTACCCCCTGCATCCTGCGTTTGTCCCCAATGCCCTGAGGTTTGTGAGGATGGAGGAGGCCTGCATCTGCAGAGCATTTAGATGGTATACGGATGCTCCCTACATGGAGGCTATGGCTGATCCTGAGCACGTCTGGTGGGGGGACACCTTGCTTGCCCAACCAGGGGGCCCTGGAGGCACCAAGGGCTGATGGGAAGTGCGTGGAGAATCTGTGACTCGACCGCCGTGTGCCCGCTGTGTGACCACCACTGACTGCGATGTACCGGAAGGTGCATGGAGCAGGTGCGGCAGCATCAGAAGTATTTCTGAGGGTGGGGCAGTGGGCCGGGAGGGGAGGGATGGTGCTACTCACACCTCCCAGGGTAGGTGCCAAAATGTCAGAATGCCTTAAACGAAAAACGGGCTAAAGTAAACACGGGCCTAGTAGGCAAACGTTTCATGACAGTAACAGGAACTCAAGTTTTAACACGATTCCTACGTTATGTCTGAGGTTCAGCCTACTAATCTCTTTTCATCGCCAGCAGTGAGGGTTATAGAGTTTACTTCACAATAAAAAATAACTCTAACTTTCATGATACTTTCTTTTTTTTTTTTATTCTTATGTTAATCCCCATACATTACATCATTAGTTCTAGATGAAGTGTTCCATGATTCATTGTTTGTGCATAACACCCAGTGCTCCATGCAGAACGTGCCCTCCTCAATACCCACCACCAGGCTAACCCATCCTCCCACCCCCATTCATGATACTTTCAAGATAACATCAGAATGTAGCGAATCCTTGCCTTTCTTTTGACTGAAGCAAGGGCGAGCCGTGCTGCCTCGCGTTTGTAAAGCTGGTCATAAGTGGACAATGTGTGCAGGCAAAGATAGTTACTGAGCTCACTCTCATGGGAATATTCTCAGCATTGACTTTGATTTATCTTTTGCTTAGTTTATTGCTGCTGTTATGGGATTTTTTGTCCCCTTAGGTCTGTGGTTCTTGGTCACACCACTTCGAAGGATGAAGAGGTGGACCAGTCGGAGAGTGGTGGGCAGCAAAGCAAGAGTAGAAAGCTCCCGGAGAGGGAGGGGTCCCGAGAGATTTGCCCTCGGAGAGTCTAAGTTTAGGGGTTTTTATGAGTTCTTTTGCTATCTTAAGCAGTCAGGGTTGCTGAACCGTGCCAATCAGGGCTCTGGTCACGTATCTGTCTACCTATTAGGTTAATGTCCATGTGCTGATTGTCTTTTTTTGCTGCCATCTGGGGGCTTATGTCTTAACTGCCCCTTGCCTGTGATATTGACAAATGCTTTGGTGGTTAATTGTCTTATTTTAGGACATTTTGCAGAAGTCACTTCTGCAAAGGCTGCAAAGCAGAATGTTAGTCCGGTCCTGTCTAAGCTGCAAAACGAGATGTCAGCGCTATTTTACTTTAGCTGTCCAGACTCCATATTTTCTTGTTGGGGACCCTGGCCCTGACTCCTAACTGTCCAATGCACTCCTAACACCGGTACCGAAGAAAAACTACAAAAGTCTGTATAAGATAAAATTTAACGTTGTATTTTTTGCCCAGTAAATGCTTAATATTTATAATATTATTCATTGCAAAAGATCTGTTAGCACACAGAATTTCAAAGTAGAAAAAATGAGTGTGGAATATACTCATGTTTCTTTTCTCCCCTCAGGAATTGCTAGTTTTGAAGAAGAAGAAAGTAAACAGTCAGAGCTACTAGAGTGAGCTGAAGCGAGCGGGAAGAATAGGAGATTATATCCCCCAAATGCTCTGTTATTTGGCCAGTTGATGCTAATCCATTATTAATCTTTCTCATTAGTTGTTAAATAGTGCACAGTATGAATAAATGTCTTCCTCATCCTTTGTTTATGGATGAGCCTCTGTGAGTTCTTTAAGCTGGAAGTCTCCAGGTTATTTGGCTGTGGTTGTTCAGCCTTGTTTTCTCCTGGGATAAAGAACGAGGTCACACACCCCTAACACCACAGAAGACGGTTCCTGGAGGTGGCCTTCTGGCCACGCTCATAGAGTAACACTTACTAAAGCTTCTCTCTCCAATCTCCCTTGAGAGAGCTACGAAGACCCTAGAAAATAATTCTGTGTGCAAGGTGCACAAAACAGCACAGTAAATAGACTTAGGGCAGGGCGCCTGGGCGTCTCAATTGGTTGAGCATCTGAATCTTGATTTCAGCTCAGGTCACGATCTCGGGGTTATGGGATTGAGCCCCAAGTCGGGCTCTATGCTCAGTGCAGAGTCTGCTTATCCCGCTGCTCCTCCTCCCAGCTCTCTCTCTCGCTCTCCAATCAATCAATCAATCAATCAATCAATCAAGTCTTAAAAAAAAGTTAAGTTTGGGCTCGGGCAAGAAACCATCAGCTACCACTGGAGGGGGCACTCCTGCCCATTCCATGGCTTCAGCATCCCAGTGTGGATTTCGGGGGACCCGGCAGATGGTTAAGGGGCAGGGCTTCCCACAGACATGGCTCTGACCTGTGGTGCACACCCCTCAGATCCTCCGGTGGGCAGTGGGGCTAATGCCTAGACCACAGTCACACTGTCTGGGCACCCCCTGGCTCGGCCAGCACCACTGTGAAGACACGTGATTCTGGAGGAGCCCCATCCCCCCCGGGTCTCCCATCTCCCCAGATTCACGTCATCCTCCTCCATCCCCAGAGTTGCTTGGAGGGTGGTATCTCCAGTTCACCCCAGAATGGTCTCTGGAGTTGGTGTGCCCGGCACCATGTGCTGCATCTATGGTCATTAGGTCCCCAAACGGGGCTTTTTTAAGAACAATGCATTATGAATGAGGTATCCAAGCCTCTTTACAAAAACACACAGAACATTATGAATATAAAATTGCATTAAGGCAGATACTATTTTAGAGTAAGAAATTTCAAAAAAACTACAAACTAAAAAGCTGGTGAATCCACAAATAGCACATCTAAAAAACTATCAGAATACTGATATTCTAACACTTCTCCTACATTTTTGCCAGGATACTCCTTGCTAGCCTCTTCTTATGACAATAATTTTGCAAGATTTCCTGTAGGGAGATGAGGGAAGTCATCACAGCTGTTCCTTTAGTGTGGTTTGTAACTACTGACCATTGAGGAGAGAGAACACCCCACATCTTGGGGTTCACGAAACTGCCTCAGGATTGTGTGCTACCTGCATGCAGTCTGATCAAATCCTACTGTGTGTGATTCACATCACATACTGTATATGCTGCATCATCATGTTTCTGACGGGAGAGAGTCCAACTTTATGTGTCTGGTGATTGAAGTAATATCCACAGACTAGAGCCTGGCGCCGTGCTCCTCAAACCTCGTTCCTCCACTCCCACAGATGTGGTGCTGGATCCACGAGACAAGGGCAGGGGGAGATCTGACCTGTGACCCCATACCTATGTGTCGGAGTGCTGGGCAAGTCACCAAAATGGGTGGCAGGGCTATTTCTGGAAGCTATTCCAGAGCAGCTGGCAAGAACTGAATTACACGTGGAAGTGACTACAAATCAGGAACATGCATATTTTCCAGAAACCCACACTGCCAAATCCCTCCCCAATTCAACTTACTTGGCGCTCCCTTACTGTGTTCTCAGAGTGCCTGTGTGCTCTAAGTACCACCCATCACAAGGGGACAGTGTCTGAATGCCTCAGAGGGAGAAGGGACAGGGGACTTAGGTGGTTACGGTGGAGCACGCTGTGTGAGGCACGCTGTCAGGGTGTGGAATGGCCTTGCGCTGGGGAGTCTTATGCCCTTTATTGGGAGCAGTCCCTCCCGCAACACTGGTTTGCAAGACCGAGCCGCTGCCTGCAGAATGTCGCAGCTCCTGGATGTGTCTGGGCTCTCTTAGCTTGTTCTGCTATCCCCTGTATTTCTTGTTCCTAGAAGTTACGGCTAAAGGCTTGGTGGATTCACCGTTTGTGAATGGCTGACTAAATTCACCATCGTGTGCGTTGTGTACTTCCTGTGTCATCAGGTCAGAAGAGGAGTGTGTCTGGACTGCGTTAGTCCCCTGCCGCTAGAAGTGGTGTGTGTGCTGTTACTTTGGCATTGTAGAGCCTCCAGTCTCCAGCCTCACTTACCTCCATGTTTCATCACCGGCTAATGATCGTTGTCTGAATCACTTTCTTTTTTTTTAATTTCTTTTCTTTTTTTTTTTTTTAAGGTTTTATTTATTTGACAGAAAGAGACACAGTGAGAGAGGGAACACAAGCAGGGAGAGTGAGAGAGGGGGAAACAGGCTTCCCGCTGAGCAGGGAGCCCGATGCGGGGCTCGATCCCAGGACGCTGGGATCATGACCTGAGCCGAAGGCAGATGCTTAACAGCTGAGCCACCCAGGCGCCCCTGTCTGAATCACTTTCATTGTTGTGTTAGTTTCCTGGGGCTGCTGTCCTAAGTTACCATAAACTGAGCGACTTCAATCAACACTTCTGTCCCAGGTCTGGAGGCTGGAAGTCCAAACCTGAGGGCCATGCAGGGCTGGGCTAGCCCGGAAGCTGTAGGGGAGGACAAGTCCTTGCAGCTCCTGGGGGCCCCGGTGCTCCTTGACTACCTGACACCTCTTCGTCTGTATCATCACATCTCCTTCTGTCTCTCTCTTGTAAGGGCCCTTGAGAGGCTTAATCACCCCTGCAAAGACCCTTTTTCTGAATAGGCAAGATTGACAGATTCTAGGGATTAGGACTTGAAATCTTTGGGACCACCATTGTTTAACCATAATTGTAATGGTTACAATTTTTTCTAAATCTACTGTCCCTTCTACATTTATTAGGCAGGAAAGTTTTGGGTTTATTCGGTTCCCATGAAATACGGTCCTCCTGGGAAGACAGGATAAATGCTTCTTTCCTTCCCTTGAATAATTTTAAAAGCAGGATGTTAGTTTTTTTTTTTTTAAGATTTTATTTATTCATTTGAGACACAGAGATAGAGAGAGAGCGAGCCTGAGCAGGGGGAGAGGCAGAGGCAGAGGGAGAAGCAGGCTTCCCGCAGAGCAGGGAGCCCAATGTGGGGCTCGATCCCGGGACCCCGGGACCATGACCCGAGCCGAAGGCAGACGCGCAACCATCTGAGCCACCAGGCGCCCCAGCAGGATGTTAGTTTAATGGATGCTCCAAATGCAGGCACGTTGGTCTGTCCTGGATCTCTCTTTTTTGGGCGGTCCTCGTGGACTCATGGATTTTCATTGACTCTGTGTTTCAACCCACTGTGATCCTTGGCTTTATCGTGCCTAAACGGACAGCTCTGGCCACTGGTAGCTCCTCATACCCACCTCTGGGCATTTTGACACAACCCCATCAGTCCTTGAAAATTTCATTACATTCTCCAGTGGTTTTGATGTTTTGTAATTTATTTTTATGTAATCTCAATCTTACAGAAAAGTTGCAAGAATAGTAGAAGGAACTTGTATATGCTTTACCCAGACTCCGGAATCATTTCTATCTTGCTCCATTTGCTTTAGAAAGAGAGCATGAAAAAGAGAGAAAGAACAGTATATGTGTGTATAAGCATACTTTCGCAGTTCCGTAATCATCCCTATCTGCAGGCAGTATGTTCTCAGACTCCTGGCGGATGCCTGAAACCATGGGTAGTACTGAGCTCCGTATAGACTTTGTGTTCTCCTATACGTACATACATGTAATAAAGTTTAATTTATAAATCAGGAACTGTAAGAGATTAGCAACAGTAACTAATAATAAAATAGAACAGTTATAACAATATAGCCCGTGATGAAAGTTGCATGAATGTGGTCTCTGTCTCACACAGTATATTATTGCCCTAAGCTCACCCATCTTGTGATGACGGGAGGTAAGATGCCCGTGTGATGAGGTGGAGTGAGGTGAGTGACATAGATTTTCTGACCTAGGGTTAGGCTACTTTTGACCTTCCAACGATACATCATCTGCTTTTGGATGGTGGTTGACTGTGTCGACACAAAATGAATAAACCTTTTAGAATCTCTAAAAAAAGAAAGAGTTTTCTTCAGGCCCAGTTAGGACAGTTGTCCAGGAAACAAGCTCTTCACAGGGAATAATGTGCTCTGGAGAATGAACAGTTTTTACGGAGTTATATGCTTTTTTTTTTTTTTTTTTTTTTTTGCATCTTGTGAGAGCCCAAGAGATTACAGATTAGCATATAGACAGGAATCACGAGGTTTATCGTAAAGGAATGTGGGGAGCAGGGGCATTGATGGGAATCTGAAGGACAAGATGTTCTTCAGATTACTCATTCACAAAGCAGGTGCACGATGTATGGGTGGTGGGCCAGAAGTCAGATTTTGGTTTGAACAAAGTGTACGTACCGTCATGCTGACTTAGAAAGAAATCTAAATCGGTGTTGTAGCTCAGAGCTTCAGAGGGTTTTTCTCTCAACTGCCGTAACTGTACTGTGGAGAACGGAACCACAGGTGAGGTGGGCTATGGTAAACAGATACTACTTTTTTCAGAATCATTTGAGTGTAAGATACGCCTAAATATTTCAGAGTATATTTTATAAAAATAAGGGCATTCTCTTACGGAACCACCATGTAATTAGCAAAATCAGGAAATCTCACATTGATAGGATTTGCTAGAATTTCCCCCGTCCACACATCTTCATTCAAATTTCATCAGTTGTGTCCATATTGCTCTTTCTAGCTAAGGCAAGTGATACTGAGTGTTAATGCACGTGCTTTTTGGATGTTTATGCGTCATCCTTTGTGAAATGTCTGTTCAAATACTTTTCTGGTTTTTAAGTGGCTTATCTTATTTTTTGGATTGTAAAGATCTTTATTCTGGATACGGGTCCTTCCCCAGATGCATGTTTTCTGTCTGTCCGCAGCTTGCCTCTTTGTTTTCTTGACAGTCTTGATGAGCAGAACTTTGCAGTCTGGTGAATCTAATCAGGCAGATGTATCCGCAGGATTTGAGTGTCCTCCTTTCTGGCTTTTTCTGCTCTTGGATTCTCCGCTCACTTTCCGGGGCTGTGTCTGCCCCGAACCCAGTCCTCTGGCCCTTCAGGCCAGGCAGGGGCCATTGGGGCTGAGGTTGCTCTGCACGGTTGCAGCGGCTGCAGGCTGAAGCCACACGAATGGATGTCATGCTCACCACCTTTTCCTGCAGCTGTTGGCTCTCTTCTAGAAGCTGGCTGCCTTTTGTCCCCTCTCCACCGGCATCCGGGCCTTGTTTTGTAACTTGCACAGAGTGCATAGCTGTTATTCGCGGGAGGGCCGGGTCCAGAAGGAGCTCAGCAGGTGTGGAACCTGCTGCGTGTAATGCAGGGGAGGGCAGAGTCCTGTTCGCCAAATGTCTTTGTCATGAGTGGAACAATTACAACATTCCTCTTGACCTCAAGGTGGAAATAGTTCATATTCCAGGATGTCCAACACTGGGGCTGTCCCCTGGCCCCCACCAGCCCTGTGGCTTTGTCTCCTTGGCCTTGGCCCTCTGCTGGAGCCGTCCTGGGGGCCACATCCTTCCCTGCATGATTGCCTTCCTGGGTGAGGTTCTTGGGGCATTGTCTCAGACAAGCTCCTCCACCTGCTCATTCAACCCAAAGGGATGGCCTGGAGCCTGTCTATGCCCCCCTCCCTAGCTAGGGATCCAGGCTCTCCGGGCTCTCTCTCCTGCCAGGTACACGAATGCCACTTCTTGCTTGCTGTTTGGTTTGGTCTCAGTTGTGGGTGGGCAGGTAGGGCCATCTGGGAGCCATCCTGAGCCACCTTGTTAGAACAAGAGACACTCCTATCACCCAGGAAATTCCAAGGGAGTTAGGAGCTTCGTGTCAGGAACCAGGGTCATAAACCAAATATCTCTTATCACCTAAGAAACGACAGGGTTTTAGGATGACCAAGAACAAAACCTCAACCGAGTAAATGGAGAGATCTAATTGGCTTTACTGGGGGTTCACGTATGGGGCGGCATCCCACTGGACAAGTGGAAGGGAGCTCCCAGGGGTTGCAGAAAATGGAAGGCTTTTGTAGGCAGAAATGGGCAGGACAAGGGCATTATTAGCAAAAGACGAAGAGTGGTTTCAGGCAAGGTCACCTTCCCGTGGGAAGGCAGGGGGTCTCATCCTGCTGGCCACCGGCTAGTGCCGGTCAGGGAGTTCCAGGCTGAGGTTGGAAATCCCACCACTGGGGAAGGCTGCAACTCTAGTTAGGTTGGTATGAAGTCTTGGGGGGCACAGCTACAGTGTTGCATAATTTGCATCTTGGTAAATACAAGGTAAAGGTAACCTATGTTCATAGCTTTTATTTTATCGAGACAGCGTCTAATCGAGCTGAAGCTTTCACTATGTACTTTGATTTTGGGTTTCCGTTTTACCTGGACTCTCTTTGGGTGGCTTTTCTTTGTCCCTTTGTCCTCTGCTAAGGAGAGCTTCCCGATTTATTTTTATAATGACCTGTGTAATGACCACTGCCCCCACAGGAACGGAAGGCCCACCGACCCATGGTCCTCTGAGATCGGGATCCCAGCAGGACACAGATGATACTCTCAAAACAGGGCAATTCAAGGGGGCACGTCGTAAAGTGTCTCTCTGGAGACGTGAGGACTGGGTGTAGAAAACTGGCTTTGGTCTGGGATCTGGGAAGGAGTCAGCAGACCAGGGCTTCTCATACCTGAACGTGTCACACAGCACTTGGTAGGCATCTCCTTCGTGTCCGGGGACGCCCGTGAGCAAGGAGCCACAACACACATGCCAAGTCACTGTTGTCTTGCCATCCGCGTGCCTCCTCGAGGCGTTGGGGCCCGCCTGGTCCCTGATGCTTGGGTGCTGCTCCCACTCTGGGATCCCATTATTCCTGCTGAGATCGGAATTCAGCGCCAGCTCTGTGCCCCCCAGCATCCCCTCCAGGCTGCAGAGGACAGCCCCCCAGGGCTCTGTAAGGACGCCCATGCAATTTTGTCCTCTGGGTCCCGCAGGGGAGAGGCTGTGATGAGGACGTGGCTGAGTCACTCGCAAAGAACACTTCTGTGTCCCAGAGCCTTTGACTTCTGTCCTGTATAGCAGGCCGGGACCCCAGACGGTTTCACCTCATTAATTCTACACCACCCTTGTTCAGGCTTCAAGTAGTCAACCTGGTGACTTATTAACCGCCCCTTTGGGGCTTAAGTCAACGTGTAAATCCCAGGCCCGGGCAGCTACGTCAAACACTTGAAAAAATCTCGACTTACGCCATCCCAGTTGGTCTGGCACTTGCTCCCGGGTTCCTGCTGGGCTGCTGGGGGACCCGCAGTCCTCCCCTGTGCGGGCAGCTCCCTCCTGGAAAGGTCTGTGCCCCCCCAACCTGGGCTCCCTTGGTCTCAACTCTTCTCTGACTGGAGCGATGAGAGGTGGTGGGTGTCCAGAGAACTAGCATCGGATCTGAGGCAACTCTCCCAGGAGCAGGTGTAGGAAGGCTTCTGTAGCAGAGAAAGGTGGTTCCCTTCCTTGGGGGAGGGCAGGGGCGAGGAGTGGAGGAGAAAGGGAGGAGGGAGAGGAGGAGAGGGAAAGGGCAGGAGAGGAGAGAGGGGAGGGGATGCTCCTTTGCAGACCTGCGGCTTCAGGGGAATTTGCAGTTCCCAATCTTCAGCCTCTCATCCGTTTCCGCCCAAATGTCTCCACTGTGTGTCTCTCCACTTCTCACTCCCTTTCTCCAGCACTCTCTCCTGGAGTTGAGCATTTTATTTTATTTTATTTTTTTAATGTTTTTTTTATTTATTTATTCATGAAAGTCAGAGAGAGAGAGAGAGGCAGAGGCAGAGGGAGAAGCAGGCTCCCCACCTAGCAGGGAGCCCGATGCGGGACTCGAACCCAGGACCCTGGGATCATGACCTGAGCCGAAGGCAGACGCTTAACCATCTGAGCCACCCAGGTGCCCCGAGTTGAGCATTTTAATTGGCCCTCAGCTCTGCCTCCCTTATAAGCAGACCCATGCTTGGTCCTCAGCTCATCTGCCCAGTGATCATGGGAGGAGCACCACTGACTCCCCGCGCTTGCTCTCGTTTGTATGTCCACAGTTCTGCATTTCTCTTTCCTGGGGTTGTGCCTCCAGGGCCCTGAGAGGCCAGGGGACGTGCAGTCTGTGTCATTACCAGTAGTTATGGTAACGGAGAGCCGCAGCTGGGGATGCCCCCATCCCTTGCCATCAGCCGTGCGAATGTGAGCGATAGGGACGTTACTGCACGCCGTGGGCGACCTACATCCTCTCCCAACCGGCAAGGAGGTGACCACATACGTGTTGCACGTGTGAGTAATCCAGGATCCGATAATGGGAGGAGCTGTTTCTTGAGCCACTCTTGAACTGATTACAAGGTTGCGGCAGGAAAGACCCCCCCTCCCCGGCCCCGAGGGTAGCTTGAAAGGAACTATTTACAAAGATGAGGGAAACCTTGCAAGGGAGTGAGCTGTGGAAACAGATACCCCAACTCCATCGTCCTCCTTCATGCCGTCGCCCCCGGGCTCCCCATCGGCCCGAGGGTGCAGGAGCCTGGGTGATGTGTCCACATGGGTCAGCCTGGGGACAGAGAGGCAAGTGGAAGCCATCCAGCTCAGCCACTGCGTACCTAGCCCTTGGCACAGAGCCTGGCACGTGCAGACTCTCACCAGTGAACGCTGAAGGAACACTTCTGGGAGGGGGAGTCTGGGGAAGAGTTGCCGGTTTTGTGAGCCCATCTGTGCATGCTGCACCCTCGGGTCCAGCCCCGAGCCGGGCTGTTTGTGCACTCCTGGGGCCCCTCTCTGTTCCCCGGGCCCCATCCCCGGGTGCACATCTGTCCCGTGGTCCTCTTTCCCGGCCACTGGGAGGAGAAGAGAGTGACTTTCAAGTGACACCCTACCCATGCCTCCAGCTTCCCTGTACTTTGGATTTTACCCAGGGGCAAACCAGAGGGAGTACGGTGGTTTGCTCAGCGTCCCGCCCGGGCAGCCCCACGTCCCACCCAGGAGGCCTGTCGCTTCTGTCACAGCCACGTGAGAGCAGAGCAGGCCACCGAGGGCAGAGGGGCCCACGCCATGTGGCCACTGAAGCTCCCCTGTTGCCTGTGGGCAAATGGTGTGGTTTCCTCCCACATCTGGACTTGGCGGCAAGAACTTAGGCTCAGAGCTCATAGCGAGTCTCTGGGCAAAGCCGCAAACACCCAGAGGCCCCCTTGAGGATGGAGTCCCAGGAGCTGCCGTGGGGATGGGGCTACTGCCATGCAGAGCCTCAGACTGGCCTGGGAATTTCTGCGCCGTGAAGAACCTGCTATTCTTCCCCGAAATTATAAGAAGAAACAAATATGTATATAGACCCGCAAGTGCATGAATGCACACATGTGTATGAGTCTAAATAAAGTCACGGGACCATCTTCCCGTCATATCGGGGTCTTGCCTTTGAGCAAAACTGACAGCAGCACCTGGTCCGCGACTTCAAGGGGCCATCTCTGTAAGGGGTTTGCAGTGGGATTCCTTTACAAAGCAGGTTTTTCTACAGCAGCGGCTCACACTCGGGCGAGCACCAGAATCACCCGGCGGGCCTGTTAAGCACAGATTCCTGGGCTCCACCCCAGAGTGTCTGATCCCCTGAGTCTGGGCTGGGACCTCCGTGGGTGCATTTGTAACAAGCCCTCAGGGCATGCAGGTGCTGCTGGCCTAGGGACCACACTTCGAGAACCCCCGGCTTGGAGTCCCTTTGACACGTCTCAGGGTCACAGCAGTCAGGACCTCGAGCTGATGCGTCCAGGTGCCCAGCCTCCCAGCCGGCCAGCTTCCTGACGGTCCCTGAGTGTTAGGTGATGTCAGAGTGGCCCTGAGGATTCCACGAGATGAAGCAGGAATGTACTTAACCACACGACCTCCAAGGAATAAGCCTTCGCTTGGCTGTGGCCGCCACCGTCCGCCTCAGTCCACTCAGGTCCATTTTATCCAGCAGCGACCCGGAACACATCTGCCGAGTAAAATAGATTGGAAAACGGGTGCCTAGAATTTGGGTTTGTGAGAGTGTGTAAAATAGGTTATACGACATTACTGGGTTTTATTGCCTTTTGCAGATGCAGGATAAATGTTTTTCATCGTGCCACAAAGTTATGAACTTTGACAGTCGCAGGGTATGTTGATAACATAAGGAGGATTATAACTGAGCGCCAGTAGGTTTATTACCACAATAAAAACAGCTGTGAGATACATGATAAGCCATTACACTCAGGGGAAGGGGCTCAGTCCGGTCTGAACGAGGAACAGGTGGTGCGTTTTTCTGGGCGGCACCTGCCATACTCCGCTCCCCGCTCACCGTCCCACCCACCTGCCCACGGCGGGAGCTCCTCCAGGGCAGGGTCGGAGCCTGCGGTTCTGTCCCCAGGACCCCTGGGGGATGCAGGTAGCAGATTCCTATAACAAGACGGTATGTCCTCACCGTCGCTGGGTCCGCTCCCTGCTTTCCCCTTCTTCATCTGTGAGGGCGCTTCGCATTATACACACGGCAAGGCAAACAGCACTGCTCCTCACTGGCGGGCATGCAGACCCCCCGGGGACGGTGCTAAAATGCAGCTTCTGGTCCAGTGGGCCGGTGAGGGGCCAGAGCCTCTGCATTTCTAACAAGCTCCTGGGTGATGCCCCAGGGACCACGGGTTTGAGAAGCAGATTGGAAATGACGTATTTGGCGTTTCCTCACCTTTCCTCAAGGCTGGTTATAGTTCTCCCGGATAATGCGCTCTGGGGACCCCAGTGTTTAACCATGAAGTGAACCAGGGCACACACTCAGCCCTTCCTAGCTGTTCCCAGATCAAGGACGGCAAAGTGGTCCGAGGATCCCCAAGGGCAAATAAAACGCGCATTTTCCAAAATCAATCACTAAACTCAACTGGGCTGTCCTTCTGGGAGGCGTTTTGCGGGCTCTCCCTGCAGCGAGCTCTTCACAGGCATTTCTCCATTGGGGTTTATGTTGGTTTTGTGCTATGGCTTCTTTGGAAAATACTTTGGTTTATTGCACTAAGGAATTGTTACCTCATTATGGATGGCATGCAGTGAAAGATACTGAGTTCAGAGTTGAAAGAAATACACTTTTGCAGAGAGGAGAAATCTGACATTTCCAGATCATTTTCCAAATGACTTCTTAGGGAACTTCTTTGCTTACAGGCTTCACTAAGTAGGTGTGTGTGTGTGTGTGTGTGTGTGTGTGTGTGTGTGTGTGAGATTCTTAGCTTATTTTTGTGGGGCTTAAGTTTTAGGAGCAAACGGTCCTCAACAGTTGGAAGTGGCATTTGCTTGGAAGCAAACAGGTGAAAAGCTAACGACTCTGGAAATGTTCTGCAGCAACTTACAAACATCTTTTGACATGGCTGGATTCTGGTTACACTTGTGATGGAGCATCTCTAAAATCCCCTACGTCTCTAAAACTTCAGTCCGACTTAATAGTTGGATGCCCGCCTGCAAATCTCAGTGGCACGGTGTGCTGGCTTTGTGTGGCTTCCTCGTGTGGCAGAGCCAATGGGGTCAGAAGAGGCAGAAGCATCCCATTGAACAGGGAGGCTGGGGAGACAAGGCGTGAGGCCCCCTCCAGGCATGGTCCAGGCTCCAGAGTCGCTGGCCGGGTGGGGAGCTCAAAGGAGACGCAGCCTCGGAGGGATCCCAGGATCGAACAGTCTGCCCAGGCCCCAGACTTTCCCCTGCTGCCCCCCCAGCTCTGCTTCCCTCCTGGCTCCAGTGCCCCATCTCCCCTCTCCTGACCCTGTCCAAGCCCACATCTCGCTCCCTCTTCCCTGCTTTGCTGGAAGCGGGCAGAGCCTGCGGTGCCTACAGGCAGGCCTGTCCTGGCCTCTTCTCACTAAGAAGAGGGGGTGACCTCTCCCCACAGAACAGTGTTCATACCACCCATCACCTGTGGGCTGAAGCCGGCCCATCCCAGCTCATGAAGGCTGATTTCTACATTCTCAGGCATTTTATAAATCTGCTCAGAATCCGCCGTCGTGGGAGCATTTACACCCTGGAAACTGGCAGACCCCACAAAGGCTCCAGCTCAGCCCACTGCTGCTCACTGCTCGGAAGATAGCCCCTCCTCCAGAACACAGGCTAGGAGGCTGTGACGGGTCGGCCCGCTGACAGTCTGCACCCAAGCCACACAGAGATCGTGCCTAAGGTCACAGTGGGCCAGAGACAGGATGGGGTACGAACTCAGGTCTCCTGAGATGCAGTGCAATCCTTCCAACAACGGTTCGAATAATGTCTTCTTTGTTAATGGAAACTATTTCTGGCATTCGCACCGATCCGTGTGCGGGCACCGTCTGTGGGCCCCTGGGGCACGTGGGGTGGGTATGGGACAGGAACTCCTCCACCCTAGCGTCCTGCTGTGCTGGGATCGGCCCCGGGCCCAAGGACGCTGCAGCCTTTTGATGCTCGTGGCACACTTTCCACATCTAGAATCTGGGTGGCAGGGGGCCGGTTCGTGCCTGGACTTCCTCTGTCCTCATGTCACAGGACCCTGCCCTCAAGAGCATCACACGCTGCTCAACTCGAGATAGACACATTTTTTTCCTGATGTTCGTCTCCAGAATAGCGTGTCTACTCCGTGAGGGTGCGAAATGGTTACGCCGGGTCCCCCCCCCCGCCCCGCACCCCTGTGCTGTCATGGGTGCCCAAGGACCTTGACAAATCGCCTGGGACCAGGGCTCAGCGAACACAGCAGGGGTTTTCAGTGGGGGACGATCTTGCTCCCCAGGGCATATTTGGCAAGATCTGGAGACGTGTTTGGTGAGCATGACTGTCAAAGGGGCGTGCTACTGGAATCTTACTGGGTCAAGGCCAGGGGTACTGCTAAACGCCCCACAATGGACAGGACAGCCCCCGCCCCCCGCAACAAAGAGTTCCCCTCCCCAGATGTCCGCAGTGCTGAGGGTTTGAACCCTGGACACACAGCTGCGCCGTGAGTCATGATCACAGGTGCTGGGCCCCCAGGAGGGCTCAGTGAGCACTTCGCAGTGCCGGGCCCTCCTACCCAAGGACCCAGCGTGCCTGTCCAACCAGACCCGTCCTCCTCCAGGCCCGCGTGGCAGGTTTAGGTTCTCAGGTGTTCTCCTAAGCATAGTCCTGGGTATCTTCTGTTCTGTTGTCATTGCTGTGTACATGGGATGTTTTCTGTCACTGCATCTCCCAGTGACGTTGGCGTACATGAGGTCTGTCGACGTCTGAGCTTTATCTTTGAGCTCAGGCACTCACTGATTCTCCTCTTGTGGTCCCAGGATCTCGACTGACTTTCTTGGGGCTCCAGATCTGTGGTCCCGGCATCTGCGAGTACTCCCGCTTGCTTTCAGTGTGCAGGCTGGAGGGAGGGGGCTCTGCGTGGTGAGGAGGGGAGGCTGTGCTCCCCAGTTCTACCCTCTGTGGCTCCTTGGGCTGGTCTGGGGGCCTGAAGGATGGAGGTTCCGGCTAGGGCTGTCCGTGGGGTTTCGTGAGCCCCTGAGATCAGGTGACAAAGTGGTTCAGAGTGGAGAAGACCACCCTCCTTCCCAGCTTGGCTCTGCAGAGGAGGGAGGCTCTGGGAGCACTGGGGGGTGGCCCCAGGTGGATACCTGGTCTTCCTCCCGATGGGCGCGTTGGCAAAACCACCAGTAAGCCCCCTTACTCGAGGGCTGAGAAAGGCAGTGGGCTCTGCGGGGAAGCTTGGGGACTGTGTCACACAGACTCCTTCCTGAGCACCTGCGAGCCCCTGGCGGCTCCCGGATGACCTGGGTGGGTGCGAGCCCAGGGAGCATAGAAACCATGCTCTTCTCCCAGGCGGGGAGCAGGACGGCACCTGGGGATCTGTGTTCTTGCCTTTAACCCTCCCACTGACCTAGCTGGCCCACAGGGAGCCAGACTTTACCTTATCACCTCTTTAGAGCCCCGACCTCCAAATAAGGCTACATTCTGAGGTGCTGGAGGTCTGGACTTCAACTTATGAATTTGGGGGGCACACGATTTAGCCCATGAAATTCATCAACATGACCAGATCTAAAAAAAAAATTCTCAAATTTGGTTCTAAAATAAGACTTGCTTCAGTGGGAAATTACGATGGCTGTTTCTTCTCAGGTAACAGAGGGTGTTTGCCAGGGACCAGTGGCCCCAGACCCGTCACCACGCACGTGTCCCTCGGAGGCTCCAGATTCCCCATCAGGCCAGACTTAGGCTCCCCGATCCTTTGCTGCCCGGCCCCAAGGCCGTGCCCCCCCTTCCATCTTCTGAAATAGCCGGTGGTGGGTCGGGTCTCCCTCACCGCGCCACAGGCTCGTGAACACAAGGGACTATCCGCCACATGAGGGGAGTCAGCAGAAGCGTGGAGAGCTCCTTTCCAGGCCTGTTTTTTGCAGCCCCCCCCCCCCCCGCCCCCGCCGTGAGGAAACCAGAGATGCGTTGGGTGGGCCGGGTGGGGTTCTGCGGTAACAGGAGGCCGTTCCCAGAGGACGTCAGCAGGGGTCACTGTCGGCTTACAAACACACAGATGCCGGAGCCCACAGAGAGCTCACGGATCTCTTTGTTTCTCGGCTTCTTCCTTGGTAGAATTGCAAACTTGCACCAATCCGTGATAAACTTCCATCCCTCCCTTTCTCCAGCGTGGCTCTGTTCTCAGGGCCCCCGTCCTGACAATGAGGCCCATTCTGGAAGCTAAAAGGGTCGGAACTGGGCTTTCCTGCCATCAGAATGGGGGGCTAGTCAAAACCAGAATTATAGAATTTAAAGAAAATGGAGTTTCCCGGGGCGCCTGGCTGGCTCAGTTAGTTAAGCGACTGCCTTCGGCTCAGGTCATGATCCTGGAGTCCCGGGATCGAGTCCCGCATCGGGCTCCCTGCTCGGCGGGAAGTCTGCTTCTCCCTCTGACCCTCCCCCCCTCATGCTCTCTCTCTCTCTCTCATTCTCTCTCTCTCAAATAAATAAATCAAATCTTAAAAAAAAAAAAAAGAAAAAGAAAATGGAGTTTCCCTGCAGCAGGGAGCCTGCTTCTCCTTCTGCCCCCACCCCCTCGCTTATTCTCTCTGTCACTATCTCTCTGTCTCTCTCTCAAATAAATAAATAAAAATCTTAAAAAAAAAAAATAAAATGGAGTTTCTTGCTCTTTTGGCCTTGAAATCTGAGGTTCAAGCCCATCTCATCATCTCTTGCAAACCCCCATCAGCAGCCCGGCAAGGAGGAAGGCCCTCCCCTTCATTACCCAGGGGCAGGTGACCCAGCAGCCTCACCCTCTACAGGGCGAATCCAGACACCTTGGGACCACCAAGCCCTCTGCTCTCTGTTCTGCACCACCTGCAAACATCTTTATGTTTGGAGACAGAAAAACAACGTCACGAGTAAAGTAAAACAAGGGACAAACACTTTTATCTTTCCTTCGGGAGGCCCAGTTGGACTGCACAGTGAAGAGCCTTTTGTGTGGCCTGTGTGTTCTTTGTGAGTGGCTGGTTCCCCGTCCAGGTTCCGGGGTCCACCCTCTCTGCTCCTCAAGAGCTCCGCGGACTGTGTCCCCAGCTTCGCCTGGGAGACAGCAGGGGAGAGCTGGGGGTGGGGCTGGCTCTTCCCTCCAGCTCCCTCTTTGCTCTGTGCAACGCAGGGTCAACCACGGTCCCAAACACTGGAACGGGAGCGTGGTGGGAGAGGAGGAAGGCCAGTCGGGTTCACTGTGCCAGCGTGGGACTTCGGGATGCTGAAGGCATTGGCCGTCGGGACAGGTGTGACCAGTGGGGGCTGGGTCCAGGACGCCACGGGAGAGACACCCATCACCCACCTGGACCAACAGCTGGAGAGTCAGAGGCACCACGGGATTGGCAGCATCTGGGCAGGAGTCCCTGTGCTGGTGGTGGGTCTCTCCTGTGAGTCGGGCGGAACATGCTCCCCCCATTTGCAAGGCCACCTCCCCCTCCACTTGACCAAAAGGGAGAAAAGGAGAAGCTGGGGAAGGTCTGCACTGAGTGGGGTGTGTCACATCCTCATAGTGGGGCCCCGGTACAAGCAGCCCCATGTGTGGGGTGTGGGGGATGGAGATTGTCCCCAAAGCCATCCACATCCTAATCCCAGATCTGTGACTGTGTCCCTTACAAGGCAAAGGGGACCGTGCAGACGGAATAAGTTGTGGATCTTGAGATGAAAGACCATCCTGGACTATCAGGCGGGCCCTCTGTAATCCCAAGAGACCTTACAAAATGGGGACGGGGTCCGAGGCAGAAGGCCACGTGGTGGTGGAAGCGGTGGGACGGGGCGGGGGGGCTTGAAGACGCTGCTGTCTGCAGGCTGGCAGGGCAGGGGCCTCAGCGGCGGGGAAAGCAAGGGGACAGACTGCTCCCCGCCACTTCCGCAAGAGCCTCTGGGAGGAATGCAGCCCGCTGACCTGTCTTAGAAATCCTGACCCCCAGAGCTGTAACGGAACTAATCTGTGCACGTGTGATTAAAAATTTGTGTTGTCCCTAATTGCTGCTCCGTGGTGACTTGTTATGGCAACGATGGGAAACTCATACCCAGGGCGTGGACACCGAGCCGCGGCTCCGTGCCTTCGAGCTGGCCGGTGGTTTCTTGTTGCATTTTATTCACTATTATACCCATTTCAGCCTGTGTGGACATGGCCCAAAAGTGACTGGACTAGAACTAGGAAAACGACGGGGAACGTGATTCATCAGAACACAGCACATAGAGTGGGTGCGTCCTTCCAGGACCCCGTGGTGGGTCGCCGTGGCTCCTTCCCTCCGGCCACGCGGCAGGTCCACACATCTCAAGGGCTGCACTCACAGGGTAACGGTCCACTGGTGGCCGCTGGGAAGGCGACAGCGGATGGCGAACCAAAAGTGCATTTCGTGCATCTACAAATCACATCGGGGGAGCGGAGGACGCCCCTCTTCCCGGCGCCGAGCAGAGCGTGAGCGCGGCTCCTAGCTGCCCGGGAGCCAGTTCCGCCAGTTAAACGCCGAGTTCGAGCCGTGGGTCAGCGTCTTCACGGGAGGATTCACCAGTTCCCATTTTCCTTCCTTTTTATTTTCCTCACAGAAGCACATGCCCAGAGAAGGAATCTAGGACAGAGTTTCCAATCACTTATTAATATTTTATACCAGGTCAATCGATTTTACATTCGCTCCAAAGCTAGCCGGCAGGTCCTGCTGGGCCGGGGAGGCGGGCGCCATGGGCCCACGCTGGCATTGCTGCCCTAAACACGATGCCCACGTCCACGTCCCACACAGCCGTCCTGGGGCGGGGGCCGTGCCCCTCCCACGGGTTGTCACACCGGGGTGCTGTTGGCAGGGGCAGAGGCCGGGGATCCTGCTAACGTCCTCCAGGGCTCAGGAGCATGGTGCCCCCCAACACGGAAGCACCCTGCCCGAAGCTCGGCAGTGTCCAGGCTGCAAAGCTCAGGCTGCTGCTTGGGGACTGACTTGCATTCTCAAATTTAGCATCACAAAGGGATACTGGTATTGTCTGCAGAGCCCAGAAAAAACCGCTAAGTGAAACTTTAGAACCTCCATGACTTCAACTGCAAAGTGAAAGCGTTCGCGTAGATTTTTGTTTTTAAGGCTTTTTTGGGTTTGTTTGCATGTTTTGCTTTCCTTTTTTCCCCTCTCTTTTGATGCTGAGAAATTCCTCAGTGAGACAAAATTTGCAGAAATTCCAGCATGCAGGGGGATCCCTGTGGAGGCTGGTGGTGACTCAGGACGACTCTCTCCTGCTTAGAGAGACTTTGCGTGTGTGTGTGTATGTGTGCATGTGGGTCCAGGGGCGTATGCATGCATGTGCACACGTATGCATCTTTGTGCGTGTGTGTGTATGCGTGCACGTGTGTGCATGTGTGTGTACCTACGTATGTGTGGGCGTGTGTGTGTGCGTGTGGGGGCAGCATGGTGTGGCGGGCAAAGGGAAGGCTGTGAACGGTCTCTTTCCATCTGCCCCTGATTTGAAGGCCCGGGGTTCCCCAGAGCCCCTTGGTAAATGTCTGATATGTGCAGGCAAGTCCAGCTCATTTGGAGAGGGGGCGAGGTGGACACCAAACTGTCAGGATAAGAAAGTCGCAGGAATTTGGAAGTTCAAGGCTGGCATCGTGAGAAGGGGAGGCCAAGAGTCAGGGGAGCGGGTGGGAATCTGGCTGCGAAGACCAGTGGGGTTTTGGGATAGCACCAAATTTGCGATTCTGTCCGCAACTGGCACGTGTGGATGACCGGGAGCTCAGGACAGCCTGGGAAGGGGTGCAGGATCCGGAGCGTGCAGCCCGTGAGCACATGAGAGGGAGACAGTGACATCAGCAAGAGCGATGCTCGGGGAGCAGGTGGTGCGGGGGCCACCAGGAGAACCCCCAGAAAAATCCATCGTCATCCAGCATGGCCTGGAGGCTCGAGCCCTATATTCAGATAGCAGTCAACCGGTGGCCCAGGACCCAGAGGGCTTGGGAACATCTGGGTCGCAGTTGGGAAACCCCACCTTGGAGACACTTGGGAGGGGATGCATGCTTCCACTCAGGTCCAGAGGACACTGAACGAGAAGAGAGAAGGCGCACGCAGGTATTGCTCTCTGACTCGCCCCCACGTGAGGGAGGACCTGGCCTTCTGCGGCAGGCAGGGCGGGGCTCTGAAAGCCAAGGACCTTGCCCAGGCTCCGAGCTGGTGTTGGCTGGTCGGGGCCTGGGGTCTGCTCCTCTGTGAACAGACTTTGGCCACTCGTGGTCCTGTGACAATTTTGCACCAAGGAGACAACTCAGGGACCCATCTCCCATCACAGGTGTTGTCTATAGCACTGCACTCCCAGCCTCAAGGTCATCGGTCAACTGATCAATCTGATAAAAAGGACAAGGACGGGGGGCAAATCTGGCCCTGAGTAGATTTTCGGGGCAGGAGCAGGGGGTAGGTCTGAGCCCCTAGTTTCCCCGCCTTGATTCACCTCACTGATGGATAAAGCCGCCTCTGGGTTATTGGGTGATGGTCAATGGGTTGTTGCAAAGTACCCACTGTCCTTCTCTACATGGTGGTTACCTGTAAGTGTTTGCAGAGCTCCAGCCCAACCCCAGGCACTCAGGCTACCACAAGTCTTGTGTGTTCCATGGTGGGCTGACTCGAAAGGCAAGAGGGTGGGAGTTCCTTTCTGTCCTCCAGCCCCCTGCCCCCGGGTCCCCAGAGCAAGCCAGGCCAGCCTTTGCTCTTTCTCTTTGTGTCCACAGGGTTTACTCCCCACTGGACCATTTGTCCAACTACTGGAGCTGCAGGGGATAACCATATCTTACTTTTTTGTAATAATAATAATATATAATAATAGTAATCTGGGCAGCAAATGGCCAAAGTTGCCATAATGATGATAAAAGATGATAAACTGCTCCCGTCAGCCCCCCCGCCCAGGGCTGCCCTTTGCATAAGAGCAGGTGCACACATTCTCAGGAGATGGGGCGAGTGGGGTGGTCCCTGCTGCCCTGGGTGGGCTGGACACCTGTTTTCATTCTGAGAAGGAAATATGATGACCCTGTGGGCTCTGGGGGCTTGACTTCATGGCCCAAAGAGAAAGGGGCCGGCACGTACCTTTCTCACCACCTGGGCGAAGTCTCCACTGTCCCGGGGTGGCAGCCCAAGGAGCGGGCGAGTGCAGGAGTCCAGCGCCGAGCCGTGGCTCACAATCAGGATGACGCCCACTGTAGAGAAAAGCACACCTCGGGGTCAGAGGAGGCACAGAGGGTGCCTTTTATTAGAACGAGGGTCCGCAGTGCTACTGGGGGGAACCACTTTGTGGTGCACGAAGCCTGAGAGAGCTGGGGTAGGAGAGAGCTGGGGTAGGAAGTGGTGCGGCAGGTGGCCACCTGTGCATAGTCCGTGTGCATCACGTCCATGGGCACGATCTGTGGCGGTAGCACCTGCCGCGAGCTTTGGGGATGGGACTGCGCCATGATCCGAGCTGCCATCTCTTGCAGGATGTGGTGGTGGCTGCCGCCCAGGCTGGGTCCCTTAGCTAGAGAATTGTCAGGCAGCTGGCCACCATGAGCCTGCTGATGCCTCTTGCTTCGATAAGGCCATTCTGAGTCCACGGGTGGAGCGAGTCCCCCACCGGCAGTGTGACCAACACAGGCACCAAGCACAGCGGGAGAGAGCTGGCCCAGCCGGGCGAGTCCGGGAGGTGCCCTGGCCGGACCCACTGGATCCACCTGCCGGAGGGAGTCGGGCGGCGGGCCTCCCCCGAGGGCTACAGCTGACACAGAACAGTCTGTTCACGCTGTCTCCTAACACGACTGTAAATTCTCCAACAGGACTGAAGCCCTGATGTACTTTTCCTGTGTTATTTCCTGTTCATTCCATTCTCGTATCTTTGGCTTCCCAAGTCACGGTGCGGCGGCCAAGCGCCGTCTGGGAGGAGGACGCGCAGTTTGGACTCTGGGCCTGTGCGGTCAGCGTGCGGGTGACTTGGACACGCGGGCTCCAGCCCCCTGAGCTTCAGCGTCATGGGGAGTGTGGGGCCGTGATGTCACAGACCGCACAGGAAGGTGAGCAGTTAACAGGTAATATCCGTGAAGGGCCCCCTGCCCGGGGACCGGTAGGTGTTGGCTTTGTCCCTCCAGCCCACCTGGCTATTTCATTCCTCCTCTGCGGCTTGTCGTACCTGCCACCCTCCCACCTTGCTCATGCTCTCTGCTCTCGGGCACCGTTTGCCTTCCAAATCCCGCTTGTCCTACGGCTCAGGTGCGGCACCCTGGCAGCCTCCGTGGCACGTGCGGCCGTGTGGACGGGTGGGCTGTGTTCCCTGCAGTGAACAGCACGTAGACGGTGCTCAGTGGGCTCAGGAGCTGATAAACCAGATCTCTATCCCTGTTCCCGAGGGCCTCATCCCTGTAGGGGGTCCTCAGAAGGGCAGAGCATCCCATGGCCTCTGAATTTCAGCTCAGGACAGAGGCTTGACATGAACAGCAGGAAAGCGGCGGGCTGAGGAGGGACCCCGGCCGTGCAGTGGAAGGCTCTAACGTCATCTTCCATCCTGTGGTGCTCCGTGGCAGTCAGTGTGAGGAACAGGGCTTTGGCGATCAGTTAAATGCCACTAAGGTGCGGTTCCCAAAAGAACACTTCCCAGGATGCCAGCCCGTCGAAGTAGGCAACGTAAAGCAGTCTCATGCCACTCAAATTTCCTAATATTCCAGATGCCGTGCCCCTTTCCCCAGTCATGTTCAAACTCCTTGAGGGGGGAGCACGTGCTTCTTCACTTGGGTTTCCCCCACCGTGTTTTATTTGGCGTCTGACACAGCACGATGTTCACTACACACTTGCTAAATGTAAATTTTTAAAGGCTTAGTTTTTAGCTTTTCACTATGGACACTTTCAGAGATACCCAGATAGGCCCGAAGGTGGGCCTCCCGCCTCCTGCAGCTGCAACGGTGTGACATTTGTGCATCATGCGCCGTCAGAGCACCCCCAGCCCCTCCCCCCCATCGCCAACGTCCAGTGTTTCAGACTCTGCCGGGGGCGGCCCCTCCCAGTGAGGACTTCCACCCTTCCACACCCAACCCGCCACTGTCACACCTAACAGAACCCACTCGTCTCTTAGGCATTTCCACATTCAGATTCCACATTCGGATTTTTCTAAGGGTCTGAACCATCTACGGATACAGATGTTTTGTGCCGATCGGCATTCAAATGTGGCCTGATGTCTGGTTCTTCCATCTTCAGTCTCTTGTTTCCTAGGACGCAGACATGTGTGGTTTGTGCTGATCCACTGTCCTAGATCCCATCGGCTCCCAGTCTCAGAATCGGGGTCCCCAGGGCGGCAGGGGCATGTATCTACACACTGCGTTACTGCAGAGCCCTCCATGTAGCTCTGTTGGTTGGGGTGGGGGGCGGAGGGAGTTGCGGTATTCCTAGGTTCATAAATTAATCCAGTCTCCACGCCAGAGGTAAGACCCCAACCCCCGGAGCCTGCCCATACCCGAAGGTGGGGGACGGGAAGGGGGGGAGGCACTTACCGTCCCGTGGGCAGGCGCTGATGATCCGTCCCACACTCACCGCACACCTCTCCACATACTCATCATAACTCTCAGCCGGCAGGAGGGAGGCGAGGGGAAACGCAGGCCTAAAGGACGAGAGGGAGGACCCCTGCCATGCTGGCCTGCTTGCTGTGTGGTCAGCTGGAGAAGGAGAAGGCCTTCTTTTTTTTTTTTTAAGATTTTATTTATTTGACAGAGAAACATAGCGAGAGAGGGAACACAAGCAGGGGGAGTGGGAGAGGGAGAAGCAGGCTTCCCGCTGAGCAGGGAGCCCGATGCGGGGCTCGATCCCAGGACCCCGGGACCATGACCCGAGCCGAAGGCAGACGCTTAACGACTGAGCCACCCAGGCGCCCCCCCTTTTTTTTTTTAAAGATTTTTTATTTATTTGCGAGAGAGAGAATGAGAGACAGAGAGCATGAGAGGGGGACGATCAGAGGGAGAAGCAGACTCCCTGCTGAGCAGGGAGCCCAATGCGGGACTCGATCCCGGGACTCCAGGATCATGACCCGAGCCGAAGGCAGTCGCTTAACCAACTGAGCCACCCAGGTGCCCAAGAGAAGCCCTTCTAAGACAGCCCCGCCTCAAGGCAGCTCGTGGTCCACAGCGACACTCCGGTTGTGTGTCCCCAACGACAAAGGGCTGATGTCCAATCTCCAGCAAGTGCCCTCACAGAACACCAGAGGGTTTTGTGATGGCCAAGAGTCAGCCGTGGGCCGAGAATGACAAAACTTGTCTTCTTGACTGCACCCTAGCCAGGCTCCTCAAGCCCGCGGCTCGTGAGGCCGACCGCGGGGCTTCAGTGTCCAACTGCGTAGAGTCAGTTTTAGCAAGACTCCGGCTAACACCGTGAAGCCAGAAGCCCCAGCGTTGGTATGGGCTCCCCCTCGATGCCTGAGCAAGCTCCGCATGCCCCGCCAACCCTGGTGATGTCTGGTCCCTCTGGTCTGCCTTCAGCCAGCTGCTGCTAGGGCAGTTTATGGAGAATTACCCACCCTCTTAGTACCTTTCCACCCCCCACCCTGCTCCTCGGCTAACAGCCTCCGCTTGTCCTCATTGTGTTTGGAGCTGAGTCCCACTCTGCTCCCCTGTGACAACCCCCCAGTGCAGCATTCTCCCCGAATACAGCCTTTCTTACCATCTTTAATGGGTGTCGTGAATATTTCTTCTTGAACAAGCACTAGAGAAGCACCCCACCCTGGCAGAAGGCAAGAGGACGGCATACCTGTAATCCATGCTGATGTTGAAATTCGCCTCTTTCAGCTCGTCCAGGGTCATGAGGGTCGGGGTGGTTTTGCCGGACTCCCATTTCGTCCACTCAAAGATTCCAGGTTCCACTCTTATCTTAATTCTTTTCTCCAGTTTGAGCTCTGGATCCAACAGAACACAAGCGTTTATCGTCCTCAGAGTCCATTTTGGTTTTACGTAAGTTAAGTCTCTCCTTACACCTAAACAATACCTTTTAAAAATGTGGGTTTTTTTTTTTTCTTGGCAAGTATTGTTCTGTGATTACTCATAGCCATGCTATTTCTGAGCCCCAAACCACTGGGTGGTTGGAAGGTATCCGAGGAGTGGTGGCGCCCGTCCATCGGGAAGGGACCCGGGCTGGGAGGCACCACCAGCAGCGGGCTCACCCTGGTGCCCACCCCGATGGTCCAGGACGGCTCTGCAGCCAGACTGGTGCCGAGCCTGGGTCTCGGTCAAGAGCGAGAGCACACGGTATTGGCCAAACCAATAATCCCTGGAAAAGACCGGCCAAAGGAGAGCACACGGGTCACACTGAGGCCCCGTCCTGACAAACACCCCAGACCGAGCAGAAGGTGAAGGGCAGAGGAAGCTGTCTCTCAGAACATCCGACTTCTCCCAGCTACCCTTCCCAAGCATTTTCTCCCTCAGCTAAGAGAAGACCTGTGGCAGAAGACATTCTCTGTGAGTGGGGCAAAGAAGACCTACGTGTTTTTGTTAGAAATGGGGCAAATGTCATTAAGCTCAAATGCTGGAAATAAAATCAGTCCCTGGACCAGTCCCTTTGCCAAAGCACGTTTAGGAAAGGGAGTTCCACGGTCTAATCCGGCTCCCAGGCTCTCTCCAGCCCGTGGAGGGCCCGTGTCCACAGTTAGGTCCATGTGAATAGGTCACATGAAGGAACAGTAGGAGAAATTCCCAAATGGGCTTGGCCGATCTTTCTGTGGAGCCATCTGGCGGCCACTTCTCTGCGGGTCACACTTTGGGAAATGGTCCATCTGGACAGCCACTGACCCGGCATTGAAACTAAGGGTGGCAGGTTAGCATCTCGGATGCCAGTCTGGAAACAGATCAGTCATGTTCCAGGACCTAGGAAGAAGGCCGAGTGCCCTCTTTTTCCTGAAGGAACACAGGGTTTATACCCTGGTAACTTTATCAGGCATCATGATAACACTAAGGATGTTCTGCATATAGGCTACAAGTCCATGAGAGATCGTCCTAGAGGCACTGATGTTACCACCACCAGAGAGCATTTTTGAGAATTTTTAATTCACGTCTCAAGTTGTTAGAGCCAGCTCTGCACCTGCTCCTCCATGTCTGCACCTGCAGGAAAGCCCCGGGCCCAGTCGGTGGGTGGGTCTCAATGTAAAATCATGCTCTCTGACCTCAGTGGGCTCTCCATTCTGCCCAGCGGCCATCCACCATCTCCCCACCGTGATCTGGCCCCTCTCTCTGATGGGCATGTCATACCTTCTGTGCATCCCCAAACCTCGAGAAGGCCTTCCTTTTCTCACTTTCAGCTGGTGGCCTGACCCCCTGTGTCTCTGAGAAAATAGAGGCAAGCCGCCTCCCCCACATTTGCACACCTGCTGCATCTGTGGCCACATGCTCTGCCCTCTGTCCCATCGCTGTGGAGCATCGGCCCGTGCTCCTGCACGGCGACCTACACCCCCCCAACACACAAGGAGGGCAGGGCGGGGGTCCAGCGGGAGATGCAGAACCAATGCCCCCAAATAGGCTGCACTTCTCTGGCAGAAACTCTAAAGGCCTGCCGGTGGCGTCCTAAGGGACATCAGCCTTTGAGGGTGCTGGACAGCTCCCAGGAGCCGAGCCCCTTGCCCTGGAAGTCGTGGGCTTTGGGCTCAGGAGGGACCATAGCCATTCCTAGCTCTCTGGGTTTTTCTGAATGCCCCTCCCCAGATTTTTTTTTTTTTTTTTAACACATGGTGGATGTAGACCAAAGGTGGACAGTGTGATGACAGGCTCCTGGCACTCGGTTACAATCCCAGCATTTCAGAAATGTTTGCGGGCTCAGTGCCTGCTCATAGCTCTTGGAGGGCTGCCCCATGAGCGTCTTACGACTTACGTGGCCATTCATCGCCCCTCATCCAATTCTTACCCCCGTCCACCTCCCTCTCCCCTTGGAGAATAGCCAAGAGGTCAAGGCTCGCTGCGGTTCTCACCGACCTTCCAGGATGTGTCTGGCTGTCTGCACGCAGCGGAGGGCCGGGGAGGCGAAGACCGAGCTGACTCTGATGCCGCTGTCCAGTAGTGCTTCCCCTGGAAAACAGCAGGTGGACAAGTGCCTCTTCGTAACCGTGGCCTCTGATGGGCCCTCACCACCAGAGGGAGGCAGGACCTTCGGGGGCCCCGAGATTCCCACCCCCTGCTGCACACGCCTGTGTCGCCCCCTTGAGTGTGGCTGGAAGCCGTGATGACATGAAGTGGTGCTCCTGGGACTGTGTTGTGTTGTACCGCAGAAGGGGATTATTGCAGGGAGGCCTGACCATTCCGGTGAGCACGTTAAAAGCAGAGATTTTTCTCTGGCTGTCACAGAAAAGAAGCCAGAGAGGTTCAGAAGTATGGGAATTCGAACAGCGCCTGGGGGGCTCTGTCGGTTGAGCATATGACTCTTGGTTTCGGCTCAGGTCGTGATCTCAGGGTCGTGAGGTCAAGCCCCACCCATGTCGGGCTCCATGCTGAACATGGAGCCTGCTTAAGATTTTCTGTCTCCCTCTCCCTCTGTCCTCATACCTCCTCCTGCTCTCTCTCTCTCTCTCAAAAAAATACAGTATTCAACACTCAAGAGATTCCCTACTGCTGGCTTCAGAGATGGAGGGGACCATATGGCAGGGAATGTAGGGTCGCTGGGAGTTGAGTGCACCCCTTTGAGGATAGCCAGCAAGGGAATGAGGACTTCAGCCCTACAACTGCAGGGAACAGAATCCCCCCAACAGCCATTGGGAGAGACTGGAACTGCTTCCAACAGGCTCCAGATGGGAGCCCAGCCCAGGTGACACCTGGCTTTCATGCTGTGAGATCCTGAGCAGAGAACTCAGCCACGCTGTGCCTGAGCTTCTGCCCTATGGAACCGTGAGCCGACATGTGGGGGCTGTTTTAAGGTCGGGGTAATCTGTGCTGGGGCAACGGGGAGCTTGAGACTACCCGAGGCTCATGGGAGGACAAGCCTGGAGGTCACATTGCCTCTCACAAAACCAGAGGGTCTGGTCCTTGGGAAAGAAGGGGATCTTTTCAGTAGGATATATGCACAGTGCCAAGGCTAGAGGCTGTAGAGGAAGGTGTCACAGGTTGGATTGTGTCCCCCAAATTCATATGCTGGGGTCCCAAACCCCAGGTCCTCGAGTGTGACATGGTGTCTTCATAATGGTGGTCAAGTTATGATGAGGTCACTAGGGGGGCTCTGGTCCACTCTGACCAGTGTCCTTGTAAAAGGCAGAGTTTGGATGCAGAGACAGTGGGCACAGAGGGACCCGTCTACACGCCAAGGGGAGGGGCCTGGAGCAGACGCCCTCGCGGACGCAGGAGGAACGCGGACTTCTGGCATCCAGAACCCAGAGAGAATGCACCTCTGTTGCTGAAGCCATTCTACGTTGGCACTTTGTTACGTGGCCCCACGGAACCAATGCAGAGGCCATCTACTGCCCGCCCGGACACCGAGCTCCTTCAGTTCACACACCTTCTCCAGTTCCCGGTTCCAGGTTCTTCATTCATTAAAGGAAGACCGGATGGATTTATTGGCTTCTTGTGTTCCAAAAAGTCAATCAATGGAACCAGAACCCCAGACATAAAGCATAAGCCCAAGCTGACAGATTTTGAAATAAAAACAAAGAGAAGATGTGTTTTTTTAATTTTTAAAATAACATCCATCGTGTACACGGTGGTCGTTGGTTTTTCTCCCCCCTCTCTTTTTTTTTTTTTTAAAGATTTTATTTATTTATTTGAGAGAGAGAGAATGAGAGAGAGCACATGAGAGGGGGGAGGGTCAGCGGGAGAAGCAGGCTCCCTGCCGAGCAGGGAGCCTGATGCGGGACTCGATCCCGGGACCCCAGGATCATGACCTGAGCCGAAGGCAGTCGCTTAACCAACTGAGCCACCCAGGCGCCCCTCTCCCCTCTCTTGTTCTTTCCACGCCTATCATTCGTTCCTTCTGACTTCCCCAATCGTCCGTCCTGGGTCCTATCTCTGCACTTCCACTCACTAGCTGTGTGATCTTGGGCAACTTACTTAACCTTTCTGTGGTTAAGTAAGCGTCCTCATCGCAGAGTGGGGATAATGCTAATGCTGACTTCAATGGGCGTGTAGCTAAGGCTCAGTATGCACTAGAGATAATCATTGCTGTGATTATTGTACTTATCCCCAAACATACCTGCCATCCTGGACTGGAAAATCCCACACGATGATAATGGTGGGTCGTTTTCAAAGTCTTTGATACCATTGCTCCTTCGGGGTAGACTGTAAGGGAAGTTCAGGTCTGGCCGGTAGTATTTCCCTAAAGCATAAATAACACCAGGCGTTCAGGTCCATCAACTTAGTGCATATTTAAAACCCCCAAGATCGAGACCCATATCGGAAGCAGGGTTATCACTTAAATAGTTGTCAACTGTGTTTTTTCTGGAATGTGCTCTGCGATGTGGATTCAACTGGAGAGAAATTTCTACTCTACTGAGCACACATTTCTTCAAATACAGAAAACACAGGTTTTCGCCTCAGGAAACGTGAGACCCTCTTTGTCCCCTGAGGACCCCTCACAAAGATTCACTCATACAATTTTCCTGCCTCCATTACTGATTTAGCTTAACTTGATGGGAATCCCAAGTTGGCGTTAATTAAGGAGGTGAAATTCTGCCTGTCCCCATAGCTGACAATGTGTCATACTGTCTCCGGGGATGGAGTACCCATGGCCGAATGTTCCCGCATTGTGCATTATTCAGCCAACTGCTGAGGCATGCCTGGAAATCCGGAGGATCCACAGGAACTCCCCCCACCCTCCATCTAGAGGCTGCGAAGCATTTGACCTTGAGCTCTACGACCTGACAGTCTGGTACAAATCCTGACACCAGGGGTTGCCAGTTGTGTGATTAGGTCTGCCTTATCAGTAAAAGGGAGAAATGATAGAGCTGTTACAATGAGTCACTCTGATCCCAGGGCCTGGCTCAGGGTAAGTGGTCAACAAGTGGTGGGCCTCATCTCGCTGTGTGCCGGGTCTATCCCTCACATCCTCCCACGCAGCCCCCAACCCCCCGGCTGCCAGCAGGTTCTAGCCACCAAGCCGCTTTTCCTGAGACCTGCTGTGCATCCGGGGCAGGCCCCATCACGTGCCCTGCCCGAGCACGCCAGCCCAGCCCTGCTCACAGCATCCCAGCCCTTTCCAAGCATGATTTTCCTGAAAGCTCCCTCCCTGGAACGTCCATTGGCAGAGACATTGTTTGAAGAAAGGCCTTCGTTAAATGCCAAAATACACGTGTTTGCTGGAAAAGTGGATTTTTTCTTTTTTTTCCCCAAGAGAAGGTCTATTGACTGTGTTGTATTCTCAAAGGCATCTGCTCCATGTCGGTCTCTTGTCCTCGGACACTCTATCTGTGAGGGTGGAGAGCAGAGCTCAGAAGACAAGGATCTGGAGCAACATTAGGTTCTGGTGGTGTAGAACCTTATAGACAGGGGGTGACCTGGCAGCAGCCCTGAGAAATGAGGGGCTGTACAAGGCGTGGGGATTTGGCCCAGAAGTGAGCTGAAATGAGGAGGGTCAGAGGAAAGGTTGGCCTCTCCCCCAAACACCCCATTGTAATACGGTAAACATAGCAATATGCAGAATTTGGACAAATTAGACTGTCAGTATTCACTGTAGGGCCACTTTGCCTGGTGCAAAGAGCCGCCAGGAGCCTCCTTCAAGCTGGACTCTCCAGTGCCTTTGAAGTACTTTCCCGAGATGCCCTTCAACAGATGAATGGATAAAGAAGAGGTGGTCCATATATACAATGGAATATTACTCAGCCATCAGAAAAGATGAATACCCAACTTTTACATCAACGTGGATGGGACTGGAGGAGATTATGCTAAGTGAAATAAGTCAAGCAGAGAAAGTCATTTATCATATGGTTTCACTTATTTGTGGAGCATAAGGAATAGCATGGAGGACATTAGGAGAAGGCAGGGAAAAATGAAGGAGGGGAAATCGGAGGGAGAGATGAACCATGAGAGACTATGGACTCTGAGAAACAAACAGGGTTTTAGAGGGGAGGGGGTAGGGGGATGGGTTAGCCCAGTGATGCATATTAAGGAGGGCACGTACTGCATGGAGCACTGGGTGTTATACGAAAACAATGGATTGTGGATCACTACATCAAAAACTAATGATGTATTGTATGGTGATTAACATAACATAATAAAATTTTTAAAAAAGTACTTTCCCCTGTAGGTGACCTGGTCTTTTGTCTGGATGACCAATATTCTTCCTCCTTCCATGACGTCCCACCACTGGTTTTAGAGCTGGTTGTTTTGTGTTGGTTCTCACACCATCACCACCACCACACGCACACTGACGTCAGGTGCCATTTCAGTCTGTGCTTTCAATCATTGTTGTCTTACAAGAACGTTTCTTCTAACTGCATGTGTGAGTGCCAATTCATTCTCATAGCCGCCTACCATCCTATTGTTTCTCTTCTGAGCCTTTGTGTCTCTGATTGGTCTTGTTTTATAGATACTACCACAGCATCCCCTCCGTGGGTTCTTGCAGGTATGTTCGGTCATGATATAATCTGCTCAGAATTTTCCTGGTGTATGCTGATCATCTGCCAATGGTTTTCCCCTCTTCTCAGCCTGCTGGGCTCCGGGAGGAATTCCAAAAGAGCTTGGCTAGCCCAGCTACTGTGACTCCATGTTCATTCAATATCTTCATTTATACAGTTGTCCGTGGCTTAGAAATCATGGCATGCTGGCTTTCCATTAAGGGATGTGCATTGGTACAGATGTAGATCATCGGTAGGGATTGCCTGTGGGTGTGCTGTATTTACAAGCACCGTCCTTAGTTCTTAGCATCACTGGTATCCCCGGTGAACTTGGGGTAAGCAAGGTGCATGTTCAGAATACGTCCATCTGTTGAGTAGCACAGTTAAACATTGTAGGGAAATGACGACAGCAGTGAAGATGAGCTCAGAGAGATAGAGCAATGAGCCTGCGAGATAGGGTTGTGCCAACAGCTGAGGGTTCGGAGACCTCAATATACTCTCAAGTCAATGCTGGGCACTCACCAGCTACCATATGTGTGTATCCAGAAGAAAGACAACTGCCCATGGGTCACACCAGCAGATGGCTTACTGTTGATGGCCATTCCTCTGTCTTCCATGCAGCATTTGAGGCAAGATACTCACAGACAGCGTACACACTCAGTGCACGAGTATAACGCCCATGGAGAAAGATGTAGTGCACACCCCTCTCACATATACTATCTCGACACAGTCACTCTCAAGAATGGTGCCATAAGAGAGTTGACTCAGGAGGTCAGGAAGGGATGTCATTTGTTAGATCTACCTATTTTCTGGGTTTCCATTCCGCCAGGACATTACCTACCATCTGGAGTGGAGCACTGCTGTAGCCATGACTTCCCGAAGATCTGATCCACTCTTTCGCCATGGCGCACCACCAAAACACTCCTCCTCGCTATTGTGGCCTGAGATGGTGGAAGGAAAGGCATGTGCATTTTTACATCTGCATTCTTAGACTTACTCAATGGGCACCTCCCCTCGCCATCCCACAGGTGGCCTAGAAACGGGATCTCTTCCTTCCTCCCTCAGTGGCTACAGCCCATTTCACCAAAGTCATTGCAATGAAAGAAGATTAGGAATTGCAGGTGGAAATCTCTTTAATTTCTAGCAACTTTTTATTTCCTAGGCATTATGACACTACCAAAGAAATGAAAAGCCATAGGAACAGCCTATACCATACAGAGCACATCAACTTTTCTACCTTTGTGTTTCTTCCACGTCCTTACCCCTGTCCTAGTCCCTCCAGGCAGCTGTAACAGAACACTACAGCCTGGGGGCTCGTAAACAAGAGACATCTATTTCTTATAGTTGTGAAGGCTGGAAATTTGAGATCAGGGTGCCTACATGATTGGGCGAGGACCCTCTTCTGGGCCAACTTTCTGGGTCCTCACAGGGTGGAAGAGGCAAGGGAGCTCTGTGGGGTCCCTTGTATAAGGGCACTAATTCCATCATGGGAGTTCCACCCTCCTGACCTAACCACCTCCCAGAGTCCCCACCTCCTAATGCTAGTACATTGGTGGTTAGGATTTCAACATATGAATTTTGGGGGGACACAAACATTCAGAACAGAGCATCCCTCCATAGTGACTTCTTAGGACATTTTCTATATCCACACATATATGTTATCATATAATAGATATTACATATTTTCTCTCTATATAGATACTGCTGTTAGTATCCTTGGGGCCCAGCATATTGGGAGCATGCCTGTCAGAGGCTGGGAAACAAGCTTCAGTTCACAGACTCCCCACCTAGGGAGCTTTGGATCTCATTGGGACCAAGGGACAAACATGGAAAGATGAGTCATAAAAGAGGATGAGATGAGATGAGATGAGATGGAGAGCTGACAGTACCTGCCATAGGAGGTGGGCTGAGGGGACTTCAGGTCAGACATGGAACTTGGTCATGCCTAGAGCCAAGATCACCAGGGATGGATGGGCCAAGGTCACCAAGATGGACAGGCCAAGGTCACTGGGATGGATGGGTTACGGTAACCAGGGATGGATAGGCCAAGCTCATCAGGGATGGCTGGAATGAGAAGGGCATCTGGGCAGGAGGCAGCTCTAGCTGCTGGTCTGCTTGTCCTTGCCTAGCTCCTTTTCCTTAAGTGGACCCTTTTCTCCCACTCCCCATCTTTGGCCCCACAGGCAAACACACACCTTCTAAGGCAAAGCTCCAAAGGGAAGTTCGTCTTGTTGTCTTACAATCAGGAAGGATGGTTGATGCCTATTGGCACCAGGATGCCTTTCCCCAGGAGAATGGATATTAAAGTATCTCATCCCCTGGCCCTGTCAAGGGCTGATCTGCAAGCAGATTGCAAGACACACATGGGCTCCCAGCCTTAGTCTGCTTATTGACAGTCTCCAAGTACTGTCAATGCATTGGGCTAAGGTTTTGAATTTACAGCATTTTCTTCCCTGGAGTTGCTGAGAGCATTTGAACTTTGAAATGCAGAGCTTTGCAACAGGAATATTAAGATAAAGTGCAAAGCCCTTGGGGAGTGGAATGGCCTCGCTCCTGGGGCCTAGGGGACACCAGGACTGTATTGCCTCTTTAGACATGAGAGGCCCGGGGGCTGCTGTAGCCAAGCATCACCACCTGGGGACTTTAAGCAAAAGATGGATTCAGTTTAGAGGCTAGAATTCCAAAATCACGGTGTCAGCAGGGCCACTCCCTCTGAGGTCCTAGGGAAGGATCCTTCCTGGCTTTCTCAGCTCCTGGAGCCCTAGCAGTCCTTGGCTTCAGCTGAGACACTCCAGTCTCTGCCCCAATGCTCACGTGGCCTCCTCCTCTGTGTATCTGTGGTCTCTCCTCTTCCCTGTGGATCACATAACCTGTTTGTGTTTCCTAGTAGCAGCTGTGATTGGATTTAGGGTCCATGGGATGCTCCCCATCAAGACCCTTAACTCAGCCCTCAGACAAAGACACTCTTCCTCATAAGAGAACACTGGCAAATTCCAGGGACTGGGACCTCATATCTTTGGGGCCGTTCTTCAGTCTACTAGCATCCGTGTATGAAAGCTGATGCCACAGTCTTCTTTTCCTACCACACGGAGGGGTGAGCTCAGACCAGGCAAGGAGGGCCCGGCTTGCAGGGAGATGTCTGTGAGGCTTTCACCCATTCAAAGCTGCAGCGAGTTCAGATGCAGGCCGAGCTATGAGCTGACCCTTCCATTCCAGCATCCTGTCCTCCATCTGGAAAGGGGGGCATGGCCTCAGGGAGCCCCATCCCAGTCCATGCCTGCTCCCCTGCACCCCACTAAGGGGGCCGAGTCCAGCTTCTGCTGTGCCTTCCAGAGTCTGGGCAGTCTGGGTAGGGGTAGTTTTTGTCCATCTCTGGCTCCTGGCCAGCAGCTACTCAGCCCGGGCTGTTCCCTCCGACTAAAGACCTGTCTAATGGGGATGCTCCGTGGCCTTCCCAGTCCCAGCGTCCTGTGCTCAGCTCCTGTCTGGACCAAGCCCACCCTAGCCTGGAGGGGCTGGTGGCTTCTTGGGGGAAGGAAAGTGAGCTTTGGATTTAGGGCAATTGGCTCATGAATCCTGATCAGGGCCTTCATTAGGTCATTAGGTGATTTATCCAATGAGATTTACGAGCTAAGCCCCCAGCCAGGTGCTGAGGACACAGGGACAAGCCTGACATCACGGCCCTGCCTCTGTATAGGGACAGACTCTCAGCACTGAGGGCCTGGCCTGCGATGGCACCTTGTCCCATGTAACCCTCCAAAACAACAAGTTCGGGGGTGCTTAGATGCCTGAGTGCCCCTTGCAAGCTTCCTACCTTCCATAAGTCTCAGTCTTCAGATCTGTGAAATGGGGACTAACATCTCCCATGCAGCTGGAGGTGGCTAGGCTGAAATCCTAATGTGATGTGGGGGCACAGGACGCAGGACATGGAGGGACCACTTCGGAAATGATGCAACAGAGAGGCATCTCCACTGAAGTGGGAAGTGGTCAAGGGTTAGTTGCAGGAATGCCCTGCCCCCTGGGGGTTCCTGCATAAGGGACCAGAGGGCCAGGCTGCCCACCACCCAGACAGCGCCAGGGACACCATGTCACTTGTTTGCTTTGGGGGAGGGGCTGCCTGCTCCGCGGAGGCCCTGTGGGCAGCTTTCACTCCTGAACGTGCCCCAGCTTTCACTCCTCACGTGCCCCTGCTGTGCCCCAGAGCCTGGCCCTGCTGCTGCTGGCCCTCCGGGTTACCAAGTACCAGCCCCCTTCTTTCTCCTAGAAATGACTTGAAAGACGCCCATCTTTGGGGGCCTTGGGGGAGGTGATTTCTCCAGGGTCACACAGCATGCTGATGAGATAATTGGTGTAAGAGTCTGGGATTCTGGGCAGGGCTGTGTCCCCACATCTTCCCTGCCCCATGCCCTGACGCCGTGACCAACTGAGTTACAGACACATGCTGCATGGTCTTGCAACGTCCAGAAGGCTGCCTTCAGGGGCTTACAGCCTGGCTCACAGCTAAGGGGCGTCCACCCTCTGGCCCAGGGTGGACGGAGCAGTGTGGCCTGTGTCTGAGCAATGCGGGGCAGAGCCTCTTGCCGAGCCACCTGGCTCTGTAGCTGTACCTGAGGGGCTGAGTCTACCATGGAGTTAATTTAAAGTGTGGCTTCCCTTTACACATCTTATCAAACAGGGAATCCTGTCACCTGTAAAGCCTGGATGCTGCTAATGTCCCTTGGCGTCTGTGAAGGGTAGAGTTCCCCATTTCGCTGGCTGCTGGCCTCACCGTCCTTTCTGGAGATCAGGTCCATGGCCAGGCTGAAGGTGTAGGTCCTGCAGGAGAAGAAACGAGTGTGCTCTTGTCATGAAGACATTGGAAAGCAACTGTCTGCATCTGGTCGTGCATGTGCATGGGGACACATGTGACAAGATGGGCAGGGAAGGTCATTGTTGAGGACGAAACACAACCGTGTGTTCAAAGAGCCCAGTGCTCAGCACATAACAAATCCTGAGTAAATCCCATTATGGGCTGAATCATGTCCCCTTGACATTTAGAGTCCTGACCCCCAGCACCTCAGAGTATGACTTTATTGGAAACAGGGAGTTTAAAGAGGTAAATAAGGTAAAAGGAGGCCAGTAGGGTGACCCACTTCTATCTTATAAGAAGAGAGTAGAAGGTACAGAGAAAACACCAAGGATGCTGGCCCAGAGGACAGACCATGAAGAGAGGCACCAGGAAGGTGGCCGTCTTACACACCTAAGAGAAAGGGCCACTGGAGAAACCAGCTCTGCCCACACCCAGATCTTGGACTTAAAGCCTTCGGTCATGAGGGAAGAGATGTCTGTTGTTTAAGACCCCAGGCTGGGGGCGCCTGGGTGGCTCAGTCTTTAAGCATCTGCCTTCGGCTCAAGTCATGATCCAGGGTTCTGGGATCCAGCCCCACATCGGGCTCCCTCTCCCACTCCCCCTGCTTGTGTTCCCTCTCTTGCTGTGTCTCTCTCTGTCAAATAAATAAACAAAATCTTAAAAAAAAAAAAAAAGACCCCAGGCTGGCATACGTGGTACATGGCCCAGGCAAACTAGTCCACCATCTGCATAGATTTACCTTCTGAAATAGCCAAAGGTGTGAGGATAGATGTGGGATGCGAGAATGAACAAGCAGTCAAGAGACACATTAAGATCTAGGGAAACACATAGAAAAGGGTATTTAGTGGAATGGCTGGTAAAACAGGACCCGAGGAGTTGCAGGTGGTGAGGAAATTGCCACCTGACAACGGAACCAAGAAAGATGCCGTGAGGTGGGCACACATTCAGGAGGACTGGAAAGGATGGAGGGAGAAGATCACAGCTAACTAGAGTCATGTGAACTCCAGGACATGAGAGGGGTCGAGTGTGTCTGGAAGGAACAGGGGGAGGGGCCAGAGGAGAAGAGTGAATGGTCACTTACATCCTCCAAGAACAAGCAAATGGCCAAGTTCCCCAGGGGAAATTCACTTTATGAAAGGGGAGATCATCTTTATAAATTCTATTTTAAAATAATCTATAATCAACACCCCAAAACCAAATAATCTAATTAAAAACAGGCAGAGGGCATGAACAGACATTTCTCCAAAGAAGACATCCAGATGGCCAACGGACACATGAAAAGATGCTCAGCATCACTCGTCATCAGGGTAATTATCTCCTCTCGTAATATTTATTCAAAGTTTTGTCAGCTCCTCTCCCATTTATTCTCCCAGATACACTTTTCAGCCATTCACTGAAGTTCCAGCAAATGATCCCATTGGGATTTTTCCTGGCATTTCATTAAACATGAAGGTTCAATGAATCCAGGAGGAATCGATACATTCACGATTCGTCTTCCTCAGTCATGAACATGGTGTGTTTCTACGTCCTCAACCCATGTGTGAATATTAGCGTTTCCCCCGTAGACACTTCGTGTCCTGGATTCTCTCGCAACGACTGCTGGCCCCACCTGTCCATGCTGAGACCGGACCAGGGCCAGAGCCAGGGGCGCCTCAGGAGCATTTGCCCTGCACCCCAGCCTCCGGGCACCAGCCTTCCATCGCCACCAACTCATGCCTCGGACCATTCATGCCCCCATGTTGTTTCAATTTGGTGAACGCACTTCTCAAACTGTCTGCAGGTTGTACCTTTTCTTTTCAGATTGTCACCCCCCCGTGTTGTGCTGGAAACTCCCATTGGCGGGATACAGCTCACGTAGATTTCCTTTGCTCACATATTCTCAGTGTCAGAGGCCAGCTCCCGAGAGCTGTGGGCTGTAGTTGGCCATAAGTGGACCAAGAACACTGGTGTCCACGTCCAAACCATTGACATTTCCCTCCTCCCGGGGCAGAGGCCCTATTTACAGTCTCCTATTGACAAAGGAAACGTTGGTGGGTTTCCTCTTCCTGAGGATGAGGCGGGGCCCGCACTCTGCTCGAGCCTCCCCTCGCACACAACAGAGCCTCCTTATCTATAAATAGCATCTGTAAAGTCTACAGTTGGAGAGAAAACCAAATTGTTTTTTTGCTTGTCTTTCAAATGAAATATAATCAAGATTCCAATGAGAGGAGAAAGGAAAGATCTTAACGTTTAAATATTTCTGATCTTCTCTCGGGAGAACTACTTAATGGTCAACTTACGCCACAGAAGTAGATGGGTTTAAATTCTCCCTGGCTTTTAAAAGGGGCATAGCTGCAGTCCGTGGGGTTGTATGGACCACATCCCCATATTAGATTCCTGGGGCGGCCGTAACAAGGCACCACAGACTGGGCAGCTGAGACAACAGACATGTATTGTCCCCGTCCTGGAGTCTGAGTTCTGAGATCCAGGCGTGGGCAGGGCTGGCTCCCCACGAGGCCCCCTCCTAGGTGTGTGGACACCCTACTCTCCCATGTCCTCATGTGGTTTCCCTCTGTGCCTGTCTGCTTCCTGATCTCCTCCTCTCTTAGGGACATGGGTCAGATTGCATGGGGGCCACTCCTAGTGATCTCATTCTTCCTTAATCCCCTCCGTAGAGACCCCATCTCTACAGTCACATTCTGGGGTGCTGGGGGCCAGGACTTCAACATAGGGAATCTGAGGCAGACAGAATTCAGCCCACGACAGCACCTTTATTATGTCTGAGGTACTTGCCACCAACTTGCTCTGCGGTTTTGGAAATTACTGGACCGGTACGGCTTCAGTGTGGAAAGTCTTCTCATCACGGCCAGAAGACAGACTGTTCTCTAAGCTATAACACTCACGGCCTCTCCACTCTTTGTTCTAGATTATGCTACATATGTTCTTCTATGTGGAGCATTGAGAGCCATGGTGATTCATGAAGACGCTCTCCCATTGTATCCCCCTGGTCACCTCTCATCTTCTTAAAGGTCACGGACAGATATTGGGGTGTGATTTTGTCATGCAGTGAATCCAAAGCCTCCTGGAACCATTGAAAAAAGGCTGAAGTTGAATTGGTGATGGGCTGATGGGTGGTGGATATTTCGGTGGCCGAGCAGAACAGCATGCCTGCAAACTCAAACGTGTCCCCTCTGGCAGGTAGGGGCTGCTCCTGATGCAAGTGCACATCTGTCCTTGGGCACCGGAAGGCCAGCAGGCTGCACTTGCCAAATATCAGTCCTGCAGCCCACGCAGTCTGAGGTATGTACATGTCTGCCCACCGCAAGCTAGTCTTTGGATGGTGCCACCAGACCACATTTCCCTCTACTCAACAGTTTAGTGATGTGTCCAGCCATTCAAGGATCATCTTCTAACTTAAAAAGCCATAGGGGCTTAATAAAGTACACTTCTGGCAGTTCTAGAAGACTCTGCCAGGAGGACCGAGTCTGACGGCAGTGCTGGCTATCGGCCCAAGGGTCCATGACCACATGTCTCAGTTTGTCAGGATGTCTTGCTGTCCCTCAGGGAGGATGGGGGGGCTTCCAAAACATGGCCAATCGAACACCCCATCGCTGAGCCTACTACTTAGTTTTCTCTCTTTTTGTGGCAATTTTTCTTGGTATTTATTAATTCATAAGGGAAACTTGTCTTGTCCTTAGGAAGAATAGTCCCAGCAATGTCAGGCTTAAAGGCTAGACTGGTTATGCTGGTCACAGGTGGTTGACAGATTAATTGTGAAGCCAAAAATATAATAACCACAAACTCGTCTCCTACAGAGTCTTTACCGTGTAGTTCTAGAAACATCCGGGTTTGCCAGTTGCCTGGTGGCAGCAAAGCTCTCCCATCCTGAGCGGGGAGTGGAGGACCTACCCTGCCCCTTCTGGAACTCAGTCAGTTGGGGTGTAACCAGTGTCTCCTGATTTCCTTAAAGCATTCATGGGACCTGGTGACAGAGCTGGTTCTCAAGGGAAACAAGGGCTTCCTTAATAAGTGCGACTTCATCCGACCTCCCCACCTCCCTGGGCCAGAGTGTGCTCAGCTTTCCAGGACAGGGGGCTGCATTGGATTAGCTCTGCAGTCCCTTGGGGCACCAATGTGACTTTGTGGTAGCCCACAGAACCCATAGCCATGTCTACCCTGAGAAAATGGTGCGTCTCCAGATGACTGGTCTACTGCACCTGGAATGACTGTGCTCATTTTGTGGAAACTGTGTCCCTTTTTGCATCGGGTGTGGGAAGGCAGGGATCGCCCAACATGCATGGTGTGTGCAACCCCAGCCCTGGATTTATCTGACTTCTCCTGTTTATTCTCTCTTTGACCTGATGTCCTCATATTCTTTTCTTTAAATTTAAAATGGGTAAATTTATATTTTGAAAAAGTAATGCATATATATGGTTCCAATATTTACAAATCATGGACGGTAGAGAGCAAAGTCTCCTTCCCAAGTCCTCTTCCTTCTCCCGGCCCTTCCCCTAGCCCCCAGGGCACCACTATTGGAAGTTTCTAGAGATGCTCCTTTCCGGGGATCTTTTAGGCACAAGCATGCGTATAAATACACATCACACACATACATGTACAGACAGTCATGTTTCACTTCCCCCTTACCTCCAAATAGTTCTGTACTAGCCACAGCGTTCTGCAACCTGTCTCAGATCTTTTCATATCAGCACCTAAATTACTTCCAAGTGACCATTTTTTAAACACAGCAAGTATTCCATTGTATGGATGTATCCTAACTTATTTCACAAATACATTATTTCATAATTGCATGATCTTTTTTACAGACCATTTAGGTCATGGTGGAAAGCATACACACACCCTTTTCCGGTTATCCAATCAAACGCCGAGCGGCGTGCCACGCTGTGCAGAGATTTCGTAGATGCCCTTAAGGTCCCTGGTCAGCTGACTTTAACTTAGTCCCAAGGGACATTATCTTGTGTGGGCCTGACTTATTCAGTTGGAAGGTCTTTAATAAAGGCTTAGGGCTTCCCTGACCTCAGAGATTCCAAGTAGAGAGCAGAGAGTAAGTAGAGAGTAGAGAGCAACTGCTCTCCCATCTGCCTGGGGAGTCCTTCCCGCTTGTCACAAGGAGACAAGCATTTCAATCACCATGGTTTCCAGCGGCTGTGTTCCCTTTCCTCCCTCCCTCACCCCAACTGTGCCACATAGCACTTCCTTGTAATAAACCCTTAAATGGATGTGTATATATGTGGTGTGTAACATATACATATATTACAATATAAATAATATGACATAAATAGAAACTATTATATTATTATGAAATCATTTTTGTATATTAACTATAAAATACTATACATTTTAGAAATGTATTCATATTATATATGTATAAAATATATACATATTATATATATATAAAATATATAATTTATATATATATATATAAATTACTATTCTGCTGTTCTGGTTCTCTGGCTAAACCTTAACTGACCCTGAATTTGGGATCAGGAGTGGGGTGCTGCTGGGACAAATGCCTAAAATATGGGAGCAGCTCTGGGACTGAGCAGTGGGTGGAGGTGTGGAAAATTTTGAGAAACTCAATAAAGAAACTACTTTGGACAGACTGTTTGTGGTAATATGGATGCTGGGAGAATCAGGAAGCAGTCAGATACACGTTACAGGAAATTGGAGGAAGGGGGATCCTTACCATGTAGTGGCAAAAAGTTTAGTGAAATTGTTGGTGGAGAGGAGAACCTATAAGCAGTGAAGTTGATCGTGTAGCTAAGAGTATTTCCAAGCACAGTGTTAAAGGTGTGGCCTGTTTTATTCTTGTTGCTCCTAGTGACACATGTGAGGAAAGAGATTAATTGAGGGAAGCAAATTGAACAAAAGGAACCAAGATCTGATGATTCCGAGCAACCTCAGCCTCCCAGACGATGCTAGAAATGCTCAAGTGAAGAGATTCTCCAGCTGAACATGAAGAAGCAAGCCACCAGGAGCCTTACAGCTTCTAGGAAATGAGTTCTGCCAACACCACGTGAACTCAGGAGAGGACCCTGAGCTTCAGATGAGACCCCAGCCCCCGCCCAAACCTGACTGCAGCCTTGGGAGACCCCGAGCTAAGCCACGCCCAGACTCCTGATGCATGAAAACTAGGAGATAAAGAACGTGTGTTGCTTTAGCTGGGAAGTTCGTGGTCATCTGCTGTAGAGCAATGCAAAACTAGTCATGCATCTTAGGACTTTACAGTTGACACACTGAGCAGAAAGATAAATAAAGCCAAGCTTAGGATCTCTGATTATGATCTCTTACGCCCATAATAAGGAGGTGGTTTTTGTAGTTGTTTTGGGATTATGATCTCAGAAGCCCAATAGAGTAATTCACATTTTCTGAATATTATCCGCAGAAAACCATGAATCGACCAAGATATTAACCGTATACCTGCAGGGATAATGTTGCCGGCATGGAGAAGGCAATTTTTACCCATGATGGAATGGTCTAGAAGCATACAAATATGGCAACCGCTGTTTTCATTGGGACGTTCTTGGACACTAACTCAGGGAGAGATGTTTGGGTGGCCGCTGGAGGCCGCACTCACCTGTGCTTAACCCAGGTATCAGACTCGCTGGCTTGCTCCGTGTAGTTCTCAGGTAGGAAGCCTCGGCAGCCTGTCCGCTGGGAGATCCCAAACACCCAGCCCTCGCTGGCTTCCTCCTGCTGAGTGGGGTCCACGAAGATGTAGTCGCCAGGACTTAGTGTAAGCTCGTCCACGTTCTGAGGTTTGTACTGGAAGAGGGCCCTGAGGGTCTGGAAAAGACGCAAGTGTTTTCCTTGAAGGCACTCCAAGGCCTTTGTCTGATGATAGATAGTAGCATATAGGAGAATATGGCCCAGAATTCTTGGGATCGGTTTGGAAATGAATTCTGGTGTCTGTCTGTCTGTCTATCTATCTATCTATCTATCTATCTATCTATCTATCTATCTATCTATCATCTATCTATCATCTATCTCTTATCACTATTTACTGGTCTCTAATATGAAAGATCTTAGAGCATATTTAGACTTTCACATCCACCTTCCTTGGCATGAGATTATTTATAGCTTCTCATACAACATGGAACATGGTGGATTTATTCATGCTAATTCCATGGGTCTGAAAGGGAGCACTGCCTACTTTCCATGTAAGCTAATCAATTTGCGGGGAGGAAGCCTTGCAATGAGGCTTCACTGAAATCATCATTTAAACAAATTAATAAGCAATACAACATATTTGTAAATTTTTGCAACAGTCCATTTTTTATTGCCAACAATGCTACCATTGCTTTTTCCAATTTTTTTTTGTGTCTGCAACTCATATATAAAAGAATGCTAGTTCCAAATTGCACAAAAGGGGGAATGATTTAAAAAACAATAGACGGTCTTCCTTTTCCTGAAACACCTCCAGAGGAGGGCTCCCGGGGGTCAGTGCTCTGCCGGGTGGGAACCATTTGTTCCCATGCGCTGCTCTGGGCGAGGCTCCCAGGCCTGGGTTTGCTCACCTGGTAGTGCACGAAGCGCATGTCTCGGGAGTAGAGCACTGCGGTCCATTGGCAGCTGTGGCCCGGGCGGATGGCTCTGGCCAGCTGCTCTAGTGTCCTCTGGTGGTGGGGGTAGAACTTGTGGGCCAAGGTCAGATGCAGCTGCTTGGTGCAAGGCTTCACGGTGCAGTCTGTGAGATCAGGTAAACACAAGGATGATGCGTGCTTTAACCCACACCATCGGCACTGCATTTCCAGGATGGCCACGCACCCAGGAGGGGTGGTGCAAAGCCTTTCTGCATGGCGCTTCCTGCCTCCGCCCACTCCTTCCCCCTGGGCACTGGGGCTTTCTTGGTAAGGCAAGGACTCCCCCCCAGACTGTGTAGTCTCCAGAGTTCAGCTTACAGAGGGGATGGTTGGGTACCGCAGATCTTACAAGGAGCAGGAAAGAGGAGGGGTAGAGATATGGGTTGGGGGTGTTTGGAGCCTGTGGATTTGCTAGCTGGTTGCCCAAACAGTTGACTAAAATGGACGCAGTAAACAGCTGCTCCTTCATTCCCTCGGTGTGCACATTACCCATTGGCCTGGACCGGTAGCCCGGCGCTCTAGCTCAATGAGGTTTGGTTCAGCCTCAGAGTCTCAGGAAGAAAACACCACAGCAATGCGTCAATTGTGTGTCAAACACGACAGCATCTCTACTATTTCGCTCCCTTCGGTGAAGCAGGAAGCCCTTGGAGCAGCCAGCCCCTGGTCTTTTTGGCTGGCCTCTGCCCTGGTGGCCCCAGCCCTCCCGGTCCTCATTCCTGAGCCCTGACGTCGGCCAGGTTCTGCTTTCAGCTGGGCCACAAAGGAGTGCCTGTTCCGGGGAGGCGGAGACCGACGGGAACACACAGATTTGGTCTTAGGTAGACCTGCTTCTGGTGGGTGACCTTGGGAGCATCTTGGCCTGACTCAGCTTTCGTTCTGATGGCAACAGCTTGGGGACAGTGACCACCACCTGCTGAGGCTGCACTAAAACCAGTCTCTTCGTTCACATCTCTGGGCGTCTTTTAGTAAATACTGGTTACCTGCCACCCCTCCCATGGGCAACCCATACAGCAGACAGGATTGGGGGTTCTCCCCTGGAAAATGTCACCAATGTTGCAGTTGCTTCCTGGACCCAGACCCGCCAGCCCCACCGATGTCTCCCATCCCCTACACCAGCCTTTAGCAGCAAACAAGAAACTGTCGAGGTGAGCAGCTGAAATTGAGACTGTGTGTGGGTGGTGGGGAAATTCCTTCTTTAGGTGTTTGAGCACTGCGGGGAGGATGGCCTTGCCACGTGAGTCAGCGTGGCCTGGGAAAGACCCACGCTCAATGTCATCTGAGTTACCAGTGAACCACACACGACTTCTGAATGGGCCCTTGTGTTGTCTGCTCCCCACAGCCCCTGCCTGTGGGGGCGTCTCACTGGGGGGTGGGGGGCCCACTTGCCCGGAGAGGGGCCCAGGACACGCTGAAGCTGAAAGGCCCCTCCCCACCCCTCGGGGTCAGGCCCAAGGCACAGGTGTGGCAGGGCAGGGCAAGACAAGTGCAGGGCTGGTCAGCAGGAACCCAGGTGGGGCCGAACGAGACAGGGCTGGCCCCACGTTCCAGCTCCGACCACTGCTTAGGGGACTCGGTTGCTTTCCTGGGGCTGTTGTCACAAATGGCCACGGACTACGGGGCTTGAACCAACAGAAGTGTGTTCTCTCACAGCCTGGAGGCCAGAAGTCCGAAATCCAGGTGTGGGCAGTGCTGCCCTCCCTCTGAAGGCTCTGGGCAGTGTCCTTCCTGCCGCATCAGGTTCCCGGGGCTCCTGGCGCTCCTTGGCTTGTGGTCGCGTCCCCATATCTCTGCCTCCCTCCTCCCGTGGCCTCCTCCCTGTGTCTCTGGGTGTCCTCTCCTCTCTTAGAGGGACATCAGTCACTGAATGTAGGGCCCACCCGACTCCAGTCTGGCCTTGTGTTAACTAATTATTTCTGTAGAGACCCTATTTCCAAATAAAGTCCTTTTCTAAGGTTCTGGGTGGACAGGAATTTTAGGGGACGCTTTCACCCCATGACAGTGACCTTGGGCGGGCATGCTATTCTTTATAAGTGCCGTGCCTGCTCCGCGGCAAGGGGCCGACAGGGCATGGCATGATGAGACCATGTTGTCCTTTGGAGGCAAGGAGATTGAAGAGCCACCTTTGACTCTTGTTTATATGAAGGACACCGATCTGCAAAGACACGGGGTAAGCCAATAATCATCCAGCAAATAGAATCCCGGAGTCCAGAGGCACACCTCCAGGTGGAAATCCAGGATTCGGTGACCTCCTGATGTGGCCAGATCTGTGTCCAGGCGTGTCTGAGAATGGGGTCTCTGGATGCCTGCAGAGGGCAGGGCGGGGGGTCCCCACCAGGGCACTTGGAGTCACAATGCTGAATGCCTTCGTGTGCCAGGACCGATGGGGAAGCCCCACAGAAACAGGCTGTGCTGTTAGAAGGGCCAGAGGCCTCACCGATTTGCAGAGAAAGAAGAACGAGTCCTGGAGCTGATAAGGCTCAATGAAGGCCTAGCGCTAACCAGAGACTCCAGAGGAACTCTTGTCTTCGGAGGTCAAGTCCAGAGTCCCTCCCATGAACCCCAGCCGGAGCCCGTCTCTAGACCAGCGCAGGTGCTGGGGGAAAAGGGAGGTTTGCAGATCCTCAAAGTGAGTCTAGACAATCCTTCCCCAAGAGGCCAAGGAAAAAAGACCATGCTCCTCCCTAAAACATTACCAAAAACCAAGTAGGACTTGGTTTTACACACAGCACTGACCCCAGGAGGGGATCTGCCCAAGGTGGGCTTGGGGCTGGGAAGCCCCCGATCCCCCAGCATGGGCACCAGCCTGCAATCCACCGTCTTCACGTGGCCACTCAATGTCCCCTCCTGGGACAGTTTCCCGGGGCAGCTGGAGAGTGCCAAGTGTTCTCAAAAACCACATCGATGCAAACAAAGGTATTCCTACTTAGAGAAAAGATGACCGCTGGTTCTCGGAGTCTGCTTTCCTTTTGAAGGACATCCTGGCTCATTAGATTTAGCTCCAGCCAAACTGTTCAGCCTCGGACTAAGGCCATGTCAGAGGAGCTGGCTGGAAAGGGAGAGGTGAGGATGGAAACGTCCCGGGCCAGGGTGCGTGTGTGCCCAGAGCCCAGCTCAGCCAGCCGTCTGGCCGCCACGGCAGCAAGGAGCAGCCTGCACCCCCACCGTACCCGAGGAGCAAGCTTGGCCCGAGGCGCAGAGCGGTCACTCCCTATTAACCGCGCCTTTCATGTGCAAGTGTCCAGGGCTGCCTACCTGCTAAGACAGAGGCTTCTGTAGCGAACATTATGGCAAACTCCCGGATGACGTCTGCAGGGCTGTCGTTCACGAAGAAGCCCAGATAGCTGATGGAAGAGTGGAGAACCAGAGGGACGACCGAGGGGAAGGAGCCCAGGATCCTGTCCCCAGCTCTCTTTAGAGCCTCATACAGACATTCCACCTTGTGGTCTTCACACTAAGGGAGAGGAGACAGAGGATGTGCTTTCTTGCCTTTTGTTAGAAGGGCAACTTTTAACTTAGTAAAAATCATGCAGCCAACTGAGCCTATTTCTGATCACGATGCTGGAATGTAATTTATTTTGTCCATGTGTTTGGGGTTATGGATTTGTTCTTTACCCGGTCCTCAGTTTCTTAGAGATTTCGGGTAAAATTCGAAATGGAATATCCTTTAAGTGTCTGGGTTGGGAGTCACTTGTCACCCTAGCTACCTCCCGTCCCTCCATGTCATGTCAACTCAACCCACAGCTGTGGTCAGCATTGCATCATTTGGCTTCTGGAGGTTTCCCATGGACTCCGAGGCAGTCACGGGCATGCACTGTTCAGAGCTCACAGTGAGGAGGACAGTGGCCTAAGTCCCCAGCATCCAGCCACGTTCCTGCGGTGACCGTGCCCGTCACTGCCCCTGATGTGGTTTCCTTGGAGGTGGTCTGGGCTCCCAGGCTCCCTGTCAGCCGGCTGTCCTGCTCGCGGGCTGAGGTTCTGCCGCCTCGTCCTCTCCCGCTCTCCTGCCTGTCCCTTTCTTCTTTGTCCTTCACAGGTGTTTCTCCCAAATAAATCTCTTAGCACTTCTAATTCCAGCTTGGGGTCTGCTTCGTGGGGGACCGTGAACCAACACAGGCTCTGACCCAGTCTCCCCACTGCCCCCCAGTTCACTGCACACAGTTCAGTCTGACCACGCTACCTAATGCCATGCTCCTGCCATGCCACCCTCCACCCTGAGGCGGCAGGTGCTCCCCCTGTCACCCGCAGAGTGCTGTCTACACTGCTCAGCCTGAGCGCCAGGGCCGCGGGCACTGATCAGAGCCCTCAGTGCACTTCCCCCTCCTGCCTCCGGGGCTCAGCGTTGCCCCAGCCACTTCCTGGGCTTGAAGACCTTCCTGCATGTGGAAGACCCACGTGGCCACATGGGACCACGGTGAAACCATAGTGAAACCCAGACCCTTCCCCCCCACTCCCCCTACCGCCCCCGGCAGGAAATCGGCTCGAGCCCTGCTCTTCCCGGCAGCTGGTTTCCTCCGAATTTCCCACAGCACCTTTCATCCTCTGAGGAACCAGCTGCATTGTAGTTTTAATATGCATTTTTATGTCCCCTTCTGATCAGCTGGCTCTATTCGTCCGTCTATTACATCTTAGCGGCCCTTGTGGGGCCTGGGGAAGCACATGACGTATGGAGGGTGTGACCTTGAATAAGTGACCGTCTGTCCACATTGTATCTCTGGGTCTCAGGTAAGTGGAAGCACAGAGTCGTTACAAACAGAGCTGCGGGGGGACATCTGCTCGTGGAGGCTGAGCGTTGCCTTCTGCATCAAAGGCAGAGACTCAGTCCCTCTGCCGCTCTTCTGCCAGGAAGGGTGCTCGGCCAGCCCTGGCAGGGTTGGACGTGGGCTGGGGGTCGGCGGGGCGGCTGGCACGAGAGAAGGGAGGGGTGCGTGTGTGTATCTACGTCCGTGTCTGTGTGGGTCACGTGGGGTGTGTGTGTGTGTGTCTGTGGGGACACGTGCGTGCTGGGTGCAAGTCCCAGGGGGTTGGGAAGACGAGCTGGGAGGCCAGGTGGCCCCTGGCTGCTGTGACGAAGCGTGCCCATTTCTAAGGTTACTTTCATCCCTGGCTTTGGCTGCCTTCCTTTCCCTGACGAGCCACCCAGGACACGCAGGAAGGAGCCTGACTGTCACAAATGCTGTTGCTGGCAAAGGAGGGGGACCAACTCACACCGGTGTGCCCGGGACTTTCCTGGTTTTCGCACCAGAAGTTCTGTGCCTTGGGACTGTGCTAGTCTCGGGGTGCAAAGAGCAGTGAGGCATCTACCTCCTCTTGAGGGGTTAGTCTCCTAAGGGGTGCAGGGTGGCACCAGACACATTGCCACAGCACGTGGACAGGGCCACCAGACACACAAGCAACACGATGGTGGGAGCACAAAGGGCGGCAGCCCTTCTGCCTGGGGAGCGGGGAAGACTTAACAAAGGGAGGGGCTAAGTGAGTGGGGCTCTGAGGAATGCCTAGGAGTTGCCCAGATGAGGGGAAAAGTGAAGGGTGGGGCCGACTCACCGTGAAGAATTCACAGAGCGTTATGTGAGGGAAGACCTCATGGGCTCGGTTCTTTGTGCACTGACTCTTGCTCTCTCTCCAGAACACCTGCAGTCTTTCCAGCAGGGACCCCGTGGGGCAGAGGAAAAGGGCGTACTCCTGGGGGATGGGATCATCCAGAGAAGGGTCATCACGATGACAACGCAGCCTGCAAGAGAACAGGCTGATTTCACCCATGCCACGAAGGCAGGACACTTTCCCCGCGTGGGGAGGGCAGCAACCCAGCACCAGGGGTGTCCACACTGCACAAATTCACTGCCAGCCCCCCGCAGCAAGGCTGGTGTGGCCGCGGCATGGCGCCGGCCCCCCCCCCCCAGGCTCGGCCCCACATGAGTCTGATTCCCGGGCCAAAGACCAAGACAGTGAGAGAAGGTGGCCTGGTCTTCAAACGGTCTTTGGGGGCCAGAAAATTTGTAGAAAACATTCACATTTCGTTCTATCCGACTTCAAATTGAGCATAAAAGTCAAAACTAAAAAAGAAAAACAAAAAAACAAACCTAGACAAAATGTAGGTGGCTATTCTATATTTTCTTTGTATTCAGAAGGTTATTTTAAGGACAAGGAGAGGTGACATATAACCCCAAATTCAAGTTCATACTCACTGATGACAGAAACAAGAATTAAGACAACCCCAAGGCATCATTTTCTCATCTGTCAAATTAACACAAAGCTTTTGAAAGGAAGAAGGTTATGCTCCATGTGTCAAAGGTGCAGTGGATCTGTGCAACTTCTGTATAAAAGGAAATTGTCAGGACGCACCAAGAGCCTTCGAATACCCATCCCATCTGAACTGACAATTCTACTTCCAGAACTTTCTCCAAAGGAGAAAGCAAGTAACACTGAACGCATGAGGTATTTCATGGCAGGTGATTTCTAACAGGAAAGACATAAAGATAAGATAAGTGACAGTAAGTTTATTGATCATGCATTCATCAGGAGTCATGGTTTTGAAGAATTTCAAGTGATGCAGAGACGTGCCCGAGATGTAAGACTGAGTTTAGCGGGCGGGATGTGGCCACTTGAGGAGACAGGAGCTATGCACACATAGAGGCTCCTTAAGAGTAAAACACCAACAGAGGGCGCTCTGCCCCTTCATCTTGGCACAAATGCATCCTTCACTGTTTGCTTTTCCTTCCAGAAACTTAAGTGACCAATCCACAGATGACACTCACGTGTGTTTTATATCAATCATAAGCGACTGTTTAAATTATTCTGCAGGTTGCACTGTTTTTAGTCCACACCATGTTTTTGCAATTGACCCAAGCTGATGCGTACGCATCCGGTTAAGTGCGTCCAAGGGCCGTGCATGCTCATCACCCATGTGCGATATTTTACCCATCCATTCCACTGCCGGACACTGACATTGGTTTCTTTTTGAACAGTTTCGTAGCACGGTAATCAAGATCTTTGTACATGTTTCTTGGGCCCTTTGTATGTTTCCGAGGCACGGACCGGGACGTGGAAGTCCGTGGTGGGCGGCCGCATTGATACACACCCCAGACTGCAGCCAGGACAGGGAGAGACCCCCTTCCGCTCACCCGCGTGGACACTTGAAGCTGCTTTTCATTTTTTTTTTTTTTTTATTTATTTGCGAGAGAGAGAATGAGAGACAGAGAGCATGAGAGGCAGGAGGGTCAGAGGGAGAAGCAGGCTCCCCACTGAGCAGGGAGCCCGATGCGGGACTCGATCCCGGGACTCCAGGATCATGACCTGAGCCGAAGGCAGTCGCCCAACCAACTGAGCCACCCAGGCGCCCTGCTTTTCATTTTTAATGGCATCTTAACTGGCACTTCCCTGGTTAGCTACGGTCGGCCCACTCTGGGTGGAGCCTAGGGGACCCCACTGTCTCCCCATGTCTCGGTGGGACTTGTGATCTGCTTGGCTGAGTTGTAAGTAGCAGGAAGTCACCTTGGCCCTCAAGGCAGTGGGTTTCATTTGAAATTCAAATTTGGCAACCGACGTTAGAGTCAGCCTAGCGCAGAGGATTCTGGGTGTTTCCCTTCGTCTAGTAGAGGGGTTGCATAGTTTGCCCTTGGCCTAGAGTTTTTGGGGAAAGAAGGGGGTTCCCAGTGAGGACATGCTGGCCAATCAGAGACCTACTGTCGGCATTTGCCATCCTGCTCTGGGAGGGCACCCCAGCTGGCTGAGATCTGGTTTTTATTGCTTGATTTTTGCTGCAGTTTTCCAGAGCAGAGCATGCGGGGACTTCCCACCTAGGGGCAGAATGACAGCATCATGGCACATTCAGGCGGGACTGGGTGCTGGAGAACGGGGTGATCCCAGAGCAGAAAGCCAAGGCCTGCAGCAGTGGGCGGCTTGCGGAGTGCATAGCTGATTGATGGTGGAGCCTCCTGGAACCCTGAGTTCCTCCCCCGGGACCCCACGACCTGGCCCCTGATGCCTCGGGGGGCATCCACGACCAGCAGTAAACTCTCTCCCCATCAGAGGTAGCCTGAGAGAGTGGGGACCTCTATTTTATATCTTCCCTATTTACTCAACAAATCACGTGGCTTGCTTTCTTCTTTGATTGCCACATTTGGGTAAACTCAGATTTTTAAGTGAAGAAAGCCTTGTTCAAATTTCAATCTTTCTCCTCTGTTTGCCATTTTAAATGTGGGTTCTTTTCCCCTTTCCTTCGGTGCTGGGTGGGCAGGCAGGGGCTCCCTCCCTGGCCGCCCAGCGTATGTGGGGCACCTCCCCGTGTCCGCCCTGCAGAGCTCTCAAAGCCAAGTACTCAGCACATCTGCAGAGACAGCCCTACTCACCAATTGGATGCCTCTTCCGCTGTCTTTCTTCCAGTGGCTGCCAGGGCCTTTAGCCTATAGGAAAGCAGAATGAGAGGAGCATTCAGAGACCTGCCGTCTATTCTTTGGGGAAGCAGGAGGGAGGCAGGGGTAGCCCTGCAGCACATGGGACCTTCAGGGAGGCCCCCACGAGGGCCTGGACTGCTAGATTTTGCAGCTGGACCCCCTGCCCAGGCCTCCATCTCCATCTCCATGTGACATCACTGTGGTTTCTGAAAATGCAGACCTGCTCATACCTCCCCTGCTCAGGGGCTCCAGCCTCCAGTCCTGGGCATGGGCTCCAACCATGCCCGCAATCTTGCCTCCTTGGCCAGTCCCCACACCCTGCAGCAAAGCCAGGTGAACCCACTCTTGGATCCGCAAGTTGGCTGTGAAGGGCCAAATCCCTGGCTTGCCCACGTGCCTCCCTGCCAAAATGCAGCCCTGTGCCAACACGCCCTTAGAGAAATGGCACTGCTTCTTCCAAGCTTGGCTCAAGTGTCCCTCCTCCAGGAAAACCTCCCCAACCCTCCCAGTGGGGTGGTCGTGCAGCCCATCCTGTTTCCTCACCACACGTACCGTCACCATGCTTCATCCATATAGACTTGTGTCTGTTTACCTCCTCTACCAGCCTGCAAGGTCCCTGAGGCCCAACGGTGTCATACTCACCACTATAAACCAGGATATATATACACTGAATTAAATTTAACTGAATGGGACCAAACTGAACAGGATGGAGTACGGTTAAGATAACTCTCTCAGGAATTCAGCCCGGAAATAGCTGGAGTTGATGAGCAAACCAACATGGCGCTGCCCCATGTTGCTATTGGTGAATACTGACAGGGATGACATTGGTTTCAATTACAAGGACTTCTGAGCATGAGTCTGCATCCAGCTTCAGGAGTGTAGTATAGGATGGGCTTTAGAAGGGCCAAGAGTGGGGTCCTGCCCCACCACTGCCTGAGTTCTCTGGTCTCAGTGTCCCTGGCTGCACCCAAGGGAAGGTGCCCAGGTTGGGGTCTGGCACATAGTTCCACTGCTTATTTCAAAGATCCCTGGTTTATTATCAACATAAAGGCAACAAAGTTCTGATTTGGGTTAGAAAAGAAAAGGGTGTAGCTTCCACGTGATTTCAGCCAATTTGCTCAGGGTTTTGTTATAATGTTTAAGGAAACTTTGGTCCCCTCCCCAATCCAAAGTTACTTAAAGGGACTTCTTCTTTTTTTTTTTTTTTAGATTTTATTTATTCATTTGACAGAAAGAGATAGAGCACAAGCAGGGGGAACAGCAGAGGGAGAGGGAGAAGCAGGCCCCTCATGGAGCAGGGAGCCCGACGCGGGGCTTGATCCCAGGACCCCGGGATCATGACCTGAGCCGGAGGCAGACGCTTAGCCACTTAACCGACTGAGCCACCCAGGCACCCGTTAAAGGGACTTCTGATGCATTTTCCCATGTGAATAAGCCTGTGAAAAATTAGTACCCCATGTCCCTATCTTAGCTCATTGCTTTTAGGGACTTCTTTCTCTGACAGGATGGCTCTTAAGGTTAAAATTTTCCATATGGGGACCTTTTCCTTGGGTAAGCAGCATCGAGTCAGTGCTGTTCCGGCACTTTCTTAACCATCTCTTTCAATGATCAGACATTGAAGAGATTTTCCGTATAGATGAATGGTTTCCCCGCACCCTTAAGAAATATGTTCTTGATGGTGGTTCTTGCAACAGCTCCCTTCAACTGAGGGTCTGAAATACCTTATGGCGTCATCTCAGTCACTGAACTGCAGAGAGGGTACAACCAGGCCCAAGCTCCTCCAAACCCTGAAAAATGGGGGTGCCCCAGTAACACATGACTCCCAATTTTTACAAATGTTGGGGTCCCTCTACCAGCCAGCCAGGCAGCCAGCCAGCAGAGTTTGTCTTTAAAGGGCAAAGATCATGTCATTTATCAAAAGGAGAAAAAGGCCTTATTTTGAGACAGTAACTCGCACTGCAAGGTGCACCCCGTGGACAGGAAGTAAGTGCTCTGAGCTGCCTGCTGATGTGCGGCAGGGGCCAGAGGGGCTGGGGGGCCTGGGACACACACCCAGGAGCCCGCGGTGGTGGGACGGTACTCACGCAGTGTGTGCTGGGAAGCCCATTCCCAGGAGGGGGTCCAGGAGCGAGGGGGTGCTGCGGCCCTTGTGCTTGTTGGAGACCTTTGCGTAGAGCTGAGTCTCCCCTGCTGCCATCTCTTCCTGCCTGTGGACAGAAATGAATAAAGCCAGAGAGAGTGAGACAGGCAAGGCTGCCTGAGGGTGTGAAGAAAAACCTCAAGCCCTTTTGATCTTTCTGACAAAAGCTTATATCCTGTTTGCATGAGATGTTGGTTTTTCAGAATTCTCTTTGCAGGGTGGTGGGGTACAGCTCCCACCAGCCCTGTTTCCACATAGGGTTTAGGTTCCAGAGGTCCAACGTGCTTACCAGAAGAACAGGAGTTGGAAAGATTGACACCACTAAATTTTGACAAGGCTGTGCAATACTTGGAACTCTTATTCGTTGTCCGGCCATTTTGGAAAACGTTTGGACAGTTTCTTATACAGTTCATCATACATTTGCTATGTGACACATTTGCTCTTCACTATCTACCAAGGAGAAATAAAAATGTGTGACCACACGAAGACTTGTATGTGAATGTCCATGATGGCTTTATTCACAGTAGACCTGAACTAGAAAGAATCCAAAAGCCCATCAACTGGTGAATGTATATGTAAGTTATGGTATATTCAATCAATAAGTAGCACTCATCAATAACAACAACACACTGCTGTCTCATGAGACAGCATAGATGAATTCCGAACAACATTATTTTGATTAAAAGAAACCAGACTCAAGATCATACATGCTGTATGATTCTATTTAAATGAGATTTTAAAACAAGGTACAACTAAACCATAGAGACAGGAAACAGATAAGTGGCTGTCCAAGGCCAGGGTCTGAGGGAGTTTTAGGGGTGATGGAAATGTTCCATATCCTGATAAGGGTGTGTAGGTCTTCAAGACTGACTGAACTGAACACTCAGATTGGGGGCATTTTAAAGTGTGTAAATTAAATCCCAATAAAATTTATCTTTAGAAAGGAAAGGGAAGGAATACTAAGAGCAATTAAAAACAGTATGCTAATTTTCAACAAAAATAGGCCTGCTGGGATTTTGTGGGGGGTTATGTTGAATCTATAGGTCAGTTTTAACAATACTGAGTCTTCCATTCCATGAATATGGTATATCTCTCTATTTACTTTCTCTTAGCAGTGTTTTGTAGTTTCAGTGTCTTGTGTTTATTCCTATGTGTTGCTATAGTTTAAAAAGGGAAGTATTTCCTCTTTCCTGATTCTCTGAGTTTTTGTAAGATTGGTATGACTTTTTCTTAAATGTTTGAAAAGATATATCAGTAAAGTCATCTGGTCCTAGAATTTTCTTGGAAAGTTTTAAATTATGGATTTAACTTATTTAACAGATACAGGAGTATTCTTCTTGTGTTGGTTTTATTAAATTGTTTTTCAAGGAACTTGACCATTTTATCTAAGTTGTTAAATTTCCTGGCATAGATACCAGATTTTCTTTATCTTCTTTCAATTCTGTTGCATAATTTTCTGTGTAGAGGTCTTGCAGTATTAGTTAGATTGTTCTTAAGTATTTGATCATTTTTTATGCCATTGTAAATTATTTTTTTAAAATTTTATATTCATACTCTTTGTTGCTGGTGATTAAAAACACTATTGATTTCACATTACTTTACATTGAACTTATATCCAAATATCTTGTTTGACTTACTTATTAGTTCCAATAACAAATCTCTAGAATTTTAAAAATATTCTATGTACAAAAGGAATTGTGTCTATGAATAATATTTTTCTTTCTTATCAGTACATATTCTTTACTTTAAAATTTATTTTTTATTTCTTTTCTTTCCTTGTTTTCTTTTTTCCTTTTCTTCTCTTCTTTTTTTCTTCTCCTCCTCTTCTTTATTCTTCTTTCTTTCTCCTTCTTCCTCATCCTTTTCCTCCTTTTTTATTGTACTGGCTTAGACTCCGAATGTTGAATAGATATGACATATATCTATATAGTGCGTCTCCCTGTGTTGTTCTCCATTTTAGAGGAAAATGTTTCAATATTTCATCTTTAAATGTAAGTTAATTATGTTTTTAAATATACTTTTTCTTTGAGGAATTAAAAAGATGAAATAATTTCATAATCAAATGAATTAAATAGCTCAAACTCAAAAGCCTCAAAGTAGAAAAAACTTGTAACCAGAAGAAAAAAAAAAGTAGATTTTGGGTCTGAGATATAGCCTCTACTCAAATATATTTTTATTTTCTCAATAGTAAACCACTTTCTGAGCAATTGTGCTTATAACATATTAAAATATAAATTTCTCTCTTTTTAAAAAATCTTATTTTTTTTTAAGGATTTTATTTATTTATTTGAGAGAGAGAATGAGCTAGAGAGAGCGAGCACATGAGAGGGAGGAGGGTCAGAGGGAGAAGCAGACTCCCTCCCGAGCAGGGAGCCCGATGTGGGACTCGATCCCGGGACTCCAGGATCATGACCTAAGCCGAAGGCAGTCGCTTAACCAACTGAGCCACCCAGGCGCCCTAAAAAATCTTACTTATGTTAAGCCAGGAAATGCCCAATCTAGCCTCATCCCTTTTCCTTAGCTTGAAAAGTTATCTTCCAAGGCCAACGGTGAAAAGACAAAAGTGTCCTGATTGACACTTCTTCCTGTGGCTGACTCTCAAAGCATCCCTCTCTCACCAATGGGATCAAGGTGGAGACTGAGGGGTGCCTAGGTGGCTCAGTCGGTTAAGCGTCTGCCTTTGGCTCAGGTCATGGTCCCAGAGTCCTGGGATCGAGCCCCACATTGGGCTCCCTGCCCAGTGGAGAGCCTGCTTCACCCCTGCCCCTCACTCTGCTCTTGCTCTCTCTCTCAAAAAAAAAAAAAAAAGGTGGAGATTGAGACAATGCTTGGAACTCAAGCTGTGTGCAAACGGTTACAAAAACTTCACAGCTCCTAGAGGACCCCTCGGCAGGGGGGGTCCTCTTCTCATACCTCTAAACCAAGACCACGGAAGACACCACCTTGGTGAATGCCAGCCCTAGGTATGCTGATTTCTATTTCCTTAAAGTTTCATTTTGAGATTGATGGAATCAATTTGTAGGTAAGCTTTCGGAGAGGCTACTGTATGGTGGTAGAAGTTCAGCCACCATCATGGGTCATCTCCCTGCTATACCCAGGCAAACTGACCTCATTTGACACACATCCCAAGATGTTAACATGTTAATGTATTAATATGACATATGTGAATTCATGATTGCTTCTGGTTTTCTACATGTCTACTCAGTATTGTTCCACCACTTTAGTTTATGATGAGCTCATCCATGTACCTGGAGCCTACCACACACTCATCACTGTGTCAACTGCCACGATAATACATTCTAGACTGTCCTCTGAGAGTGGTACTCCAATGGAGCATCACCTATAGCACTCAGGTGAAAACAAAGAATTAAGTTCTAAGTTTCCTATCCCTGTCTTTGAAGGCAAAGGTTTGTTCAAGGACTAGTGAGAGTAGTTAAGAAAGATGTAAAGGAGGGGTGTATGAGCTTGAAGGATCCCTGGTCTTAAATCCAAAAACATTGAGAGGTGTGTGGGCGGGTGCTGGGAGGCAGGAAAACAAAACTGAGTTAAACCACAAGTGGCTGAATATATCTCTCTAGCTATTGTTGCCATTGGCAAATCCTGCCAACTCTATCTTTAAAATCCCAAATCTAGCTTTTGCTCTCCATTTGCACCACCAGCATCTTGGTCCAAGTCACTGCCATGGTGGCCAGGTTTTTAGTAGCTTCCTGCTGGCTTTCTGTGAATTCACCTCTGTCCCTACACTTTGTACACATGCATAGATCTGACTTTGCCCTGCTTAGCTCTTTGGTGGCTTTTCATCACATGGAAATCAAACCAGAGTCCTTCCAATGGCCCAGGCCTTCCATGATCTGCCAATTTCCAAGCACATAGGTTTTCTTGGGGTTCCTCAAACACCCCCAGCTCATCTTCTCCAGGCCTCTGGAGTTGATGGTCCTGTGCTTGGAACAATCTCCCCTCTTAGCTCATATGACCTTCCTTATCTCATCATTGAGGTCTCCACTGAAATACCACTTCTTCCTAGAAGTCTTCCTCCACTACCCTGTCTGATCACTCTCTAAGCCTCTCCCAGCCTCATCTCTTCCTCACATTTGTCATCACCTGAGACCACAGATGAATGCTTTGTCCTCTCTGCCATCTGCTCTGAGTCTAGATGCCTGGCTCATGGCAGATGGCTCATAAATATTTGGTGAATAAATGAATGCATCTAGCTTTACTCCACTAGACTTCCAAAGGGGCTCAGTTCCCTGCCAACAGCAGCAGGGCTGTGTTCTCTCCTGATAAAACATCTTAAAGCTGTATTGTGTGCAGAAAGCCCTCGGGACGTGGAGGCCCCTTACAGAATGGAGTGTGAAGTGTCTCTATGGAGTGCTCACTGTGAGAACACTTCAGGTTCCCTCTCTTTTGCCTGCAGAGCTGCTATGAGTCAGTCACACCGAGGGATAGAAACCGCTGCCAGAGCGTTTTGCCTGCCCCTCTTGGTATGCTTGCTCAGCACCGGGCAGGACCTCTCTGTTCTTTTATAAAAGGAGCGCCTGTGTTCTGAAGCCTCTTATGTGAAGTTTCTGAAAAGGTTTGCTTACCTTACTTACTAATTAAAGGCAAGTCACATTTTTCCCCTCCCTGGGCTCTGTAGTCATACCACCGATGGCCACTTGATAGTCACATCCAGGTCGGGTTACACAGCTGCCCGCGATAATGCTGTTTGCTGGGATGATTGAGTCGACAAGGCTGAGTGACCTGGTGGAAGTATTTCCCGATTGGAAGAACCTGTTGGCAGCCTGCTTACCATCACGCTTGCTCTTATAATGAAAAAGGAAAATATTTCTGCTTTTAATGATGGCGGCCCCAGAAATGGTGAGTAAAGTGGGTGGGGGAGAGACGATGCTTCTGAAAGAGGATTTCGCAACATTTCTCAGTGTTGTGAAACCGACCGACAACCGCCTTTTTGGGAAGGGACTTCCATGCCTGCCTAGGTTCAAGGTTTCAGAAAGCATTTTACCACTTGTTCTTATTCTGATCATAAATATTTAAGCTGCGTAATTTGCCACATGCTGATAGTACGTGGCAAGTATCAGCAAGAATCAAAAGCAAAAATGCTGGATGTGAATTTACTAGTTTTCTAAGATACTTTTCAGAGCCACTTTTGAGACGGGAATGAAATAAATATTTTTAGTGCATAACTCTCGCTTCAATTTTCCTAAGACCATGCGAAGCAGCGTGAAGACAGAGTTTGCGTTAAATGGCTTAATAGTTTCTTGTTGAATCTCAAACATCACAACCAGTAAACAGAAATTGAAAATGGGTGATTTAAGAATCTATGTTTCTATGCCTGTTGGAACCTCCTTTGAGGAAGCAGGTTCCCAGAGAACTCATGCCTGACTGATACCTGGGAGGGTGAGTTGGGATTTAGTTGGGAACATTCCGCCATTTCCTTGCTCACTCCGCCCCTCTTAGAGTTACGGGAATGATTTCCAGAGGCTTCTGACCTCTCTGGCTTTGCGATAGGTGGAATTCTTTCGGAGGAAACAGAGCCCCAGTGTAGCTGGTGCAAGCCAGCGGTCCCCAGCTGCTCCTCCCTTTGCTGTGTGGGGGATTGGGCACCCAGAGGGCATGGATACTTTCATCCTTAACTAGGTCATGCCCGCGAGAGCCAGGGAAGGGCTGTGTTTACGGAAAACTACAAATACTGTGGGTGAGTGTCCCCTCCATGGTGCCATCTACATTTTTTGGGTGTGGACATTGTGTGAGTATAAAAAACTTCTTATGGTTATGATAGGTGTCCCGCATGTGTAGGCAAAGGGTTGAGTTTCCGTGGGACAAAGAACAATGACAAAAAAGAGAAGGAAGGTGCTTTGAAAGTGATTTATCTTCTGAAAAATAAAGGTGCAGTAATTTCTAAATCATAAAAGGGCATATCTCTAAAGATTGCTAGTCAACTGATTTTAAGATTGGTAGGAATACACAGTGAGAAAGTCATTATTTTAGCAGAATTCAGTTCATAGTTTTTCGTTAACTCTGGAAGTTTCTCTGTTACCTGCTGTGGCTCAGAAAAAAAAAATGCGTTCTCGCTGGACACATAGTTTTGATTAATGGGTACTGAATGTGCTTTATGTGGATTGTTGGATTTCAAAGATTTAACATGACAAAGATGTATTTGACACTAAAACCGTAAATAAGGGAGCAAACGCTTTCTGTTCTTCCTGGTGAAGGAGGTGGAGCCAAACCTCGGAGGTCCTGAAATAGTCACCATGGGGGAGAATGACCCACCCCCCGCGGAGGCCCCCTTCTCCTTCAGATCACTTTTTGGACTTGACGATTTGAAAATAAGTCCTGTTGCACCAGGTAGGTGGAACCAGGTGTGATTTCTGGGGAAGTGTCCCCAGAGTGTCCCTCTGGGGACATACTCACCAGGATTTCTCACACCCACAAGCTGGATGCTTGCGCTTCCTTGGGTTTATAGAACCCCGGAGAGGGGGGCATTAGAGAGGGCCATCACCTTGTTCAGCCCCTTGCCAAATCCCGGAGACAGAAGTTTGCATTCTCTGAATGGAGGTTTTCAGAAATTGAGGCTCCCATTGCCCCTGGGAGTGAGGGGTCAGGTCCTGCCAGAAGATCTCCAAGCCCCCCAGAAAGTCCTGAGAACCAATGCTCATCAGCTCTTCTGGGAAACTTAGAGTAAGCTGGGCATTGCTGAAGGTATTTGATGCCTAGAATAAAATCCAACAGCAGGAGACAAGAGCTGCTCTGAGCAACAAGGAGAGTTGGTTTTGTAAATAGGTCTCAAATGCAGGACTTGGAACAGTGAGCCGGAATGCTGACCTCTGGGGCCAGCACGGGGGATGTGTGGGGGCTCTGGCTGAGGTTCCAGAAAGCATGGAGTGGGGGCTGCCCTAATGATTCCTTTTAAACCCTCTGGACAATTGAGATTGGGGGGTGGTGGAGAATATGGGAGGTGGGAGGACAGGTTTCAAGTAAAGGCAAGGATACACAATTTAAAAATACAACTCAAAAAAGGAACATAAATATACATTTAAAAAATACCCTGCTATCACCTGACCCCCAAGATTTACCTGGTTTTTATGTTTACCTTCATTCTCTTCCTGTCCTTGCCCATAAGTATGCATTCAAGCGCAGTGTAGGTATAGACAGGTGTTTTCCCATGTGCTGCTTGGTTTTTATACATGCTTTTGTTTATAACATCACAACATTCCATCAAGTAGATGTGTAATTTACATAGTTTTTAAAATCCTCATTTGACATAGAATTGTTTCTAATATTTTTATAGTACAAATAATATGAGCATGAATAACACTATACATATTCACCTCTGCTAATTTTGCTTATTTCTTCATGATTAATTCCTAGCAGTGGGAATTTAGTAGTGCTTTAAATAAATAAGCAATGTATTGTTCATTATAACAATTTAGAAAACACAGTTAATCAAAAAGATTTTTAAAAATTACCCACAATTTTACCATTACTCAAGAGATAACCCTATTTGTGCTTTAGTATTGGATTTCTTGCCTTTTTCTGATCTACATACCTGTATTTTCATTTGGAAGTGGCATATTCTATTTTGAAGCTTCCCCCCCCCCCAAATGAAACAATATCATGTTCTTCTTTCCATGGCATTAAATAATTAAATATTCTTTAGGGGTTGGAAAACTATGGCTCATGGACAAAATGTGGCCCACTACTTGGTTTTATAAATAAAGTTTTATTGGAACACAGACATATCCATTTATTCACCTATTGTCTATGGCTGCCTTCATGCCATAGTAGAGTTGAGCAGTTGCAACAGAGACTATATGGCTCATAAAGTTTAAAATATTTACTAACTGGTCCTTTATAGAGGAGGTTTGCCAACTCCCTTTCCCTATCATGGAACTAACTCTATACATGTGTTCTATCACCAGTTTCTTCTGATGGGCGTTCAGGCTGTTTCCCATGCATCAGTATTACATTTGCCACCTCTCTAAGTGTCCACATAGGTAGAAATTTATGTACATCAATGATGACATCTTAAGATAAATTCCTGAAAGTGGTTTTACTAGGTCAAAAATTCCATCCATTTAAATTCTGGTTCGTATTTCCAATTTGACTCTCAAAAAGTTTATACAACGTCTACTCCTCTTGACTATAAGCGGAGGTCCATTTCCTTGCACTTTGGACTGCAGTGGGGATGCTACCACAGCAATCATAATAAACACTGTGAGGTTGATATGTAGTTACATTTGATTTGCAGTTTTTCAAATTTCCAGAGAGGTTGAAGGTTTTTTCGTGCTGGTTAATCATTTGCATTTCTTTTTTGGGAAGCTGCTATGCATTTTGCTTTTTATTCCAGGCATGCTCGCAAAGACAGAACAAGGAGGGGGAGCGGGGCCATGGTAGCGCCCACAGGGCACCACGGCAGATGAGCTGTAAAGAGGCAAATGTGAACGATACAAAGGTTCTAATTGAGCAGCAATCTTGGAATCTATAATTAGGATGAATTTCCTAAATCTAACTCTTAGACACAAAGCAACTGGAATGATAAGAGGTCATTCTTGGGGTTCCTGCTGATTTTTAAAGTGTAAGTGGAGTGTGGGCTCTCAGTAAGGGGGAGTTATTAATTTGGTGCAGGCTTCTGGGGGTGGGGAAGGCTGGAAAGAAGAGTCTGCTCTGTAAACTCAAGACCACGAATTGGTTGCCCTGGAAGGAATTGGTCTCCCATGCTGAGATAAAACAACCTCCATTATCATGACGTCATTCATCCATTCAATTGACTGATACAGTTGACCCTTGAACAACACAGGGGTGGGGGTAGGTTGCTGACTCCCCACCTAGTCAAAAATCTACCTATAACTTTTGGCTCCCCCAGAACTTAACTACTAATAGCCTACTATTGACCAGAAGCCTTCCTGATCACATAAACACTCACTTAACAAGTATCTTGTGTGTTACATGTATTATACACTGTGCTCTTACAATAAAGTCAGCTAGAGAAAAGAATGTGTTATCAGAAAAATCTTAAGGAAGAGAAAATACATTTGAGGTATGGTACCATAAAAGATCCATGTGTAAGCGGACCCGCATGGTTCAAACCTGCGTTGTTCAAGGGTCAGCTGTATTTGTCAAGGACTGCTGCATACCAGGTGTTGGTCTAGGCTCTGAGAACACGGCTGTGGAGCAAATTGCCTGCTCAGTGTGGCCAAGACAAAGACCTTGCCCTCTGCCTCCCCCTCCTCATTCTACATCCTTCAGGCCACGGACTGTGTGCCTTTCCTTATTCTCCTTAACTTCTTCCTTCTTCCCTCTTCCTTGTTCCTTCTCTTACTCTTCTCTTCTTCTCTCCTCCTCTCCCACCTTCCCCCCACCCCATTTTTGTCTTCAAATTCTTTCTTTTTTAAGGAGCCCTGAATGATATTGGCCATTTTATAAGCACAGCCTTTATTGCCGGAGGGTGAAGCTGTGGGTTTCCAAGGACAGGCAGGGGGAGATCTCGGAATGCTTTCCATGGGGGCCCTCTCAGCTCAACATCTCTAAGCCTAGGGTGCGAGAGGAAGGGACGTTGTGTCCTGAGTAACCGTGTGCTGTGAAGAAGGCTGTCTCCCCTTCCTACACTCCCACCTTCCCCAGTGTAAGTGGGGACAAGTCTGGCATAGGTGTGTTTTCAGGATTGATGAGATAATTTGCATGAAGGGGCCTGTTCTTCTTGGAGTAAAGGTGCTGGTGGAAATTCTCCTGGTTGCCCAGAGACGCTTGTACTTTGGGGCATCTTAACGTTTATACAGCGCATCCTCTTTCTCATCCAATCTGCCTGGTTCTTTCGGCAAGAACTGGGACAGGTCTGGGGTTTACCCTACTTGCAACCTAACAAACCTGCCTGCGCAGTTTGCTGGATGCTGGCAGAAGACAGGAGACTCCCGGGTCAGACACGGAGGACGTTGTTACTCATGCAACGAGCAGCACATGCGTCCTGCTCGAGTCCGTTACCCATGCCCGCCAAGCCCCATGGAGGTGATATGGAACAGCCCAGGGATACACTGCATGCCCAGGGGGTCTGCATCCCACGAAGGAACCCAGAACCAAGGCAACTCAAATCTTTTATAATGGATTGCAAGCAGACCTGCACACACTTTGTCCCAAAGGAAAACATTGTATTTGTTAAGCCAGACGCTAGGTAAACCTGCTCCTTTGCTCTGGAGAGAGACATCATCTCTATCTTCTCGGGCTGCTTGCTCTGCCAGCATCCTCAGGGAGACGGCCTGGGACAAGGCTATTGGTGTCCCCAAGCACCAGACTCGCGGAGAACGGGCTGCTACATCATCCGGTGACCCCCTCAGAGGCCCCAGCCCTCCCTCTCCTCAGAGTACCCTGTTTGGGTTTTACGAGTCACCGCCCTCTCTGGGGAAGCATTTCTGGGGACCTGGGCTCCGCTTCCCTCCTCTACCAGTTTCCTAGGGCGGCCGAGACAGACGACGACAAACTAAGTGGCTTAGAACAACACAGGTCTATTGTCTCATGGTTCTGGAGACCAGAAGGCTGAAGCCCAGGTGCCGGCAGGGCTGTGTTCTCGCTAAAACCTGCGGGGAACCCTTCCTCGCCTCTCCCCAGCTTCTGGTGTTTGCTGATAATCTTTGGGGTTCCTTGGCTTGTAGGTTCATCACTCCCATCTCTGCCTGCATCTTCACATGGTGTCCTGTGTCTCTTCACACCATTCCCTTCTGTGCATGTCTGTCTCTGGCTTCAACTGTCTCCTTTTTAAAGGACACCAGTCAGATGAGATTAGACCCACACGGTGGCTTTGTTTTAACTTGATGGCCCCTGTAAAAACCCCATTTCCAAATAAGATGATATTCTGGGGTCCAAACTTCAACATACTGAGGGGCGGGGCGGGACACAATTCGGTCAGTAACACCATCCCCTAAGCGGGGATGGACACAAGTGGGCTGGGGGCGGAGAGCATGGGGCTGAGCCTCTGGAGCATGTGTCCCCGGATAGGTGGCCTTTGGTCTAACCACGGCGACTTTCTTTGGGCCAGAACATTCTCTGCTTTGAGGGGAGTGGGGATGGGTAGCTCAATTTTAAGTTTTATTTTATTCAAATCCGCTGCTCTGTGGCTTTTTGCTCTTCCCCCACCTTTTCGGTTTTCAGACGCGGATGCGGTTGCAGCACAGATACTGTCCCTGCTCCCACTGAAGTTCTTTCCCATCATTGTCATTGGGATCATTGCCTTGATATTAGCATTGGCCATCGGGCTGGGCAGTGAGTACGATTCATTATTTAGTGGGCTCTCGAATGCCTGTCCAGCCGTTTAAACTTTGATGAGCCCCCCGCTCACACCGGCGGGGTGCTGCCACCCAGCCTTAATTACTGGAGGCAAACGTCTTTTGGGCTTGCTGACTTTGAGTTTTCTTTGCCTGCATGAATGTAGGGCCAGCCTGGGGCCCAGGAGGGGCTGCTGGCCATGCTCGGGGCTTTGTCACCAAGGAACCTGCCCAGTTAGAAGTATCGAAAGGCAGCTGATGAAATAGGATTCTGCGGGCGGGAAGGGGTGAGGGGCCGGGAGGAGAAGACAAGGAGGCCATTCATGCAAGGCCAAGCATACCTGCTATTTTTAAAAGAAGGTTCATGTGGCTTTTGAGAAAGTGAGTCATTTGGATGGGCTCTAATAGGGAACAATATCTCTTCTTCTCTTTCAAATAACTGGCCCACCTGCTCAGCTGTGTGGTCCCTGGTCCCTTCTCTTCTTGCCCAGGGTCAGAGACAATAGGAGGTAGATTGGGGGCCGAGTCGTCCTCACTCGGAACTGCTTGCTCAGCTGGCTCAGCCAGTCGGCCCGCAGCCATGCATTTTCTCTCTTGACCTTGAGCCCCAGACCTGTGGCTCAAGGCCACACAGTGAGACAAAGTGGGGTGCAGCAGCCCCACCCTCTGGAATCTGGAACAGAAACTGGGCTGAGGGAGACAGGCTGCAATTTCAATGCAGGTTTCATTATTGATGGCCAAGCTCAAGGCCACGTGGCCAGTGGATGGTTGTTAGTGTTGTCCACTGAAGAAGCCAGCCCTTCCTGACACCCTTGTCCTCTCTTTTCCTCAGTCCACTTCGATTGTTCTGGAAAGTACAGGTGTCGCTCATCTTTTAAGTGTATTGACCTGACGGCTCGATGTGACGGGGTCTCAGACTGCAGAGACGGGGAGGATGAGTACCGGTGTGGTAAGGCTGTGCACCTCACGGTAGAAGGACCACCCAACCCTGACCTTACCCATCCGTGCAGTGGGTCCAGATCCATGCCTCTGTCAAGTCACGTCCTTAACTGGGATCCACCTGGCATTCATCCCCAGGGGTGACTGAGCTGGAAGCAAAGGGAGGAGGACTGTTACCTGGGGTCAAATTTCGGTTGGGGAGAACACAAGAGCAGAAAGAAGAGAGCTCAGGGGGTCCAGTCAGTAAGAACTGCCCCTGCCCTGCAGGGTGGGGGTGCTGTGGGCGAGGGGTAGGGCAGATTCAGCGGAGCAGGGAGCTGAGTCGGCTGCAGAGCGACCTCTGCCCGTGGGCTCAGGCTCCGCTGGCCGCTCACACCCGGTTTGTCCTGTGCGCCGGGCAGTCCGCGTGAGTGGCCAGAACGCAGTGCTTCAGGTGTTCACAGCCGCGGCGTGGAGAACCATGTGCTCTGACGATTGGAGAGGCCTCCACGCTAACGTCGCCTGTGCCCAGCTGGGGTTTCCAAGGTAATTTAAAGAACATTTCCTGCTGATGGTAAAGCATTTGATCGTGGTGACAATGGGGAGAGAGAGCCACCTCTTAGTGGGGCATTTACGGGGTGCGGCTGCTCACCGTCACGCTGCATCCTCACAGCAACCTTGATGTCATCCTCACGCCCCAGGTGGGCACACCAAGCCCCCGCCTGCTAAGTGGCTTGATCAAGGTCACACGGGAAGGGGCATGTTTAGGGGTGTCTCATGGTCAGGACAGGACCCCAGATGCACACAGGAAATAGAGAACTTCCGAGCCCCCAGCTGCTCAGGCTACAGCCAGAGGGTGGCTACGTGGCCCCCACGCGCCGGGTGCCGGTGGCCCCACGGACGTGTGCGCACACTTCCCGGGAGTCCCAAAGACCCAAGTTTGAAAAGCCAGCCATTTAGGGAAAACACAATCACTTCAAACAGTTGTTTGGCAACATGTAGGAGGGATAGCGCTGGGAGTGGGGTCTTCATTTTTCAGCGTTTGGTTTTGTCTACGTGACGTTTTGTGCCGAGGGGACACATTTCTCTCCTCCTCTCTCCTGGCCCCCCTCTGACCCCCGGCCCTGCTGTCCTCTGTGGCCTCCCACCACGGCACCCCAACCCCCTTTGCTCCTGGCCCCCGGGGTTCAAAGCGGGTAGACTCTCTGAGTTCCCAGGCTCTTGGGTCTTTGCACCCGAATCCCCGTGTCCTCGGCCCAGCTCCCCGACTTGGACATTAAAGTCGGAAACTGCTTGGAATCCAGGGAGCCTCAATTTTCAGATCTGGCACATCATCCTCTCAGCTCCTTTCTCCAGTGCCTGTGACACCCCAATGTCCCCCAACCTGTGTCCCTGAGACCACATCCTTCTCACCTGTGACAACCTGGATTCAGGAATCGGCAGCAGTTCAGCCCTGTGACAACAGCCAAACCACCCACCACAGATGCCTCCCAGGATTATGTAGACTTCACCCCTCGCAGACGGGGATGAGGGGCTCACACCCCGCGTGCACACACACACACCACACGTACACACACCGCATGCATGCGCAGACAACATGCACACGCCACACACACACACACACCACATGTGCACACATACCACATGCACACACACCACACGTACACACACCGCATGCATGCACAGACAACATGCACACGCCACACACACGCACACACACGACATGTACACGTACCACATGCACACATACCACACACACATACATGGCATGCACACACACACCACACATGCACACACATACAACCCGCACACACACCACACGTACACGCACCGCATGCATGCACAGACAACATGCACACGCCACACACACGCACACACACCACATGCACACACACACCACATGCACACACACCACACGTACACGTACCACATGCACACACCACAAACATGCACATGCACACACACACCACATGCACACTGCACACCATATGCACATAGACCACACACGCACCACATGTACACATACCACATGCACACACCACACACACGCACACGCACACCCCCCCACATGCACATACTACACACATGCACACCACACACATGCACACTGCACACCATATGCACATAGACCACACACACATACCACACACACACCACACATGCACACACAGAAAACATGCACACACCACAGACACACCACACATGCACACACACCACACACACACATACCACACACACACACACCACATGCACACGCCACACACACCACGGGCACACACACCACACACATGCACACCAGGTACCACATACACACACCACATGCACATACTCCACACATGCACACTGCACACCACATGCACATAGACCACATGCACACACACCACAACGCATACATGACATGCACACACACACCACACATGCACACACACCACGTGCACACACACACCACACGGACATGCACATACACAAAACATACACCGTGCATGCCACCCACCACTTAAACACACACAAGCACTCACATACGTTACATCACACACCACATCGTGCACATGCCTCACACACATACCACATCAGACACACGGATACACACAACACACCACGTCATACACATATTACACACCACACGGCACACACATCACACACTACATTACTCGTATGTACACAAGCACAACACCACATCACACAAACACGAAGTCGCACACGTGCACACTCACATGCCTCACACGTGCACACACACACACACACACACACACCACCACCACCACTGCAAACAGCTGAGAGCTTCTCCGGGCACTTCTGTTCCCTATGGAGGCCCTTTCTTGGACTCACGGGGGGCACCCCTGCCCTTCCCGGCTCCCCTCCCTCTCCCTCTGGGAGTGCCTTCCCTTCCCCTGGATCCCCAGGCCCCCCTCTACTATGCAGGAGGGCCCAGAGACCCCTTTCCCTCAGATCCCCGGGCGCCCAGCCGCAGTGAGGTGGTCCCCTTACGCTTGGCGTGCACCCTCGGGGGGAGTCCAGCCGACGTGGTTTTCCCAGACCGCCCCTCGGCACGGCCGCTTTCCTTCCCTAGGAACCCATCCTTCCCTTCCGTATCAATGCTTCAGTTCCAAGATTTACTTCTGTAGCCTTTTTGCTTTTTCCTCCTACTTCTCTCCTTAAAGCCCTTCTTTGATCTTCTCTGCTTGGCTGTATCCCATGTCAGCTATCTGGATGACAGCAAAAGGGGAGACTATCAAGCCGGATCGCCTGGGTTCGAATCCCTGTGTCCTCAGCCCAGTTCCCTGACTCAGCCTCCAAAACAGGGGCAACAGTAGCACCTGCTGTGAAGGGCGGTGTGAGGTTCGCGTCGGAGTGAGCCTGGCACACAGGAACGCCCTGGGAGAGCTGGTGGCTGGGGTGGTTATGACCACCTGGAGGCTGGGCCATTTATGGCGATCCCGGGGTGGCCCTTGGGGCCCCCATGCATCTCACAACTCTCCGGCTCATCAGCTCATCACCTGGCGCCTGCCCCATTGGTGGTTGAGCCATCCCTGGGAGGACTGGGAGGGTCACTGCCCTCCAAACTCAAACTTGACTGCACTTTGTATTCTACATCTACTCCTGGCACCCCCGCCTCCCCGCCCATGGCATTTCCATAACTGGATGCAATCCTGGGTGATAAACTGGTGTGTTAGTGAGTGAAGCAAGCCAGCTGCCTCGTGTTTTGCTCATTCCATGAGAAAAGGGGAGGATGCCCTTTCATTTACTACCCCTTATCTCATAACTCTTCAAACACTTGATTTTTTTTTTTTTTTAAAGATCATGCCTTCTTTACCATTGTTCTCCAGAAGACCCGTTTCCTGACACTTTAAACATTTGCCGGGGGGCGCTGAGCCTTTTTCCTTCTGTGTTCATCTCTCCCCAATGGGAACCCACCCCAGTCTGGCTTTCATTCTCCCTGACCTATTCCTCTTGGATTCTCAGCATCCCCACTCTGGTCCCACCTGAAAACACTCCGCCTAGTTCTGTGTTCTGCTCTCTCTGGGGCTTGCTTCCGGCCAAGCAAAGGTCAGTTCAGCTGGGTGCATCAAGGGGACCTACCCAGCTACACCAGGAAGTGGGCTCCCTGGTGCATGCCCAAAGCCTGCCGGGGCTGGAGGGGCCGTGGGGTGGGGGCCAGAGGGGCCCATGGTCCCAGACAGTGCAAGACCTGGAATGCCTTCCTAAGCCAGCAGAGGAAGCTGTTGGTGGTTGGAGGGGTGGGAACGACACCCCCCGGTACGCCACACGTAGTATTCTGACATGAACACTGGTTGATTTGAGGCCCAGAGCGAGTTCACACTTCGGGGCTGCGTGTCCAATGTACTTGCAGCTACGTGAGTTCAGACACCCTCAGGGTGGACTTGCTCGAGGAGCAGCTCCAGGAGGACTTTGCGTCCATCAATCACCTCCTGCCCGATGACAAAGTGAGCGCTCTGCACCACTCCGTGTATGTGAGGTGAGCGGCCAGGTGGTGGCCACTGTCCGCACTGCGTCGCCTGCTGGCTTTGTCGAGCTGTGCACGGCCCCACGAGGACCCAAGGGACTTGAGAGTGTGTCTCCAAATGCAAGGTGGGGGCTTGGCCGCCTCAGTTAGACTGGGTGGAGGGAGCACCGGCTGGGGTGCAGGAACCCACCCCAGAGCAGGCGAACATGGCCCGACAGAGAGAGGGAGGAGGGTGGTAAGGAGTGCTGCGTGTGTCGAGCTGTTCTCGTCGTGGGCCCCAGGGGTGTGTGCGGAAAAGGGCAGAGGGACAAGGAAACTAGAAAGAACGCGATTAAGAAAGACACGTGTCCTCTGTCTACAGAGTACTTTAACATTTATGATTCCTATTCCACGTTTCCCCCGACAACTCGTGAGAAAGGTAAAATGAGGTGCCCGTAAATGACGGTACCCACAGCCCAGTGTGTCCCCGCCTCTACAGTCGGGCATCCCCATATGCTCTTCCTGGCACTTTGGGCCAAATCCCAGGAGCGTGTTCTCTGCTCTGGGAAACAACAGCTTGTCAGCCTGTCCATCACATAATTGATAGTCACCCCGGACTTTGTGGGGACAGCTCATCTCCTAAGTCCTAAAACCTCCGTCTGGTGACACCCCCTTTGTCTTGCATGATTGCATGAACGGCCTGGGGCTCTAAAGGCAGGGAAAGTCACAAAGGGACACGGGTGGATTCTAAGAACAGCACATTCCCTGCCCCCCCCCCCCCCCCCCCCCCCCCCCCCCCCCCGCGTGCAAGGGCGAGCACGTGTCCTTTCTGGAGCAATCACAGCTCTACTCTGGGGAGGAGTGTGATCCAGGCTGCAAGGACACCTGCCATGCTGTCCGAAGGGCACTCTGTGTCCTCCAGGGGCCAGCGGAGAAGCCCGGGCTAAAGCTGACCTGCAAGCGACACCAGTGATGTTTATGAAACAGCCCTCCTCCTGCGTCTCCCATCATTAGCTCTACAAAGCTTAGAAACACTCAGTCACCTGTCACACGCACAATACTTCACTGTAGCCAAATGTTTCGGAGTGAGTGTTTCGGAATGAGTGACCTCACAAGCGTGTGTGTTTTTTTAATATGGACAAAAATTGCAATCTGTATTAAAGAGCAGGGGAAATAGAGTTCATTTTTCTTTTATCCCAAGATTAAGTTGGAAAAAAGTGTCTATTTCCCTGACCTCTGGCGTTTACCGTAAACCTCCTCTTTTGCTCCTTAGGGAGGGGTGTGCCTCGGGTCGTGTGGTTACCTTGAAGTGTACAGGTAAGAGATTTCGCACGGCAGAGAGAAATGGAAACACGCGCGCGCTCCCAGACTCCGGTCTCCCCCGCCTCCTCAGACTGCTCGGGGTCCCCTCGTCCTAGGTGCCAGGTGGGAGCCCTGCAGACCCCACCTGATGGAGGAGGAGAGCAGCATCAGTCTGTCTCACCTGTTAGCAGGGTGGGGGGCGGCGGCGGGGGAGGCAGCCGGAGCAACTTCTCTGCAGCAGACAGGACCATGTTCTATGATGCCCTGTCACTCCGCGGTGGCTCCAGCAGCCTGGCTCACTGTCACTTTCTCCTTCCCACTCCCCCTTCCCACCTCAAGGAAAAGTGTGCCCAGGCTGGTCAGTGCCCCAGGCTCCCTGCCCCATGGCAGGCGCCCCTGGCAGAGGGAGGGTTCACACTGCAGGGGTGGGGTCTGGAGAAGTCAGGCAGGTGCACCGTAGCCCTGCATTACTGAGGAGAGGGCTGCCGAAGGTTCCCGTGCTCCTGGTGAGTTGTGGTCATACTGGGGTCATGGGCGTCGCGGGGAGGGGCGCTGCCAGCACCAGACCTTCCCATTGCACCCCTACGTCTGCTCCCCCTCCGGCTCTCTTTCTGGGCTGTGAGCTCTGCAAGGACAGCAGGCTGTCGGGGGGGGGGTGGTCTGTGGGTGTGACAGCAGGTTCCCCAGAAAGGTCTGTGGGATCAACCCCCAGCCCTTGTTGTCTCTCTGCAGTCTGTGGTCTGAGAATGGGCTACAGCTCACGCATCGTGGGTGGAAACGTGTCCTCGCTCATGCAGTGGCCGTGGCAGGCCAGCCTTCAGTTCCAGGGCTATCACCTGTGTGGGGGCTCTGTCATTACCCCCGTGTGGATTGTCACTGCCGCGCACTGCGTCTATGAGTGAGTGCTCGTCGCCCGCAGACCCCGTCTAGACTGGGCCGTGTTAGGATGGGGAAGATTCCAGTGGTCGGCAGCAGGCCCAGGAAGCGGCAAACCGACCGGATGGTCACAAAGTAATGTCCAGTGGCGTGGACCCATCACTGTCCCTGCTGGCTGTGACTGGTGACCCTGAGCTCATTCTAAGGATTTCAGACCGGCCTCTCTTACAGAGAAGGTAGAAAGCTTTGGATGGAAGCTTCCTTGCAGGAGGGAAATGGCCAACCTCCCTCTAGCAACTTACAGGGGAGCATGCTGTGGCCAAGAGACTGAGAGGTGGCTCCGGCCGGATGGGCACTGACCTCCCAGGCAGTGTCTCGGGGGAGGTGAGCACGGGGAAAAAAAACCACAGGAAGACTTCCAAACCCCAGAGGTCAATTCTCCGTTTTTGTTTTTGTTTTGGCTGCTGTCTGATGGAGAATGGGCCCTGAGAGACCCCTCAGAATGCTGAGAAGTCTGGAGGTGAAGTCATCGAGGCCTGCCTGGGGAATGACTGGGGTGCTCCTGCTTCAACTCTCTGCCTTCTCATTTCAGCCTGTACCTCCCCAAGTCCTGGACGATCCAGGTGGGGCTGGTTTCCCTGTTGGACAGTCCAGCCCCTTCCCATCTGGTGGAAAAAATCATCTACCACAGCAAGTACAAACCCAAGAGGCTGGGCAACGACATCGCTCTCATGAAGCTGGCTGGGCCGCTCACCTTCAGCGGTACGTCTGGGTTTCCTGCTGCTCTGTTGCTTTCAGTTATTTCAAGAGAATTTGTAATCACCCCTTGAAGCCTTTTTATGAAGCTGCTTTGCAATCCTTGCTAGATAATTCCAGGAGTTGGCTCATTTCCCCGCTGGCCAGGGTTGATTATCTTTTCTCATTAAAGTTGTGATTTTCCTGGTTCTTGGTATAACGAGTAATTTTCGACAGCATTCTAGACATTGTGTTATCACATTAGGTGACGCCGGGTCCATATATCTCTTCAACTTTCGCAGGTGGTCACCCCGTTCAGGTTCGCTGTGCGTGACTTGCCTACTTTTATGGGCTGTGCTTCTGATGATACTTGATTTTAGAGACCCTGTGGTTCTACTTTGGTCAACTCGGTTTGTCTGGTGCCACTGGGGTTCCCATGGGTGCCACTTTCTTCCTGCTGGTGCCAGCAGGAGCTGCAAGGGACTTCCCCAGGCCAGGCCACGGGCGTCTTGAGGTGGTGGAAGGGGGTTGCTGGCCCTGTGGGGTCAAAGAGCTCTTCCCAGAGCTTGTTAAGGTGAGGTGCCCTGCCCGGTGTCTTGGTCATGGCCTACAAAGAGGGCACTTCATAGGTCAGTCAGCTGGGGATCGTCCCCGTGGCCACTTCTTTACTGTGCATCTTCGGCTCCCTGAAGTACTCAGAAACAGTCTCTCCCCTCTAGCTGCTGCGTCTGGCAGGCTACGTGTCTCCCTGGGAAATACCTAGTCCTAACCTCTGAAAGTTACAAGAATACCAGAACACACAGGATAGAGCTTCCAAACATTTTGCAGACGCAGACAAAGGATTACGAACCTACTCTTAAATTAAAGCCCCCTTTGCCTTCCCCAGCATATACCTGCATGGGTCCCCAGAGGAACATTGAACAAGGCCCCTGATGCCCCAGAACTGTGGCCCAGGATCAGTGTGTTCATCACACCACATACCTCATGTTCTACGTGTAATGCTCTGAAACTAATATTTCCGGAGAAGCAAAGAGAAATTGTAATGGTGGCGTTCGTTTATCATTAATGATACTTGGTTATAAAAAATGAGGTGCTGACATCCGCACTTTGATAAAAATTAGCAAGTGCTCTTACTACTTCTCTGCCTTTCCATTACTGTCCCGTGCGGAAAGGCTTAGCGCATCTCAGAGCGTCTTCACGAGACAGCCTCATGGCAGCCGTGACGCTGTCTCTGCTGGAGGGTGTATGTGACACAGCCTATGGGGACAGGCAAGCTTCTTGCCTCCAGGTGTGCCAGGAGGGATCAGAGTAGCCATGGAGGGATGTTTCACAAGGCAGTGCGCCCATGGTCCAGACCAGGAGTGGGCAGGTTAGGGCCCCGGGACCCAATCTGACCTGTTGCCTGTTTTTGTAAATGAAGTTTCAGTGGGACACAGCCAGATCCATTTGTGTACCACTGCCTGTGGCTGGCTGCTTTCAGGCCACGGTGGCAGGCCACGCAGCCCACAGAACCTCGGGTATTTACTATTTGGCCTTTCACAGAAAATATGCCACCACCTGGTCCAGACCCACTCACGTTGCCACAGATTAGGCTCTGGGGGGGGAGGATCCCTGCGCTGAGCTGGTAGCTTTTAGACCAATCAAGGGCTTGACCTTCCTTTGGGAGATCGTCTGAGCTCTTCCGAGAGTGGACACTGGGGAGAGTCATTGTTTTCTTGGACTAGTGCTTCAGCTGAGTTCAAGGTTGCTGTCTCCCCTTGCAACAGAGATGATCCAGCCCGTCTGCCTGCCCAACTCCGAAGAAAACTTTCCTGATGGAAAAATGTGCTGGACGTCAGGATGGGGGGCCACAGAGGATGGAGGTCAGTCATCTGAAATCAAGATTCTGAGTCCAGGGAGCCCAGAGCCACGAGGCCCAGGGTGGACACCCACCATGACATGCTGCCCCCCGTGTCCCAGTGTGGCATCCCCGTGGGAGGCCCACATGTCCCAGGCAGGGGGTACGGGTCAGCTGCTGGACACACGCTCTCAGCAGAGTGGTTGTGGGTCAGAGTCATGGTTCCATTTATCTTGGGGAAATTGCAGACTTTGTCAGGGAGAAATAAATGGAAAAGGAGGACTAGGGACCTTCCTTGTTGGGGAGATGTTCACCAAATCATCAGGCGGTTTCCCCCCATCCTCCCCACCATGCTAGCAGAGTACATAAGGAGCCCATTGAGAACCCTTCCCAAGTTTTATTCAGAAGGCAGACATCTGTAACTGGTGACGAATTTTCATCTTGCGTGACTTTGGAAGATGTGCTATTTCATTAGAGGAAGCAGTTGTATGGAAACTTACTGCTATAATCGTAACGGTAGTAGTCATCTTAATGAGAACAGCGCATGCCAATGGAACCCACCCCATCCTTCCATCAGGGTGGGGCACACCTGTGCTCATCACTCATAGGTTTTCCGCCAATTCCTTTCCTTCTGGTAGAAAATGTAGGAGTTCCTTGGGCGGGGGGGCTGTTGAAACAAAGCTCCATAAACGGAGAGGCTTAACTAGCAGAGACTCAGTCTCTCCCAGCTCTGGAGGCCAGAAGTCTGAGATCAAAGTGTCACAGGGCCGGTTCCTTCTGGAGGCTCCGAGGGTGATGAACTTACCCCTGGCCTCTCCTCCAGCTTCTGGTGGCTCCAGCCATCCTTGGCATCCCTTGGCTTGTAGACACATCACTCTGGTCTCTGCCCCATCTTCTTGTGCGCTCCCCCCGCCGAGTCTCAAATCTCTCTCCCCTTTCTCTTATAAGGATACCAGTCTTTGGACTTAAAGTCCATCCTAAATCCAGGATGATCTCATCTTGAGATTCTTACCTTAATTACATCTGCAAAGACCCTACTCCAAATAAGGGCACATTGTAAGGTTGCAGGTGGACATGATTTTTGGAGGTGCAATTCACCCCAATACAGGAAGTTCAGAATTTTCCTCCTGAGGCTTATTAGTTGAGTCTGCCCCCCGCACCCCGAATGTCCAAGGCACACAGGGCTTACCCAGATCTAAAGGGTCGGTCCTCTTCCCAGGGCAGGGTCTCATGCCTGCAGCTTGCCATGTCCTCTTGCCCATATTGGAAGCTTCCTCCACAGACACGTTGAGCTCCGTTTCACCACGTACCAGGTGCTGAGCCGGATGTCTCCAAGCTGTGTGCTCCTCACAGCAGCCCCTCGGTGGGGAATTATCTTCATGGCCGTCTTGAGGGCGAGGAGCCTGGGGCTGAGGGGAGCTGAGCGCCTGGCCTGGGCTCACACGACCAGGTGGTGGGAGGTCTGGGCTTCCACATCCACGCTCCCCCCACAGCCCTAGTCACATTGTTTCTCAGGACTTGTGGCGTCAGACCTTGCCAGATCCGGTGGGACTAGTAGGGAGAGATACCACTCTCAGCTGACCTCTGGCCAGTGGTCCCCAGGCAAGTGGGATATGGGTGGATTGCAGAAGCCCGTGCAGAAAACAGGATGCAGCTCACACTCAGAGAACTCTTAGAATGTGGGCTTGAGGAGTGTAGACCTGCACCCCACCTGCTGGTACATGCTAGAGCCATGGGAATAGGGCCGTGCCCTGCTTTCAGCCTATAAAACATAAAGAGACCCGGTTTACAAACAGGTTAAGTCAGAGGTGTGGATCCCTTTGGGTCGATGGTGGGGCTGACCCAATGGCAGATGTATCATTTCCTGTTGCTGTTGCCACAAGGCCAAACTCATTGGCTTCAACCCCAGGAAGGTATTATCTTCAGTTCCGGAGGTCAGGAGTCCTCATCCATCTCCACAGGCTAGAATCCATGTGTCAGAAGGGCAGGTCCCTCCTGGAGGCTCTGAAGGAGAGTCTGTTTCATGGCCTTTTCTAGGTTCTGGGGATTGCCTGCTGGCTCGTGGCCCTGCCTCCGTCCTCACAGCGGGCCAGGCAGTGTCGCCGCCCCCCCCAGCTCCCCCGCTTGCCTGACCTCGGCTCCCCCATCACATCTTCTCCTCTGATGCTTGCGGTTCTGTTTAGAGCCCACCCAGGTAGCCCAGGCCCGTGTCCCCATCTCGGGGCCCTTCTGCCAGGGAAAATGACACAGACACATGTTCCTGGGATTGAGAAGTGGACAGCTTTGGGAGGACACTTTTCTGCTGACCACATGAAGGTTCTGCCTGCAAACTTCACGGGCACGGGTCTCAGTTTCCCTTTTGTAACCTGGATTGTTCTGAGGCCCGAACGGGCCGGTGTGGGTAGAGCGCTTGGCCCAGGATGGACCCTGGGGAGGTCCATGCTGGTTACTGCTGCCCAACCTCCTCCTGCTTTGGCCACTTTAGGGGAGTGCGTGGCCCTGATGGGAAGCAACGTGCTGCCTGGCCCGCTCATCAGGGAGCTCGCCACAGACCACGTGCCGGCCGCCTCCAGGAGTGGCCTTCTCTGCCACGGGAGTGTGGCGGCCTGGCCCCCGCCCCCGCCCCGGTGCGTGCCCTGAATTCCCAGCAGGGCCCCTCAGGCACGTACTGCCCTCCCTCTGACACAGGGGACGGCTCCCCGGTCCTCAGCCACGCAGCTGTGCCTTTAATCTCCAACAAGATCTGCAACCACCGCGATGTGTATGGCGGCATCATCTCTCCCTCCATGCTCTGTGCCGGCTACCTGAAGGGCGGAGTGGACAGCTGTCAGGTAGGGGCCCTTGGTGGCCTCTGGGGGCCACCGCGGCAGGGGAGGCTCTGGACGGTGACCCAGCCTGTGGGACAGGCCACGGCCAGCATTGCCCTGGGACTGACTGAAAAGCAAATTTACAGGGCGTGGGGAAGACGTTTGCTCAAGATAGCACTCCCTTGCCTGGCCGCCGGCCGAGTTTACCCGGCGCTCCCATTCCGCCTGGGTGCTGGTGGTGGGAGGGGTCTGCAGGGTGCCCCCCGCCCCAGCCCGGGTTCTCAGAGTTTGCAGGGGGGCACCAGGGGCTGCAGGCAGGTGGGAGCCGGTGCATCTGGCCTCCAGAGCCACAGTGAGTGCGACTCCAACACTGTGGGGGTCCAGCCCTGGCCGGGCAGACCCTCCCTCTAGAGCGCTCCCCAGGCTGTGTCCAGCTGCCTCGGCCTTCATGGGTTCAGTGCCTCTAGAATCTGGCAGGGAGACAGCTGGGGGAGACCATCCCTGGGGCGCCGAGGACCCCACTTTTGGGAGTGCCAGCATCAGTTCTCGGAGGCTGGGCGCGTGAGCGTGGAGCCAGCCTGGCCCCGAGTTTTGTGATGAGAAGGGGCAGATCCTGGCGCTGAGACCAGGGACACCCCCCACGGTGCCTCTTTCCTCGCCATCCAGGGAGACAGCGGGGGGCCGCTGGTGTGCCAGGAAAGGAGGGTGTGGAAGTTGGTGGGCGCAACGAGCTTTGGCATCGGCTGTGCCGACGTGAACAAGCCCGGGGTCTACACGCGCATCACCTCCTTCCTGGACTGGATTCACGAGCAGATGGAGGTGGGTGCAGCTCGCCTTGGTCCCCGTCATTTGCCTCCAGCGTCCTTTTCTGTGGCCCCAGGGCTGCTAGGCAGGGTCAGGGTGCGACACTGGGGGGTCTGTCCAGCAAGCGGTGCCCTGTGGTCTCTGGGTGTGGGACGTGAGCACCGCTAGTCCCACAGGCAAGGCTGGGCGTGGGGGTGGTCCTGGGGGATGGGTGCACACAGGGCGGCCACAGGGACGTGAGGGACAGACTTTCTCCACCAAGTGGGGAAAAGAAGAGGGGAGAATGAGGAGGAGGCCCTGGGGATGGGGATGGGTCCAATGGGCATGAGTAGAGGGTGGACAAGGTGCAGACAGTGGGTGAGGGTGTGAACCTGCAGGCCCCCAGCGCCCACTGAAGAATCTGGACCTTGCTAAGAGCCAGGGATGGGCCGGAGAGTCTCTGATCTCGGGAGGCCTGGGCAGCTCTGGGCTTGGGGGAGCCTCCCTGAAGGGGGGTGCCGCAGGAGGGAGACAGGTCACGGAGGCCGGCTTCCAGGACCAGGGCAGGCGGGAGAAGGGAATGCCCCAGGCAGCCAGGAGGGACGGCCACCCCTGGGGGAGCAGGCCGGAGGGGCGGCGGGCCCGGCCACCCAGGAGCCTCAGCAGCACAGCCTTCTACCTTGTGGATACCCAGCAAATATTTGCTGACTTGATCTCCGATGCTGAGCCCCCATCACGCCCTGGACAAGTTTCAAAGATCTTGGGTTTTGCCTTTTGTTTTTAAAATTAAGGCCAAATTTACGCAACATAAAATTAACCATTTTAAAGCGGACAATCCAGTAGCCTAACACCTTCACGGTGCCATATAGCCAGCAACTCCATGCGCTGATGTTGCACATTCAGGACCATTTTCGCCACCTCATTAAGCAGTCACCCCCACCCCCACCGCCTTCCTCCACCCCACCCCTCCCCCACCAGTGTCTGGCAAGCAGTAGTCTGCTCCTGTCCCTAGATCAAAGACCTTTTAAAATGCTTCTTTCAGTTGGAAACAATTGGCTAAGAAAGACATCAAACACCTCATGCACCTTGGGTGTTACTTTCCACTTCCTCGGGGATTTTTGCTTTGAAGGAAAAGCTACATCATGGCTGCCCTTTTCCAGGCTGAGACCTGGTTTGACTTGTAGTCTTGCTGAGCCACCATCCTGTGCATCCTCTGCAGGCTCGAATAGTTTCCACCCTCAGTGCCGCTCCCGGTGAAGCGATGCTAGAAGACACGCCTTTTCCAGAAATGCCTGTTGACACTCCTTTTGTGAGCCCGCACACTGGCCCAGTGAGCCTCACGAGGGACACGGAACACTCTTTAGCACAAAATTCAGCCCAAACCCATCCACCTCTTTGGAAGCAAGAGAACAGACGTTTGCAAGAGCAGCCCCCCGCCCCCCGCCGCTGCAGTGGCCCTGATGGCCAAGAGTGGGACCCCAGGGTGCAGATGATCGTGGGGGTGTGGGGGATGGAGGCCGGGAAAGGGGGAGTCACCCACAGAGCCACTGAGGTGCCCCCTCCACGCAGCCCTGCTCAGGGACAGACAGTCCACGGGACCAAGCTAGCTGTCATGAAAGTCAAGTTTGAAATGGATGTGGGTCCGGGAAACCAGCTCCGAGTCTTCAAGCTGTGGAGGAGGGCCGGGGCCTGGTGGGGGCAAGTTTCCAACGTCCCCTGGGAGCCTTCTAACAACAACGGTGCTGGGTGATGTCTTGCCCTGTTTCCCTCAGCACTGGCCTGGGTGGCAGGTCCTGGGGCTGTCCCCACATTACAGGGGAGGAGACGTTCGTCAAGCCCCCGCAGCTGGTGACAGCAGAGCGTGACTCCAGCCTCGCACCTGCTGCGCAGCCGAGCCCCACTGTGGGCCTGCACGGGAGCGTCCCTGGCTGCCTGTGTACCTGGCGATTGCCAGGACCCTTCTCCAGAGGGTCTGATCAGGGGATGTGGGGTGAGGGCCCTGGCGATTTTGATGCACGGGATCTTCAAGGGAAGACACTTCGGGGAAACACCGGTGGGGGTCCTGTGGCTCCCTGGAAGGGCTTATAAAGAGCTTCCACCCCCTCCCCGCACCTGGATCCATGCTCCCCCTGCCCCGATGAGCACGTTCACAAGTGCTGGATGGACGGCGGCTGGATGGCCCCCTGGAGGCCTGAGACATCTTCGTCACCAGCTGCCTCGGTCCGTCCAGTGGGGCCAGTATGAGAGCTGCCCTTTAGCAAGTCTCTTCAGATGTCCCGGGGAGGGGGGAGGATCCAGAAGAGGCTTCCCTTCCCATGGGAGGTTTTCCAGAGGTCTGCATTTTCGGTTGTTTCTTTGAATATGCCCACGGGCCTTCCAAGGTCCCACACGGGTCGGAGGGGAATTGGCCCGGTCATCAGCTGATGGGACTGCCTGCTGAGTCATCTCTGCCTTCATCCACTGTGCTCTGTACGGGGGCTTAAAACAGAGCTGTTCTGACTCAAGCCGGGACTCAGGACCATGACACGAGGCCTGGAAGGGCCATGTGGCAGCTAGGGAAAGCGCCCAGGTCGGGGACAGCCGATGCGGAGGCGCGTGCTGGTAGGAGCGCTGTCTCACACGCCCCGGGGCCCGCCAGCAGAGGCCACCTTTGTCCCCCCACACAGCGGGGACCAGCCCACGCTCACCCACGGCAAAATGCAGGTGCCCGCTCCGTCTCATCATGGGAGGCCGGCTTGAAGCGCGAAAGAGGGTAATGGCTGTGTTTTCATTTCTAGAGGGACCTGAAAACCTGAACAGAAGGGGACAGGTGGCCGCCTTGACTTCCTGCCGTGATGGAGACCCCCCGTCCTTCCACGGGTCCCTGGGCAGAAACTTGCAATGGGAGCGCGAGGCTTCGGTGCTCTTCTTTCTGGCACCACCCGCAGAGCCAAAAGAAGGAGCACCTTTCTGTCGCTCCACATCCAGAGCAACCCGCTTCTAGCACCTCGACAAGCCGCGGGGGCGTTGGGCTAACATGACCTGATGCTTCTTGGTGACCTTCGCCGAGAACAGATGTGGGAACGCCTTCGTGGTGTGGCCTTGTCCCACTTGTCCACTCGGCTTTCTCTGCCCCCAGACACAGGCAAACCCCACCAAACAACGCAGGTACTCAGTAAGGACTCGAGGCCCAGAGCCACAGGAGGCCAGTGTCACCGCATGTCTTCATCCCTAGGCACTGGAAGCAACCCAAACTTTCTACTTCCAAGGGCCCTTTTCGCGTGTGGGAGCTTGATCTACAGTGGTTAGTCGTAAAGTTTATCTCTAGTCTTTCTTTGTAGCATTTGGTGCTTGGTGCATTATTTGTCTCCTGCTTCCCAGGGACATGTGCTCCCATAAGGCCTCCGTCAGAGCTTGTCTGAATGAATCCTGACGGCTCGTGTACATTGCAATCCTAAGCTAAACTGGAGAGCCTTGATTACTTTGATCTCCTCTATATACATTGTGGGTTTTGCACTTTTCTGTTGGAACAAGTTTCTTTTCTTTTTTAAAGGTTTTATATATTTATTTAACAGAAGGAGAGAGAGAGAGAGCATGAACGGGCGGAGAGGCAGAGGGAGAGGGAGAAGCAGGCTCCCCGAGGATCAGGGAGCCCGATGTGGGACTCAATCCCGGGACCCTGGGATCATGACCTGAGCCAAAAGCAACCGCTTCACCCAGTGAACCACCCAGGCGCTTCCTGGAACAGGTTTCTCAGCAGATCAGAGTTATACCAAAAGACTCAGATGCAGAGTAAGATGAGAAGGTACTGGACTAAGGCAGGACCACCTAACCCCGCACAGGGGTGCCGAAGGCAGGGTGGACAGTCACGTGTCATCAAGAGGCCAGAGGCTTCCCTGCATCTCTGCTTGGCCCTGTTACCCTACCACGCACCTACAATGTTAGAGACCCCTCCTGGTTACCCACACAGCCTCTGTGGCCCCTAGGCACACACATAACAGGGAAGAGCTGCTCGTAGGCAATCACTGTCCAGACGCACTTTACCACAGATGAAGTTATCACATAGGAATCTGTTGCTTTGCCTTGAGGAGGCTGTAGGAAAGATGGCGAGTTTCGAAGAGCGAGCAGGTGCCCGGGGAGGGAAAGGCTTTGGGGAGCCTCCTGGCATGTCCGAGACGGGGATGCCCAGGGAGAGAGGGAGCGCCGAGGCAGGCTGGCCGCTCAGCAATCACCTTAATTACTATTGAATTTTGTTAGGAAATATTTGCTGTCTTACAATCTTTCAAAAGGTCTTGAGTAATGCTAACGGCAGGCAATGAATCAGCGTGTACATGAGCTTGGCACAGCTCTACCGCATTTCCTGTGTGCACTGTTTTATCGTCACAAGGACCCTCTGAGGCAGGAATTCTCATTAGTCCCGTCCCGCAGATAAGGACACTGAGGTGTGAGTGGGAGTGATGTTCCCAAGCCCACGGGTCAGGCCAGTGGGGCATTCGGGGTTTGTACCGGGCACATCGTACCAGCAGGAATTAATGCAATTACCATCTGCAAAGCCACCCTCGTTGGCATTTGAGTCTAAAGAGACTTGGCCCCACCCGTTTGAACTCATTGGAGACATATCAGTCATTCAAAGTCACGGTCGACTACTCCGTCCCCTAGAAATATTTGGTCCCAATGAGGCCTTTCCTGGCTCCAACGCAGGTCCATGGGTGGAGCTCTTCCCATTTGGTTCCTTTTTTCTGTGGCTACAGCTTCACATCCACGTCATGCCTGACAGTCAGGTTAGAGTGGGAGCCAGGAGACAAAGTCCTGGGTGGGGTACTGCTAACCTGCAGCCAGAGAAACAGCCCGGAGAACATGTCACAGGGCAGGTGGGCTGCTTCCCCTGGTGGCTTGACCCGCAGAAGCAAGTGCAGGGCACGCATGTCGTGGGTTAGTGAATGAGGAGAGCCCTCACCTGCACCTGGACGTCCAGGACAGCACCACGGGGATGGCTCCTTCTCTTAGGTGCTTTCGAGTTTGACATGCTGGATTTTTAACATTTTATTTTTTACTTTTTAAAGATTTTTAAAATTTATTTATTTGACAGAGAGAGAGATAGCGAGAGCAGGAACACAAGCAGGGGGAGTGGGAGAGGGAGAAGCAGGCTTCCTGCCGAGCAGGGAGCCCGATGTGGGACTTGATCCCAGGGCCCTGGGATCATGACCTGAGCCGAAGGCAGACGCTTAACGACTGAGCCACCCAGGCACCCAATTTTTTTTTTCTTTTTTTATTCTTATGTTAATCCCCATACATTACATCATTAGTTTTAGATGAGACACCCAATTTTTAACATTTTAAAAAGCATGGTGGAAGACCTAACAATATTCAGAATGTTTGGAAAAATGAGTATTATAAACCGGTCAAGAACTTAAATGCCAAGTTGGCCACCCAAACTGTGAACACTTGCCTCCCTCCTCTAAGAGGAGGGGTTCTGGATCCGAGGGTGTTCCCAGAAGTCTGATTTCTCCATCTCGCACATGGAGAATCTGCCCACAGTGGTGCAGGAAACCCAGGTAAGGGGTGGGTGTGCAAACCTTCGCCCCGTCACAGAGACCAGCCCTGGACCCAGTGCTAGTCAAGGAAGTTCCAGGTATGGGCGCAGTTGCCAGGGCCTCCATGCCCAAGGCCTGGCTTGGCTGCAAGATGCCCACGAGGGCAACCCCGAGGTTGGCATGCATGTGTGAGGCCCACGCCCTCCAGGTGGACAGAGGCAGATTCCCGGGGAGGGGGGGCAGGCGCAGGAAGGCAGTCTCACCAGTGACACCAAGATGGAGTAACGACCAAGAAGAACAGACTTTCTGCTGTGTGATCTTAAATACAGGTTTCAAATCAATTACTTTAGACAAATCTACTCATTGGGCCACCTTCTCCCCACCCCCCACCCTGAATGAAAGAAAGAGGAACCCTCCCTAAGCTAGAGCCCTGGCCGACTCAACTGCTCGTGAGCCACTTCTGGGGACACCTGTGTTTCCATCACTTGCCCCTTCTGGGGTGCCGACATGCTCTGAATTTTCCCCCCAATGACCCACAGAGAGGTCATTCTTCGGGTTCCCATGATGCCTGGTGTGTGCGTGCGTTAGTTTGTGTGTAGTTACACAGGAATGGTGACACAGGGCACGGAAATCACTTGTTTCTGAGCTCGTCTCTCTTTCTAAGCTGAGGGCTCTCTGAGGGCCGTGTCGTCTGTCCCCGGTGCGTGCCCAGCGCCCCCCACCCCAGCGTCAGGAGCACAGGCCGCATGAACCCAAGCACGCCGCCTGAATGGACTTCATCGGAACCCCACCGTTCCGTAAACCAGCACTTCCCTGGCTTGGGAGGAGGTGAAACCAGCCTGAAGACGGCATTCATACTCTAAAATGGTGATTTATTTAAAAAGTCTCCATATTTCTTCCCTTAAACGTACAAACACAACTACTTGATGTGTGAAAATTGAAACCTGCCGTATTGCGGTTTCCGTCCTGTACTCCGCTCTACCATCGAGGGATCAAACTCCTAAAAACGATGTCTCAAAGTCTTGTTCATAGAGAAAAGATCAAAGTGCGGTCATTAAGGGATGAGAAATTACAAAACAGAGGATTCTCGTAAAGAATGAGAAAACGATAGTGCTGGTCTTTAAATTCATCCACGAAGCACTGATGTCAGGGTTTTGGAGTTGGGGGGAGTCTGACACACTTTCTCTATAAGGGTCTTTTTGACTTTCCCCCTTCTTTCATCTTTTTTTTTTTTTTTAAAGATTTTATTTATTTATTCATGAGAGACAGAGAGAGAGAGAGAGGCAGAGGGAGAAGCAGGCTCCCAAGGAGCAGGAAGCCTGATTCGGGACTCGATCCCAGGACCCTGAGATCATGACCTGAGCCGAAGGCAGACGCTTAACCATCTGAGCCACCCAGGCGCCCCCCCCTTCTTTCATCTTACGTGCACACTGGAAGCTTCCACCCTCCCTGATTTCCCTGGTGAGGTGGGAGCAGGTAGGGGGGCTGTGGAAGAGCTGAGGTCTGAGGCACCTGCCGACCCTCCTCACTGGGCACCTACCCCTGCCGGGCTCCCTCGTCCCCCGCATGGTGCTCACGGTGGTATGGCTGTAATTTGTATGATAATAATGGTCCCTAACACAGAATTTAAACTTCATGCCCACTTCCTGGAGGCGCCAGAGGGAAGAGCAAGGAAGGGGAAGGGACAGAAGCCGGGGACCGTCCCTGGGTCCAGATGGCAACTGGTTTATCACTTCCAGCCTCAGAGACCCTTCTTCTAGGGAGACCTGGAATCTTCCCAGGTCTGGTTGCCAGGTGGGGCTTGGGGAAGGCAGCCCTCCCACCCGCTCCTCTCGGTCACTGGAAAATTCCAGAATCTTTCCCAGGCCCCAGGGCAGCGGCCTCCTGGCCTGACCCTGGTGACACATCTCACCTGTCTCCTGGCTTGTCAGAGGGCTGCTTGCTGCCAACCAGACCCAGAGCTGCTTCCTACAACTGCACCTGCTGAACCCCACTGTGACTCAGAGCCTGCTGCAGGGGCGGCTCGTCTGGGCCCCTGGGCAAGATCCCAGAGCCCGAACCCCTTTCATCCCCTGCGGGAGTCAGGCCTGTGGCTGCGAAACTGTGGGAGCACTTCCACGGCCCCAGCGTTCCCCCAGGCTCAAGCAGAGCCCCTGCGTGGGCCCCCTGTCATGCCCTGGGGGGCAGGGCTGGGGACTCAGTTTATCCATCCAGGCACCCTCCCACACCCCCAGGAGAGGAGCCGGCGCCAACCCCTCAGAGGGGGGTTGAGGAAAGTAACCTTCACAATGACTTCTTTTTGTTTGGTTTTGTTTGGTTTGCGTGGTCACAAAAACTATGATTTCAGAAACAGTCTTATTGGACGACTACTTTTTTAATTGAAGTTTTTCTTGAGATGATGATAGAGTCTACGCAGTCACAGGAACAGTACAGAGAGGGGTCTCCTGGAACCTGCCCCGTGTCCCCTAATGAGAACATTTTGCAAAACCACAGTCCAGCAGCACCCGCGGGGTCCGGTCGGTGATACGGTCCATCGATCTTATCCAGATTTCTTCAATCTCGTGTGTACCCTGTGTGTGTGTGTGTCTAGATGTGTGTGTGTGTGTGCATCTCGCTGTGCACGCTGTGCAGAGCCTGGGGGAGTTCGGGAGCCCGCCATCGCAGGGAAGATCTGAGAGCTCTGTTGCTGCAAGGACCCCCCTGTTACCCTTTTAAAACCGCACCTCGGGCGCCTGGGTGGCTCAGTTGGTTAAGCAACTGCCTTCGGCTCAGGTCATGATCCTGGAGTCCCTGGATCGAGTCCCGCATCGGGCTCCCTGCTCGGCGGGGAGTCTGCTTCTCCCTCTGACCCTCTTCCCTCTCGTGCTGTCTCTCATTCTCTCTCTCAAATAAATAAATAAAAAATCTTTTTTTTTTTTTTTTTAGATTTTATTTTTTTGAGAGAGAGAGACAGAGATAGTGAGATAGAGAGCACAAGTGGGGAGGAGAGGGAGAAGCGGGCTCCCCACAGAGCAGGGAGCCCGATGCGGGACTCGATCCCAGGACCCTGGGATCATGACCTGAGCCGGAGGCAGACGCTTAACCGACTGAGCCACCCAGGCGCCCTAAATAAAAAATCTTTAAAAAACAAAACAAAACCGCACCTCACTCCCTCGCCCTTGTTCCAAGTCCAGTCAAGCTCTGATCTGTTCTCCCGTCAAAGTACGGTCAGGTCACAGATCCCGCGTCATGGCACCGTACGGTCTGTGTTTCTCTCGAGTTGCTGGTTGAGACCGTCCGGGCGCGTTCCCGCCATCTTATACCCCCACCAGAAATGGGGGAGGACTCCAGTTTTCCCAACCACTGTCAGCATCTGGGGCCGCCACGGCCTCTCATTTCAGCCATTCTGATAGGCGAGTAGTGATATTTCACTGTGGTTTTAATCTGCATTTCCCTAATGGCCGATGGTGTTCACATCTTTTCCTGCACTCATCTGCCATCTGCATGCCCTTTGGAGGAATGTCTGTTCGTGCATCTTGCCCATTTTCTAACTGGATTGTTTTACTCTGTTGAGTTTTGAGAGTTCTTTATATATATATATTTTTTTAAATTTTTTTAAAGATTTTTATTTATTTATTTGATAGAGACACAGCGAGAGAGGGAACATAAGCAGGGGGAGTGGGAGAGGGAGAAGCAGGCTTCCGGCAGAGCAGGGAGCCCGATGCGGCACTCGATCCCAGGACCCGGGGATCGTGACCTGAGCCGAAGGCAGACGCTTAACGACTGAGCCACCCAGGTGCCCCAAGAGTTCTTTATATATTTTGGAAAGAAGCCCTTGTTGGATATGTAGTTTGCAAATGTATTCTCCCCCTGGGGCATTCACACAGCAAAAGTTAATTTTGGTGAGGTGCCAGGTTGGAGAACTCCTAGCCTAGTTCTAGGTCCCAAAGATCTTCATGTTTTTTCCTAAAAGATTTATAGTTTTATGTTTCACATTTAATTCTAGGATGGATTTTGAGTTAATTTGTGTGTGAAGATGTGAAGTTTGGGTCTAGGTTCACTTTTTCCCCCATATGCACATCCAATTACTCTAGCAACATTTATTGAAAAGGCTGTCTTTTCTCTGTTGAATTGCTTTTACTCCTTTGCCAAAAATCAGTTGGGCATATTCATGTGGGTCTATTTCTGGGGTCTCTGTTCTGTTCTGTTGATCTCTGTTTCTATCCCTCTGACAACACCACACTGTCTTGATCACTGTAGCTACATAGTAAGACTTATTATCAGGTAGAGTGATTTCTCTCACTTTATTGTTCTTTTTCAAGATTATTTTAACTATACTAGGACTTGTACCTTTCCATACAAATTGTATTTATTTTGTTTGTTTGTCTTTGTTTTTGTTTTTTAAACTTTTATTCAAATTCTAGTTAGTTAACATATAGTGTAATATTGGTTTCAGGAGTAGAATATAGTGATTCATCACTTACACAGAGTGCCCAGTGCTCATCACAAATGCCCTCCTTAATACCCATCACCCATCTAGCCCATGCCCCCCACCACCATCCATCAACCCTCAGTTCGTTCTCTATCGTTAAGAGTCTCTTATGGTTTGTTTCTCTTTCTCTTCCCCCCCCTCCCATATGTTCATCTGTTTTGTTTCTTAAATTCCACATAGGAGTGAAATCCTGTGGTATTTGTCTTTCTCTGACTGACTTATTTCTCAGCATAATATACTATAGCTCTAACCATGTCATTGCAAATGGCAAGATTTCATTCTTTTTGATGGCTGAGTAATATTTCACTGTATATATACCACATCTTCTTTATCTATTCATCAGTAGATTGGCACTGGGCTCTTTCCATAGTTTGGCTATTGTTAATAATGCTGCTATAAACATTGGGGTGCATGTGCCCCTTCAAATTGTATTTTGGTATACTTTGGGTAAATACCTAGTAGTGCAATTGCTGGGTTGTAGGGTAGCTCTATTTTTAACTTTTCGAGGAACCTCCATACTGTTTTCCAGAGTGGCTGCACCAGCTTGCATTCCCACCAACAGGGAACAAGGGTTCCCCTTTCTCCACATCCTTGCCAACACCTGTTGTTTCCTATGTTGTTAATTGTAGACACTCTGACAGGTGTGAGGTGGTATTTCATCGTGGTTTTGATTTGCATTTCTCTGGTGATGAATGATGTTGAGCATCTTTTCATGTGTCTGTTGGCCATCTGGATGTCTTCTTTGGAAAAATGTCTATTCATTCCATACAAATTTTAAAATAAGCTTATCCATTACTACAAAAACCTTGCTGGGATTTTGATAGGGATTGCATAAACCTACAGATCATCTGGGCAGAACTGACATCCTTGCTATGTTGAGTCTTCCAATCCATGAATCTAGTATGTCTATTTAGTAGATCTTGGATTTCTTCCATCCAGCACACAGATCCTCAGTATGTTAAGTGTATACCTAAGTAGCACATTTTTGAGTGATTGTACATGGTATTGTGTTTTTAGTTTCAGTTTCTGCATGTTTCCTGATAGTATATAGAAATATAATTGATTTTTGTGGCTGATCTTGTATCCCATGGCTTTGCTGAAGTCTTGTATCATTTTTAAGAGTTTAGTTTGTGTGTGCATGAGTGTGTGTAGATTCCTTGGGATTTTATACCTAGGGGATCATGCCATCTGCAAACAGATAGTTTCATTTCTTTTTTTCTCATTTGTAGGCAATTTCTTTCTTTTTCTTCCCCATTTCAGTAACTAGAATGTCTAGGACTATGTTGAATAAGAGCAGTGAAAGTAGACACCTTTGCCTTGTTCCCAATCTTAGGGGGAAAAGCATTCAGTCTTTATTTTAAGTATGACATCAGCTATAGGTGTTCTGCAGATTTTTTTTTTTCAAGTTGAGGTAATTCCCCATAATTGCTAACTTGTGAAGAGTTTTTGTCACTAATGGCTGTTGGATTTTGTCAAATATTTTTTTTCCACATCAGTTGATACAATCCTATGATTTTTCTCCTTTAGCTTGTTGATATTATGGATTACACTGATTGTTTTCTAATGTTGAACCAGTCTCACATAGCTGGAATACACCCTATTTGATCATGGTGCATAATTCTTTTTTATATATGGTTGAATTAGGTTTGCTACTATTTCACTCAAGAATTTTGCATCTAAGTTCATGAGAGACAGTGGTCTGTAGTTTGTGTGTGTGTGTGTGTGTGTGTGTTCTCTTTGGCTTTGGTATTAGGGTAATACTGGCTTCATAAAATGAGTTGAGAAATGCTTATCCCTCTTTAATTTTCTGGAAGAGATTTTGTAAATTGGCATTAATTCTTCTTTTAAAACTAGGTGGAAATTTCTTTTTCTTTTTCTTTTTGGAGATTTTAAATTATGAATTCAAGTTCTCTGATGTTTAGAGGGCTATTCCAATTGTCTGTACCAACTTAGTTGAATTTAGCAGTTTTTAGTTTTTGAGAAATTAGTCCATTCCTCTAAGTATTCACATTTCTGAGCATAAAGCTTCTCATCGTGATCCCTTATTATCCTTTAGATGTTTTTAGGGTCTGTAGTTATATCTGTTTCATTTCTGAGGTTATGTGTGCCTTCCTGCTTTTAATTGTCACTTTTGCTATAAGTTTTTCAGTTTCATTGATTTTTCTCAAAGAACTAGCTTTTTGTTTCATTGATTTTTTTCTGTTTTCCTACTTTCAATTTCATTGATTTCTGCACTTATTTCCTTCCTTCTCATTGCTTTGGATTTACCTGGCTCTTATTTTTCTAATTGTTTGAGGTAGGAAATCAAGTTTTTGATTTGAGAACTTTTCTCATTTCTAGTGTAAGTTAATGCAGCAGATCTCCCCCTAAGCACCACCTTAGCCAAGTCCCGCACGTTTTGATACGTCGTATGTTCATTTTCATTCAGTTCTATGTACTTTTAAATTTCTTTTGAAACTTCCTTGTTGACCTGTGGATTAGTAATGTGTGATTTAACTTCTATGTGTTTAGAGATTTTCTTGTCTGTTGTTGACTTCTCATTTGATTCTAGTATGGTCAGAGAACATACCCTCTGTGGTTTTTTAAAAAAAATTCTTTTAGATTTGTTGGGATTTATTTTATGGGCCAGTATATGGTCTATCTTGGTGAACGTTCATGGACCCTTTAAAAACAGTGTGCACCCTGCTATTGTTGAGTGGCATGTCCTATAAATACCAGCTAGTCCTGTTGCTTGGGTGTGGCTTCGATCCCCCCATCTCTGCTGATTCCCTGACTAGTAGTTTTATCAGTTGCTGGGAGGGGGTCTCGGGGTCCCAATGATAATCTATTTCTCCTTTCAGCTCTATCGGTTTTGGTTTCATCTATTGAGGCTCTGTTTCTTGGTAGGAACTAATACTTCTGAAATTTTAAAATGCCAAATAATGTTTTCAAGCTACATAATTGCCATAGAAATTTGGAGAATACACACACCACATTTTTTATTCTGAACGATTGTCAGCTTCCGCATCACACCATCCTCAGTGCCAACTCTGGAAGGAAAGGCCAGGTCCATGGGTTGCAGAAACCAACCTTCCTCTTTGACATGTTTTTGAAATCTATTTTTATTACGTCCTTATGTGGAAACATGAAGAAGGTGAAGGGTGGACCTGCAGGGCAACGGTCTAAACTTTCCATCGGACCTCTTAAGAACCATGACATCTCCTTTTCGAAAGCAGGGATTTAAAAACAGAACGTCACAGGCGAGTGCGTGGACATGAAACCGTCCCCTGCTTCCTGCGCCAGGGGTGAGATTCACACGAGGGACCTGGGCTGCGTGTGACCCCGAGCTTGATGATAACTCCACCACCACCTTTTTCTGCTGTTGAAGAAAGCATCCAAGAATGTGAGGAAGGGACAAAAATATGGGGAGAACCTTGAATGGCTTCCCATTTATCTTTTAAAAATGAAGGCTCTCACGTTGAGACTGCTGGTGACACCATGGAGAGGGCTGCCGAGTGGCCCGAGCTGGCTCGCTCTTCATGTGGTTGCGTTTGGGAGTGTGATTGGCCCCTGACGTCAGCGTGCTTCCGTGGGGCACCCCCGTGCCTGCCGCAGAGCAGTGCCCGTGAGGGGCACTCACAGTGCGTGAGGGCAGGCTCCAGCCTCCCCCACCACGGCCCAGCCAGGGGGCTTGGGTATTCTCTCCATCCCACCCCGACCCCCAGAAACCCTGCCTCACAACCCGCCTGGGCTAAATCTTAGGGTTGTCAGGAAGAGGAAACAGGATCCTTGCTGGGGGGATTGCTTCTGCGGTTTGGTTTTGCATAAACTTCCAGTAACAACTGTAATATGATAAAAGTGGTAAAACGTTTTTGGTTTTGTCTCCAGCAGGTGTGAGGGGCTCACAGAAGCTGGAACGCTGAAGACTAGCCCAGAGGGGTGGCCTATCCCACAAGCCCTCCGACAGGTGCCAGACTGTGGTCAAGGCCTCCGTGTCCCATGAGATCCGGCCCAGCAGGGACACGAGGACCAGATAAGGACACAACCAATGAGCTAGGACTTGGTCCAAGAATCACAATCCTTTATGTATCATAAACCAACCACGATCATGTGATCAGATCTGCCTGCATTATAGGGCACGGCCCTCGGTAACCATACTTAGAAGAAGCAAATAACCAAAGGAAGACATAAGTTGAAGGGATAAGATAGAAATAAAGTTTACTGAGGATCTTCAGACCAACTCCAGGGCATTTGTCCAGTAAACGAGTCTCCTTGTCAGTCAGTCATAACTGGTCTCTGAACCATGGACATTCTGGCTTCTTCTTTGCCCTGCCTTCCCCTCTGGGACTCTTAAATAGCATAGGACAGTGGCCTCAGAGCAGGTCAGGGACCACCATCCTTGGGAAGCTCCACTGGAGTAATTCACATGTGATCCCCCTTGTTCCTTGCTCAGCAGGAGTGGGGACTGTTCACCATCAGTCCAGGCCAGATAGAAAATCCTCATGTGCGAAATAAAAAATGTACCCACACACCTCAGTCTGAGGTAGGCATGGACTGAAACTGACCAGAGGGCTGTGTCACAGGGCTCCATCGGGGGCCAGTGGGGGCATTCTGGGGGGAGCATGGTGGATCGCGGGAGTGGGAGTCTGTGTGCTGGACCAACCAGCACTCATGCTCAGAGAGGCACTGAGGCCTGAAGAGGTAGATTCCTGCCAAGCCTGCAGGAGGAAGAAAGGGGTGCGGTCAGCACCCCAGGAGGGGCTGGCCCAGTCTGTTCACCAAAGGGACCGAGCTGCAAGTGAACGGGGGAATGCTCAGTGCCCACTTACCTCATGCTTCTTGGAACCTGGCAGAGGAATCAGCAGATGGATTCCAGACTCACCTGCTTGGAGGAGCAGGGCTTTGTTCAGACCTGACTGGTGTTGAGCTGCATGTGGGAGGTTCATCTGCAGCTTGGCCAAGTCAGGGATCCTGGAAGTGATGGACTAGGTATCAGCTTCCCCATCTCTCCCTGCTAGTTTTAAATTCCTAGGAGGCCATGGTTGGGGCTGAATATTGGAGTTCGGAGCCCTTTGAGAGCAGGATGGTGGTGACTGGGAGTGGGGCCACCTCAGGGAGTGCCAGTGGGTCAAACCAGTCACATTGCCAAACTTTGGTTCTTAATCAGAAGGTGCAAAGCTGCTGGTGGTTGGGTGAGTGGACACCTACATCCAGAGTGAGTGGAAATGGGCATCACCTTTGTGGAATTCAGCGTGGTACTTGGTATCAAGAATCTCAGAAAGAGCACCCTCTCGGACCTAGTAAATCTGCTTTAGGGGATGCCCCAAAGAAACAATTCTAAGCACAGAAAAATCATTTTGCACGAAGATATTTGTGAAAGAAATCCTAGTAGTCGTGAAAAGTTGTAAACAGCCCAGATTACCCCTAGCGTAAAAATCATTAACAGAGTTTGGTTATTGCTGCACGATATAACACTATGCAGCCATCACTAGCTTGTTTTAAGGAATTTGTAATAATGTGGAGAATCTTCATGCTATGGTGTTAAACCAAAAAGAACAAGATAAAAAGGTTTATGAGCAACTCAGCAGCAAGAAGAAAGAAAAAGGAGAAACAGCAGTGGGTATCATTGAATGATGAAAGGGTGAGTCTCATTGTTTCCTGGCACTGCTTTCCTAGTCATTGAAAATTTTTTTAAAGATGTATTTATTTGTTTGAGAGAGAGAGAGAATGAGCAGGGGGCGGGGGGGTGGTGCAGAGGGAGAGGGAAAATCTCAAGCAGACTCCAAGCTGAGCGAGGAACCCAAACAGGGCTCCATCCCATGACCCCAAGATCATGACCTGAGCCAAAATCAAGAGTCATACACTTAACCCATTGAACCACCCCGGCACACTTGAAATGTTTCTATAATGAGCATCACTGACTATAATAGAAAATACTGTATTTTTATGGGTAAACGGTAATGATTTTGCTCTCCCCAAAAAGAAAGGGGAGAGTTCCCCTGGGCTCCTCAGTTGGTGAGCCAGTCATGAGGGGTGGGGGGGGTGTTTGACCTTGGAGTGTTCCCCGCGAGCCACACCCCGACATGTTTGCCCCGAGACCTGCTTCCTCGCACCTTCCCTGAAGTCAAACACAAATCTGGGGCTGGTGTGAGGTGTCTGTTATCTTGCAGATTTCAACAGCCCCACGGAGCGAAGCCACCCATTCCTGCCCACTGAGTCCTCATCCCACCCCAAAAATCCCAGGGGCCCATGCACTGCAGGACAGTAAGATGCAGAGTTGCCCATGAAGGGAACAGAAACGGTGAGACTGGGGAGCCTCTGCACGATGTCCTCCCGTCCAGCGGTCACCACTCTGCTCTCAGAGGTGAAGCCAGGGTACAGCACCCCCGTCCATGGAGCAGGGCTCCAGACGCCAGCATCCAGCCCAGCCATGGCCGCCTAGGAATTAAAATGTTATGGTCATTTTAAATTATTTCTTTGATTACTAATTATTTTTCTCCCCTTTCCTGTAACGTTCAGGCACTCACCTATTGCCTTCTAAGAATTCTGTGTTCGTGTTCTTTGCTCCTTTGTCTAGTGGAGCTCCAGAGTTTTAAAATTCAACTTGTGTGAGATGTTTCTGTCGTGACGTTCCTAAACCTTTGTTCATCCTCTACACTATAAACTTTGTATTTTTAAAATATTTTTATATCCAAAGTTTAAAGTATTTTCCATAGTGAAATTTGTTCTCAACCTACATGTGTTATATACAACTTAGATGATTTGTTGTCTTGTAACAAGGCTTAGGAATACCTAAACCTTCCAGAAATTGGTTAAGTATTTACTGACATTTTCCTTAATTTACATAAGAGGCAGCTGCTCCGTAGTTGCTCTGATTGCTGGTCAAGAGGTTAAGATTGGTCGTCACAGCTTCCTTCCCACTTCCTGTTCCATTGTTACCTGCTCTCAATTCAGTTGGATGTGGTTGCTCACGGGATAAGGTGACCCAAATCTTGACATCTATAGGAAGCGAGTCTGAGTCTGGAAGTGGTCTTGCACATAGTGGGTTGCTTCCCTTTTCAAACCCCCATGCCTCCTCCCTTGGGCTACAAGCGCCGTCCTCCCAGCCCCCACTGTGTGGCAGGAGCGCCATCTCCCTTGGTGATCAGGACCAATCCCCTCCGTCGCGACTCCTCCTCTGCCTGCAGTTCTCGGGGCAGGAAGAGGCCAAAGGGCAGTACCCCCCCCCAGCCCCGCCTACCAGTCCGGTGGACCCAGGAGCATGTTTCCCAGTGGAAGCCAGCCTGTCGTGGGCAATGGCACTCCAGCCCACTAAAGCCACGGTCATGGGGATGGGAAGCAAAATTTCTTCCAGGAGTTACATCCTTTAATCATAAGAAAAGCCACTCCCACTTCTATTGCTTGGTGTCTGGACGTGGGCACTTTGGTTGAGAAGAAACCGTTACTGCTCTGGTTTAAGGTGCTCGCCCAAGTGCAGGCCACCCGCGGGCGGCTGAGCACGGTATTCCACGGTCTGCCGAACCCCCTGCTCCTGGGCACATGGCAAGACCAGTGAGTTCCCTGCACATCGTTCCATGTCCTTGCCCTAAAATGCACTGTGATGTATCCCGTGCACTGGATTATGCATTCTGTAAATTCACAAGCTGGTGCTGCCGGAAGCTGCAGGCTCGGAGAGAAGGCACGTCCAGCCCCAGATCGTGTGACTCTGTCGTTTTGTAACAGAAGGAATCCCGGGGAATCAGCGTGTCTCCAGGCTGCAGGACGGGGACTCAGAAGTGGTGTCAGCCACAGCCATCGAGGCCTGGATCCCACGCTACCCGCAGTGCTCTTCACATGGTCTGGTTATCTGTGTGCAGGGAAGGATAAGCAAGGTCTCACATTCGTGAGATTTTGATTCCTTCATGGCTGACACCCAGAGCGCAGCCTGTGGATACCCTGAGCCAGAGGGCTCGGCTAAGCCGAGCCCAAATATCTGATCCACAGACACCGAGAGAGTAAGTGTTTGTTGTTTTCAACCACTGAGTTTTGGGGACATCTGTCACATGGCAAGGGAGAACTAACACCGATCTGTGCCGTTTCTCTTATTAGGACTTCCAAAGACCCCACACAAGATCCACATCCGCCACACATCCTTCTCTAGCCTTCTGGACGCGCGAGTCAGGGCGTCCTGCCTCATAGCCCCAGCCCACTCCTGCGAGGCATTTGCTGTCCTGAATGCCTCTCGAAACTGCAAGCTGGTAGCCTGGCTAATGGGCCAGGACAGTGTGATCAAATCTAGTATATATTACTAACGGCCCATGAGTATTTACTGGGGTGGGTGGTACAAGGCGCAGAAACTTCTCTACCCACCTTAGAGAGAATATTTCCCAGCCCCGCACCTCCTGAGCACCTCACCAGCGGGCCGGGGCCCTGAACTCGCAGAGGCACGTGTGCTTTCCTAAGGCATCTTGCAGCCTGTTTTCCAAATCCAGTTAGCACAGCCTCATGTCATGGACGTTAACGCGCCAGCAGGATGTTGAGCACTGTCCAAGGTCTCTCCAGAGTGGTGTGGTAGGCAGGAGACCTGGCAGGACCCTAAACCCTCCGCACCACCGCATGGCAAAATCCCGCTGATGGTCTTTTCTGAAGGGAATGGGGGAAGAGCAGAGACTTTCCAGGCCAAGAGCTGCAAGTCGGGCGCCGGGTCATGCGCTCCAGGAACCACATCCCATCTAGAACCTCCGCTGCATTTATATGGATGACGCTGCAGACATGGGGCTTAACAGATGACGGTCTGTGGGCCAAATCGTGCCTGTATCCGCTAAGGACAGACTCTGTACTTTTTAAGGGTTGCAAAAATAAAACAAAGACCCACGTGGCAGAGACCAGAGGTGGCCCACAAGGCCTGATGTCTTGACTGTCTGGCCATTTACGAAGAAAGCCTCTGGCCTTGCCGTGGTCATTGTCCACGACTTTAGCCCTGGCCGGGGAGGCCGAGTCAACAGGCATCTGCCGCTGCCATCCCCCGGGTCTTCCAAGTCCTTGAGGGTGGCGCTGATTTTCGGCAGTTCCCTTGCGGACTGTGATGCTGGTTTGGGTTCGGTCTTGGTGAGGGACTTCTGCCATATTATCCCTCACCCCAAGGACAGGGGCCATGTAGCTACGAAGTGTATCTACTCCTGCTTCACGGGCTGGGCCGGGGGAGGCCCCCCCGGGACCCAGACTGAGACAGACTCGGGCCAAGCCTCCATCTCGCACCTGAAACCCACAGGCTCCCTCTTTGGTGGCCCACATAGGGGTTTGGGTCTCAGGATTAGCGTCAGCTCAGAGCAAATATTTAATGACCATCAGAACGTCTACATACTTTCTTCTCTCCGGTACACAGTCCCCCTGGGTGTTTTAGTTTCCCAGGACGGCCGTAGTAAGTACCACACCCTGAACTTACAACCGACACTTACTCGTGCCCCGTCTGGAGGCGAGAGGCCCGAAATCAAGGTGTCATTGCGGTTAGTCCCTGCTGAGAGCAAATCTGTCCGGGGCCCCCTCCCGGCTCCTGGGGCCGCGGGTGTACCGTGCCTTGTAGATGGCATTCTCCCCGTGTATTTACATCTCCAAATGTCCCCTTTTATCGGATGCCAGTCATGCTGGACGAGGGTCCGCACTAATGACCTCATCTTAAGCTGGCCTTCTGCAAAGGTCTTATTTCCAAATAAGGTCCCATTCACGGGTACTGGAGGTTAGGACTTCAACATCTTTTGGGGGGACACAGTTGAGCCCATAGCACCGGTAAATGGCTCAGATCATTCTGCGGAAGGCTTGGGGAAGGTTCATCATAGGCATCTGTGGCCCTGAGGTAAGGCCCTTCCCCAACGGGACCTGGCCTCCCTTTCTGTCGAGGCGGAGGCGCCGTGGCGCTCGTGAAGGATGCTGGGGTCCCGCACTGAGGCGTTTCTGAACTCCGAGTGTTGGGAGCACTCTCCGGCCATTCCCAGTGTGGCTAAGAAGGGTGAGCATGACAGGTCCACTCCGGTGCCAAAGCCTCCTCGAGCCTGAGACCCCATCCCCTGCTGCAGCACGGGGCTTCCCACATCTTCCGTGCACGTGAAGCACCTGGGAACTTTCTAGACTGCATTTTGACTTCATGAAGTCTGTGAGGGAGCAGACTGCCTTGAGTGGTGAGGCTGCCACGTATTGGGACGCTGCGGCATGTCCACTGCATGAGCCGTTGGCCACCGCCAGATGCAGGGCTCCGTCCCGTCCACAAGACGGTCACAGTGTCCCGTGTGCTTGTGTTGGGGCACCTGTCCCGCACGCTCGGTGGGTGTGACAACATCAGTCCTTTGAGCTGGGTCCTTCATTCTCCAGGGCCTACACCGCCTGCCTCCACTCTCGCACCCCCAGGCCCCTCGGGGCACAGGCTGTCTCCCAGCAGGCTTGGGCTGGGAGGGGTCTAACCTGACGCACCTGGAAGCCCGTCAGGAGTGGCCCGAGGAGGGCGGCCCCCTGCCTGCGCTCCGTGAGCCGTGCTCGGTCAGGGGTCCGCGGGAGCTTCGTGGGCAGGAGAGCTGCCCCTCCCACAGAGGGCCGGGGGTCGCCTGTCCTGCTGGAGAAGGTCCAGGGCTGGTTCAGGGTTCAAAGTTCCCAGCATCACGTTCCTGCCCAGAGCGTCCCAGCTGCGTGTCTCGTGGCTCACGGCTACCAGGATCTTGGTGTGAGGGCGCTGGAGTGGCCGGTGATTAGCTGTAGCTGCCCGGCCAGGAGAGGGCCGTCTGCCCCGGCAGCCCCAGCCTGCCCTGCGGCTCTGGGAGCTGGGCCGCC
>NW_023270700.1:0-16639 GCF_011800145.1 Mirounga leonina
TGTTCTGCCCACTTTACAGATGGAGAGACTGAAGCTCAGGCCCAGGGCAGAGGCCTAACTCACCTGGACTCCCCAATGGGAGGAAGCAGGACTTGGCACTCTGCCTCAGGCTCGGCCTCTGGGTTCTGGGTGGCCCCCTGTGTCCCCTGCAGATACCAGGCTGAGGTGCATCTCTTCCTCAGAACTGCAGCATGGTAGGGTTCCAAGGACGCCACTGCCCCCGGCTCCCTCTGCTCCCAGCCATACCGCCACTGCCCCCAGCTACCGCCACTGCCCCCAGCTACCGCCACTGACACCCGCTGCCCATCGCAGACGGTGCTGTTGACCGCCGACGCGGCTGGCCCACGCTGCCGCCCTCTGCCGCCTGCTGCTTGCTGGCGCTGGCTGCTCAGCGCTGACCCTGCCCGTACCACCACCGGGCCGCAGCCCTGGCTAGCCGCTGCCAGGTACCGCTGCCTACCGTCCCAGCCACCTGCCTGCCACCGCTTCCTGCCGCTGCCGCCTGCCACCCTTGCCTGCATCCCCTTGCCTCCGCCTGCCTGCCTGCACCCCCTGCTGCCGTTTACCGCTGTCTACCGCCGCCACCTGCAGCCCGCCACCTGCTACCTCCTCTGCTGCCACCAGCCTCCGCTGCCTAAACTTGACGGTGCCTGCCAACGCTGCCAACCTACCGCCGCCACCTGCTGCCGCTGCCCCCTGCAGCCCGCTTGCCTCCGCTGCCTGCGGCCACTGCCGCCTGCTGCCCACACTGACTGCCCCCACTGTGGCCCGCCTCCCCCTGCCACCTGCCCCCACCTGCCGCCGCTTTCTGCCACCGCTTATGGCTGGCTGCGATTATCAGCCACCGCTTTCTGCCTGGGCCCTGGGGCCTGCAGCCCGCCACGGCCTGCTGCTGCTTACCTACCACCGCCGCCTACCACCGCCTGCTGCCACTTACCACTACCGGCCACGGCAGCCCACCGCCACCACATGCCTACCGCTGACGCCTACCAGCGCTGCTGCCTGGCCCTGCCGCCTGCCGCCGTTTCCTCCCGCCGCTTACCACTGCCTGCCCCCGTCTGCCACCTCTTGACGCCGCGGCCCCCTGCCTGCCTCTAGCCGGGGCCTGTCAGCCGCCACCACCTGCCCCCACCACCTGCCCGCGCCGCTTCCTGCCGCCACCACCTGTTGCCACTTGCGGCTACTGCCTACCCCCAAAGCTGCAGTCTGCCTGCAACTGCCTGCCACCTGCCTGCCCCCGCCCCCTGACGCCGCCGCCGCCTGCTACCTCCTTCCACCGCTCGCCGCCCTTGCCTGCCTGCCGCGGCCGCCTGCCTGCTTGCCGTTGCTTACCACAGCCTGCCACCGCTTCCTGCCACGGCCTGCAATAACCTACCTCCGCCGCCCACCACACTTGCCTGCCGCTACCTGCCTCCCTGCCCCCACCGCTTACTGCCGCCCCCTGCCTCCACTGCCTCCACCGCCTCCCGCTGCCACATACTGACCCCCACTAACCCGGCACCTACCGCTGCTGCCGCCCGCTGCTGATACTCCTGCTGCTGCCTCTGCTGCCCGGAGCTTCCGCTGCTGCCCAAAGCTGAAGGCGACTGACGCCAGCACTACTGCTGACGCCGCCGACGCCGCCGACACTGCAGACGCCGCCGACGCCGCCGACGCCGCCGACGCCGCCGCGTAACCCGACTATGCCCGCCGGCGCTTCCGGCGCCCCTCCCCACGCTGACCCACGCTGCCGCCGCTGACCCGCCTGCTGCTGACCCCGCCCCTATCGCGGCGCCTGCTTCCCGCGCCGGTGACTCCGGCTGAAGCCAATGGCACCTGCTGCTGAGGCTGCCACACACTGCCGCCCAATGTCCCGGGGCTGCCCAAAGCTGGCGCCCCTGCAGCCCTTGCCGCCCCTGCAGCCGCTGCAGCCGCCGACGCCACCCACTGGTGCTGTCACCGCTGCCACCTCTGCTGCTGCCCGCTGCCACCTGTCACCGACTGCAACTACCTGCCTGCTGCTGCCTGCCACCGCCGCCTGCCACCGCCTGCCTGCTGCCGCCACCAGTCAGTACTACCACTGCCGTCTGCCACTGCCGCGCCCTGTTGCCACTTACCTCTGCCTGCCGCCGCCACCTGCCTTCTGCCACCCACCGCCCTTGCGTGCCTGCCGCGGCCGCCTGCCTGCTTGCCGTTGCTTACCACAGCCTGCCACCGCTTCCTGCCGCCGCCTGCAATCGCCTACCGCCGCCACCCACCACACTTGCCTGCCCGTACCTGCCTCCCTGCCCCCCCCCCCGCTTACTGCCGCCCCCTGCCTCTACTGCCTCCACCGCCTCCCGCTGCCACATACTGGCCCCACTAACCCGGCACCGACCGCTGCCGCCGCCCGCTGCTGATACTCCTGCTGCTGCCTCTGCTGCCCGGAGCTTCCGCTGCTGCCCAACGCTGAAGGCGACTGACGCCAGCACTACTGCTGACGCCGCCGACGCCGCCGACGCTGCAGACGCCGCCGACGCCGCCGCGTAACCAGACTATGCCCGCCGGCGCGTCCGGCGCCCCTCCCCACGCTGACTCACGCTGCCGCCGCTACCCGCCTGCTGCTGACCCCGCCCCTATTGGGGCGCCTGCTTCCCCCGCCGGTGACTCCGGCTGAAGCCAATGGCACCTGCTGCTGAGGCTGCCACACACTGCCGCCCAATGACTCAGGGCTGCCCAAAGCTGGCGCCCCTGCAGCCCTTGCAGCCCCTGCAGCCGCTGCAGCCGCAGACGCCACCCGCTGGTGCTGTCAACGCTGCCACCTCTCCTGCTGCCCGCTGCCGGCTGCCACCAACTGCCACCGCCTGCCTGCCGCTGCCTGCCGCCACTGCCCACCAGTGCTGCCACCGCCGCCTGCCACCGCCTGCCTGCTGCCGCCACCAGTCAGTACTACCACTGCCGTCTACCACTGCCGCCCCCTGCTGCCGCTTACCTCTGCCTGCCGCCACCACCTGCCTTCTGCCAACCACCGCCCTTGCGTGCGCCCGCCGCCTGCTGCCCGCCGGCATCCGTGGCCGACTGCCTGCCTCCGCATCCTGCCGCCGCCTGCCACCGCCGTCTGCTGCCGCAGCCTGGCTCCACCGGGCCCAGCTACCTAACCCTGAGGATGCATGCCAACGCTGCCTGCCTACCCCCACCACTGCCGGCACCACCTGCCTACCGCTGCCACCTGCCAATCGCCACAGCTGCCGTCTGCCTAATGCTGTCTGCCGCCTGCCTGCCCCCTCCGACTGCCTGCTGCCGCCGCCTGCTATGTCCTGGCACCACCCGCGGCCCTTGCCTGCCGTGGCCTGCCTGCCAGCCGCTGCTTACTGCAGCCTGCACCTGCTACCTCCCACCTGCCGCCTCCGCCTGCCTACCGCTGGCACCTGGAACCGGCTGCCCGCACTGCCGGCCGCCACTGCAGCCTCCCTCCTCCTGCCACCTTCCCCCGCCGCCTGCCTCCGCTGTCTGCCGCCGCTTCCTGCCACTGCCGCCTGACACCGCTGTGGCCGCTTCCTGTTGCCGCCTGCCTGCCGTTTGCCGGCTCTTGCCTGCCTGCGGCCCCAGCTGCCTGCGCCCCAACGCTTCCTGCCGCCCCTGCCTCCACCGCCTCCCGCTGCCACATACCGACGCCCACTATCCCGGCACCTACCGCTGCCGCCACCCGCTGCTCATACGGCTGCTGCCTCTGCTGCCGGGAGCCTCCGCTGCTGCCCAACGCGGAAGCCGACTGACGGCCAGCACTACTGCTGCCGCCGCTGACACCACTGATGCCACCGTGTTCCCCGCAGGTGCCGCCGGCGCTTCCGACACCCCTCCCCACGCTGACCCACGCCGGAGCCTCCTAGCCTCGCACAGGCACCATGCTCCTCAACATGGGCACGCTGCTCAGCCCCTGAGAGCGCCAGGCCAGGCCTCCCAGAAGGCGGGGGCACCCGGAGCTTACCGGCCTCGCCGACGAACACCTCCACGGGCGCGCTACTGGGCTCTCGCCGATGATGTTGTAGGCCGTCAGGATGACATCGTAGCACCGGTGTTCCTCGGAGCTACAGGTGGAAAGAGACAGGGGTCAGCTGGCCTGGGAACACCTCGCTCTTCCCACTCCTTGAACATTTAGCTTTGCTGGGCCCTTGTAAATCTTACCTTCCCTTGTGTCCTCGGTGAAATCCCTTTTCCCTGACAACCTATCTCAAATGGCTCCTCCTCCGTGAAGCCCCCCCTGATCGCCACACTGGGTGCAAGTCCCCAAAGCCCAGGAGCTCTCCATGGGCCACCCCTCTCCGTGCACACCTGGGCTGCCACAGAGACCTGTCCACCCCAGTGGCTGTGCCCCCTGGAGGTGAGCCCCATCTCCTCTGGCCCTCCAGGGCATCTCCCACCCAGGTTTGTGGCAGCCTCACTGGGGGCGGGGCGTGCAGTGAGTGCTCTGCATGCCAGATCACCCCTATTCTGCCCTGACTCAGACCTAAGCTGGAAGCCCCGTGGTCCCTCCAATGTCAGGTGGCAATGAAGGGCGGGCCTAGGGTAGGGCAGGTGCTCATTTGACATTTTGACACCCTGTGGAACATGAATGGTGGTAGCCAGGCCCTGAATCTCAGAATTGAACCCACACCAGGATGCACACAGAGATGCCCAGCTCACATTCTCCCTCCCGTCAATTTCTGTTGGTTAATTAGTCTGGGGAGGGCTGCAGCAGCCAGAGTGCAGGCCAGGGGGCCAGGGGCTCTGGGTCCCGGGTCTCCTCTGGAATACTCAGCAAATAAGGACAAGAACCGCTCAAGCTGTGACCAGACAGATGGACAAAGGGCACGCCCATGACCCCTGGCTGCAGCAGGGCGGTGAAGCTTGTCCAGAGATGGATGCACGCTGAATTCTCAGTGATGCCTACACAGCCGCTGTCTATAGAATGCCACCAGCATCTTAGGAAATGCTGTCCTGGTCTCAGAGTAGAGGCCACAGCTTTGTTGTACGAAAACTGCTCTGTTGTGGGTTGAACTGTGTCCTCCAAAAAGATACGTTGGTGTTCTAACCCCTGGTACCTGTGGATGCCAGCTTATATGGACACAGGGTTTTGCAGACCTTGCAGTTAAGAGCAAGTCACAGTGTAGTAGGAAGCACCCTAATCCAGGGACTGGTTTCTTTTTTGGACGGCAATTTGGTTTTATTTATCAAGGTTTTCAATGCACTTGCTTTTTAACCCAACAATTACACTTCTAGAAATCTGCCTGACATAAATGCATGTATAGAGTCCTGGGTCCTACAAATACAAGCTAAACCTACCGATGCCCCCAAAACCCCAAAACAAAGCATCGAGGGGTCTTTTCAATGACACCTAAAGTCAAGAGGACTACCTTCAAGCTTGAAGGTCACTAACAGCAAAGCTGCTTGTAAATGTAACTGCAAACTCTGGACAGATGAACATGAGCAAGGTATTATAATAGCTAATTCACATGGGGAGCCCAAGTGTTCCACATGATCCGTTGCTGAACATGAAGAAAGGCATATTTTGAGAAGCAATTTAGGATCCAGCAATCATTTGACAAATAGTGAGGCAATAAGGCGATCCAAACATCCTTAGAAGAGGAGAGAAATTTGGACACACCGCTGGGAGGGCGTCCTGTGAGCAAAGAAGCAGAGACTGGAGCCATGTTTGCAATGTTGTGACTTGTAAGAAGAATATCTATTTAGCCATTCAAATGAGAAAACTTGTTTCTCATATACACGTCTTTGTCCAGAGTGACAAAGGTGTCTCTTGTCATATTAATGAGGATGTGGGCTGGTCACCAGGACAACCAACGTTGTGATCAGAGGGTTGGAACTTTTGGTCCCACCCATGACTTCTGAGGACGGGAGAGGGGCTGGAGGTTCAATCAATGGCCAATGGCCAATGCTTTCATCAGTCTAGCCTATGGAATGAAGCCTCCACAAAAACCCTAGAGGACAGGTTCGGCCTGATGTGTGGAAGTAGAGAGAGCAATGGGCTGCAATGCCTGGAAGGTGGCCAGAAGGTGGCAAGAGCTCAGTGCACGCCGGCCTCTTTTGCCTTCTATCTTTGGTAGGTTTCAGATCAGCCCTTTGGATTGTTTTTCAAGCACTCTGGGTTCAACCCCTGCCTCACTTAAACCATCTGCTCTAGATCTTGTCCTAGAGTGATCACACGCGGGGACACCGGCTCACACTCTGAGCAAGGCCATGGCACCACGTGGACGGTGCTGGCCCTTGGGTGCTTCCCGAGAGGCCACCAGGTGGGCGCCAGGGCACAGAGAGGGGAAGGGCCTTGCCTAAGGTCACACAGCTCCAGAGCCTGGCGCTAGGCACTCCCAGATGGGAGGTAGGACAGGCCATCTCTCCGAGCGCACCCGTTGGCTCTGCGTGCAAGTGCCTTCCTGTCGTCCTCTTCCCTCAGACCTCTGGGTCTGGCCCTGACCTCCACACCTGGAATTGGGGTGGCCTTGGTTAGGGAGCCTGCTGAGGCAGATTCCACAGCGAGGCTGAAGGGCATGTCAGGGGCTTGCCGAGATGGGAACTCACAGAAGATTGGTGTGGGAAAAGGGGGTCGGGGGGGGGGTCTATGAAGGGTGTTCACATCACTGCCCCACAGCAGGAAATGACTGAATCTGTCTGGGCCCCCACTTCTTCTGTAGAACTGGGGCTCACAGAGCTTTGTTCCCCAGGCTTTGGTGAGGATAAACCAAGACAATGTACAGTAAGCATCTCGCCAGTGTTTGCAACAGAAGCGGCGTCCATGAAGACAGATCTCCCTATGATTGCTCCACAGGAAACTTTAATGAGCACCTGCTCAGCTGGGCACATGGTTTTGAACATCAGAGACCAAGTGCCTGGCTTCAGGGAGCTGCCCTCCAACACAGTGACTCAGAGCCACCCTGGGCCAGTTACACAACCTTTCTGAGCCGAGTCTCTAGCATTAAACCGGGGACATTCCTGCCTGGCTGATAATTGTCAGGCTGTGTAGACATGCGATGGTACAGGGCCTGACCTGGACGTCGTGGACCATGCAAGTTCCCGGCTCCGTTTCCTGCCCAGCTCTCCTCCCTGTAGCACCACGACAGTGGACTTGGGCCTCGGGTCTTACCTCTCTTCTCAGTGGTGACGACGGGGGCCTACAGCAGCTTGCCCAGCCCTGCCTCATCTTGGCCGGCAGCCTGAAGATGTATGCCAACTCCAGGGCCAGCTTGGTGCCCATGAACTGCCTCACCATGGCACCCACCTCCACAGTGGTGAACGTGCTGGGGCTACTGCCGGCCAGGCGGTGGCGATCTGGTACCCCGCAGGGTGGACAGGAGGGCCATGCGTCAGTGACATCACCCTCAAATGGCACAGGAAACCTTCCTCTAGCCCCTCAAACGGCACGGAGTGCCTTCCCCTCTCTGTTCTGCTCACCACATACTTGTTGACAGGCCACACGCCTTGATGGGAACCTGGGCCCCTGGACGCCGGGACTGCATCTATCTTGGCCTCCCCCCCAAAGCCCTTGCCTTGCCCAGGGCAGGCACTCAGGGAAGATGACATGAATGGAGTGGCAGGGTTTCAGCGCCCCACCAACATTGGTGAAGGATTCTCTTCTCTCAGGAGGGCCTGATTTTCAGATTTCACAATAATGACTTGGCCATTTTCGAACACGGACAGGGATGAAATGATCATTCTGTAATCCCCCCAGCAATGCAAAGCAGCTTGCAGGGGTGTATCCCTACACTGGCTTCAGGCCCCTGCTGGTGAGATGATCTTGTTCCAGGTCTCACAATTTCACCCCAGGGCACACGATCTACCCACAGCTCACAGCCAGATGCTATGGGTGGGACTGGGCTACCGTGCAGAGAGATGTTCTGTCTCGTTCTATGACCTCCCCTAGCACAAAGTAAATCCCAACCAGAAAATCACCATGTGAAGCACCGAGACCTGCGTACCCCTTCATTTTTTAACACCAAGAGTAAGTACCAACTTAGGAAATTACCAGAGGTTCCTGAACACAGGATTCTCACTAGAATTTTGCAAATGTAACAGGTTTCAGGCCATGCCATTTGTTCCATTTGGTGTTTTTTTGACGGGCACCACCTGGGCCACGATGTGGGGCATTGACGGGTCCCCTGTGACAGGCGCCACGAACACAAGTGAGAAGTGGGAGGGAACGATGGCTATTGCAGAGCAGGGGCATCCGTGGGGCACAGCCTGGGGTCCCCCTCGGTCAGCAATCACATGGCCCTCCTGCTCCCCTTCCCCAAGCCACTCACCTCGCTCTCGCTGAGAACAGTCACACCAAGGCTATTCAAAACCACGATTTCTAGTTGGCTAACATATCACAATGGACACCACCAAAACAAAGGCTCAAAGGAACTATTGTGAAGAGTACACAGCAACAATTTGGACAACCTCAAAGAATCAGAGCTTTATTTATTCATATTTATGTTATAAGTTTTTATTTCAATTCTAGTTCCTTGCGGCACCTGATGGCTCAGTCGGTTGAGCATCCAACTCTTGGTTCCGGCTCATGCTATGATCTCAGGGGCATGTGACTGAGCCGCAGGCCAGGCTCCAAACTCAGCATGGAGTCTTCTTGAGACTCTCTCTCTCCTCCTCTCCCTCTACCCCTCCTGCTGTCCATGGTCCCTCTCTCTCTCATAAAAATAAAATCTTAGGGGCGCCTAGGTGGCTCAGTCATTAAGCGTCTGCCTTCGGCTCAGGTCATCATCCAGGGTCCTCGGATCGAACCCCACATGAGGCTCCCTGCTCGGCGGAAAACCTGCTTCTCACTCCCCTAATCCCCCTGCTGGTGTTCCCTCTCTTGTTGTGTCTCTCTCTGTCAAATAAATAAAGTCTTTAAAAAAAAAACAACAACAACAAAAAAGAAAAGATAATCTTAAAAATAATAAATAAATAAATTCGAACTAGTGACATACAGACTACAGTATTAATTTCAGGAATAGAATTCAGTGATTCAACACTTACATAAAGCACCCAATGCTCGTCATATCAGCAATTTACAACCTCCCAAAAACCAAGTTCCAGGACCAGATGCCTTTACTGGTGAATTCTTCCATTCAGGGAAGAATTCATACCAATCCTTCTCAAACATTTCCAAAAAACAGAAGAGAAAGCTTCCAAAATCATTTCCTGAGGCCAACATTATCCTGATACCAAATCCAGACAAGGACACCCCAAGAAAATAAAATTACAGGCCAATATCCATGATGAACACAGAGGCAAAGATGTTCAACAAAATACTAGCAAACCGAGTTCACCAATATGCTGAAAGGATCATATGCTATGATCCTGGGATTTGTTCCAGGAATGCAAGGAGGGTTCACACGTGCACATCAACCCAAGTGATCCATCACGTTAACAAACTGAAGAATAAAAATCATGCTACCATCTTGAGAGATGCACAAAAAGCATTTGAAAAAACTCAATATCCATTGACGGTCAATATTCTCAACAGAGTGAGTGAAGCGGGAACATACCTCAACATGATAAAGGCCATACAGGACAAGCCCACAGATAACATCACATCCAATAGAGAAAAGTTTCAGCTGTTACTATTTCCTCTAAGATCCTCTACATTAGGAACTTGCCTGGTCTTTCCTCACCACTTTTATTCAACATAGTATCGGAAAACCTAGGCAGAGCAATTATGCAACAAAAATAAACAAGCCATCTAAATTGGAAAGGAAAAAGTAAAACTTTCACTATTTGCAGATGGCAGGCAGAGTATATAAGGAAAACCTTAAAGACTCCACAGAAAAATTGTTCGAACTAACGACTGAATTCAATAAAGGTACAGGATCCAATATCAATATACAAAAATCTGTTGCATGTCTATACACTAATAACGAACTATCAGAAAAAGAAATTGGGAAGATCATCCCACGTGAAGTTGCATCAAAAAGAATAAAATACCCAGAAAGAAACTTCAACAAGACGTGAAAGCTTATACTGAAAACTACAAGATGTTAAGGAAAGAAAACGAAGACAACACATGGAAATGGAAAGATACTCCATGCTCTTGGATTAGAAGAAATCATAGTGTTACATTCTCCACACTTCCCCAAACCATCTACAGATTCAATGCAATTCTTATCAAAATTGTAATTCTATTTTTCACAGAAATACAACAAAGGATCCAAAAACTTGTATGAAGCCACAGAAGACTCTGAATAGCCAGAGCAATCTAGAGAAAGAAGAACAACGCTAAAGGCATCACACTCACTGATTTCAGATTATTGCAAAGCTAGAGTATTCAAGACAATCTAGTGTTGGCAAAAAACCAGACACACACAGAGCACCAGAACAAAAGAGAGAGCCCAGAAGGAAACCCACCCATCTAAGGTACAGTACCTTATGACCAAGGAGCCAAGAATATACAAGGGGGAAAGAATAGTCTCTTTTAACAACAAGGCTGGGAAAAGTGGACAGTCACATGCAGAACAACGAAACCACACCACTATCTTACACTACACAAAAAATGAACTCCAAATGCATTCAAGAATTGAATATAAGACCTGAAACCCTAAAACTCTTAACAGAAAACACAGGGAAAAGCCACTTGATATAGGTCTTGGTAGTGATTTTTTAACCTGATACCAAAAGTAAAAACAATTAAAAAAAGTGTGGGATGACATCAGCAAGGAAACCATCAACAAAATAAAAAGGCAACCTACTGTATGGGAAAACATTTGCAAATCATATATCTGATAAGGGGTTAACATCACTCATGCAACTCAACAGCAAAACAAAACAAAACAATCGGGAAAAGAAAAAAAACAAGAAAAAAAAACAGAAACAAAACAAAACCAAAAAACCCACAAGCAATCTAATTTAAAAATAGGGAGATCTTGAGATACCACCTTACACCAGTTAGAATGGCCAAAATGGACAGGGAAAGAAACAACAAATGTTGGAGAGGTTGTGGAGAAAGGGGAACCCTCTTACACTGTTGGTGGGAATGCAAGTTGGTACAGCCACTTTGGAAATCAGTGTGGAGGTTCCTCAAAAATTTAAAAATAGAGCTCCCCTATGACCCAGCAATGGCACTACTGGGTATTTACCCCAAAGACACAGATGTAGTGAGAAGAAGGGCCATATGCACCCCAATGTTCATAGCAGCAATGTCCGCAATAGCCAAACTGTGGAAAGAGCCGAGATGCCCTTCAACAGATGAATGGATAAAGAAGATGTGGTCCATATATACAATGGAATATTACTCAGCCATCAAAAAAGATGAATACCCAACTTTTACATCAACATGGATGGGGCTGGAGGAGATTATGCTAAGTGAAACAAGTCAAGCAGAGAAAGTCAATTATCATATGGTTTCACTTATTTGTGGAACATAAGGAATAGCATGGAGTACATTAGGAGAAGGAAGGGAAAAATGGCCGGGGGGAATTGGAGGGAGAGATGAACCATGAGAGACTATGGACCTGAGAAACAAACAGGGTTTTAGAGGGGAGGGGGGAGGGGGGATTGGTTAGCCTGGTGATGGGTATTAAGGAGGGCACGTACTGCATGGAGCACAGGGTGTTATATGAAAACAATGGATCGTGGATCACTACATCAAAAACTAATGATGTATTCTATGGTGACTAACATAACATAATACAATTAAAAAAAATAGGAAGATCCAAATAGACATATTTCTAAAGAAGAGATACAGATGGTCAACACGAACATGAAAAGATGCTCAACATCATTAACCACCAGGGAAATGCAAATCAAAACCACAATGAGACACCACTTCACACCTGTTAGAATGGCCATTTTCAAACAGACAAGAAATGACAAGTTTTGGTGAAGATGTAAAGAAGACAAAAACTCTTGTGCACTGTTAGTGGGAATATAAGTTGGTGCAGCCACGATGGGACACAGTACAGACGATCCTCAAAAAAATTAAATAGAGAACTCCTGTAAAATCCAGGAATTCCCCTTCTGAGTATTTATCCGAAGAAAACGAAAACATTAACTCAAATAGGTATATGCACCCCTGTGTTCACTGCAGGGTTATGTACAAGGAAACTAGAAACAACCTAAGTGCCCATGAGTGGATGAATGAATAAAGACATTGTGGTAGATACACACACTGGATACTACTCAGCCAGAATAAAGAATGAAATCTTTCCACTTGCACCATGGCTGGACCTTGAAGGCATTCTGCTAAGTCAAACAGGCCACACAGAGAAAGACAAATACTATCAATCACTTACTTGGAGAACCTTAAATGAAACAAAACAAAAACGAAAAAACTGAGCTCCTAGACAGAACAGATGGGTGTTTGCCAGAGGTAGGGGGTTGGAGGTGGGAGAAATGGGTGAAAGGGTCAAAAGGAAAAAGAAAACAAGCCCAATTACAACATCTTTTTATTTTAATTAAGTAAGCCGTACACACAAATTGCTCAAACTCATAACCCTGAGATCGAGTCACATATTCCACTGACCGAGCCTGCCAGTTGCCCTCAATTATAATGTCTGAGCCGAAGGCAGAAGCTTAACTGACTGAGCCACCTAGGGGCCCCTACTTAACCTCTCTTCTGCCTGTGTTTCCCAAACTCTGAGGATCACAGGAATATGTACTTTTAGAATAGGTTCTATTTTTCATTTTTTTAAGAATTGATTTTAGAATTAAATGTGATAGAGGCCACTTAGAATAGGACTTACAACAGTAAGCCCTCAAAAAAAATTGCTTTTTAAATCTTATTCCGGGGTGCCTGGATGACACAGTCAGTTAAGCAGCTGACTCTTGCTTTTGGGTCAGGTCATGGTCCCAAGCTCCTGGGATAGAGCCCTGCATCGAGCTCCGCACTCAGCAGGGATTCGCTCTCTCCCTCTGCCCTTGCCCCACCCCTCTCTAACACATGCCTGTGCATTCTCTCTCTCTCTCTCTCTTCTCAAGTAAATAAATATGTCTAAAAAAAAAATCTTATCCTGAACATTTGGCTGTTGCATAGTCATGAGCATTACAACTTTTTATATTTGGGCAGTACCCATACTTCAGAAAAGACTTTTACAGTACATTCTCTTATTTGAGTCATGAGATAGTCCTAGGAGAAAAATTTATTATTTCTACTTTACAGAGAAAAAAAAAAAAAACAACAGACTGTGTTTTGTTCAAGGTTGCAGCTAAAAAATGATCTTCTGATTCTCAGTCTAATGCAGGAGAAAAAAATCCAAACACTGTTATCAAGAGCCAAAGAAGGGCATTGCATAATGATAAAGGAATCAATCCAAAAAGAGGATGCAACATTCGTAAATATTTACCCACCCAACAGAGGCGCAACTAAATATGTAGAGCATATATATACGCATCTCAAAGGAGAAACCAGCAGCAATACCGTGGGGGACTTTCATACCTCACTTATATAAATGGAATCATTAGCCTCAGACAACAAGGTAATTAGGGACTTAACAGATACATACAGAAGCGGCCGTCCAAAAGTAGCACATGGGATCCACTCCCTCTCAAGTGCACATAGAACACTCTCCAAGCTAGACAATACGTTAGGCCACAAGACAAGACAATAAATTCAAGAAGCCTAGAAATTTCCAAAATGATGACTGAAATCAAATCAAGCATCTTTTCCAACCACAGTGGTATGGAATGAGAAATCAATTACAAGAAGAAAACTGGAAATTCACAAACATGCAGATTAAACAACATGCTACTAAATGGGTCCTTGAGCAAACCACAAGAGAAACCAAGAAATACTTTGAGACAAATGAAAATGGAATACAACATAGCAAAATTTATGGAATGCAGCAAAAGGGGTTATGAGAATGGGGCACCTGGCTGGCTTAGACGGTAGACCGTTGTGACTCTTGAACTTGTGGTTGAGTTTGAGCCACACAGTGGGCATAGAACTCACTTTATTTTTTAAAAATATTTCATTTATTTATTTGACAGAGAGAGAGAGAGATTGAGCACAAGCAGGGGGAGCTGCAGGCAGTGGGAAAGGGAGAAGCAGGTTCCACCCGCTGAGCAGGGAGCCCAATGCAGGTGTCGATCCCAGGAACCTAACATCATGACTTGAGCCCAAGGCAGACACTTAACTGATTGAGCCACCCAGGCACCCCTCAGAGCTTACTTTAAAAAAAAAAAATGGTTCTAAGAGGGACGTTTATAGTGATACAGGCCAAACTCAATAAACAAGAAACATCTTGAATAAGCAAACTGACTTTCCACCTCAAGAAAACAGAAAAAAAAAATGGAAGTCCAAAGTTACTAGAAGAAAGGAAGTAACCTATCAGAACAGAAATAAATCAAATACAGACTATGAAGACAATAGAAAGATAAAAAAAGACAACAGGAAGATTAACAAAAGAGCTGGTTCTTTGAAAAAAAAAACAAAGCTGACAAATTTTCAGCTAGACTTAAGGTAAAAAAAGAATGAGGACTCACAATCAGAAATGAAAGAGATCTTCCCACTGATATCATAGATATACAAAGGCTCATAAAAGGCCACACAATTACACCCCAACAAGTTAGACAATCTAGAGGAAAAGGATAAATTCCGAGAAACATACAACCTTACAAGACTGAATCCCGAAGAGACAGAAAATCTGAACAGACCAATTACCCATAGGGAGATTAAATAAGTAATCAAAAACCTCTCAATACACAGAAGTCCAGGACCATGTGGCTTTCCTGGTGAATTCCACCAAATTTTCAAAGAAAAATGAATACCAATCCTCAAACTTTTCCGCAAAAACAAGAAGAAGGAATGCTTCCCAACTCCTTTTAGGAGGCCAGCACTGCCCTTATCAAAACCTACCAAGATGCCACAAGAAAAGAAAATTACAGATCAGTATCTGTGATGAACATAGATATAAAAATCCTCAACAAAATAACAGTAAACCAAATTCAACAATACAGGAAGAGGTATGAAAAATATTTCAGGGATGCAAGGGGGGGTTCAACATCCACAAATCAAAGTAATAGGCTGCATTAACAAAATGAAGGATAAAAATCATACGATCATCTCAACCAATGCAGAAAAAGCATCTGACAAAATGCAACAGCCATTTTGATAAAAGCTCTCAACAAAGCAGGTATACAGAGAACGAAACTGAACATAATAAAGGCCATACCTGAGAAGCCACATCCTATGCAATGGTGAAAGCCAAAAGCTTCTCCTCTAAGATCATGAACAACACAGGGATGCCCACTCTTGCCACTTTTATTCAACATACAGTTGGCCCTTGAACAATGCAGGGATTAGGACTGCCAAAACCCTGTGCAGTTGAAAATCTGAGTATACTTTTGACTCACCCAAAAGTGACCTGCTAATAGCCTTCTTTTGACCAGAAACTGTACCTCTAACACAATGAGTCGATTAACACATACTGTATATGTTATCTGTATCATAGACTGTATTCTTACAACAAAGTAAGCTACAGAAAAACAATGTGATTAAGAAAATCCTTATAGAGCTAGAGTGTATGATGCTCAGCAAAATAAATCAGAGAAAGGCAAATACCATATGATTTCACTCCTGTGGAAATTAAGAAACAAAACAGATCAACAAATGGGAGGGGGAATACAAAGAACAGAGAAGGAAAAATTATAAGAGAACCTTTTTTTTAACTTTTTTATTGTTATGTTAATCACCATACATCCTTAGTTTTTCATGTAGTGTTCCATGATTCGTTATTTGCATATAACACCCAGTACTCCATGCACAATGTGCCCTCTTTAATACCCATCAACAGGGTAACCCATCCTCCCACCCCCTCCCCTCTAAAACCCTCAGTTTGTTTTTCAGAGTCCATCGTTTCTCATGGTTCATCTCCTCCTCCGATCCCCCCCTTCATTCTTCCCCATCCTGCTATCTTCTTCTTTTTTTTCTTTAACATATAATGTATTACTTGTTTCAGAGGTACAGATCTGTCATTCAACAGTCTTGCACAATTCACAGCGCTCACCATAGCACATACCCTCCCCAATGTCTATCAGCCAGCCTCCCCATCCCTCCCAGCCCCCACCACTCCAGCAACCCTCAGTTTGTTTCCTGAGATTAAGAATTCCTCATATCAATGAGGTCATATGATATATGTCTTTCTCTGATTGACTTATTTCGCTAGCATAACACTCTCCAGTCCTATCCACGTCGTTGTAAATGGCAAGATCTCATTCCTTTTTATGGCTGCATAATATTCCATTGTATATATATATCACTTGTTCTTTATCCATTCATCTGTCGATGGACATCTTGTCTCTTCCCTCAGTTTGGCTATCGTGGACATTGCTGCTATAAACATCTGGGTGCATGTACCCCTTGGGCTCCCTACATTTGTATCTTTGGGGTAAATACCCAGTAGTGCAATTGCTCGTTCATATGGTAGCTCTATTTTCAACTTTTTGAGGAACCTCCATACTGTTTTCCAGAGTGGTTGCACCAGCTTGCATTCCCACCAACAGTGTAGGAGGGTTCCCCTTTCTCCGCATCCCCGCCAACATCTGTCTTTTCCTGACTTGTTCATTTTAGCCATTCTGAGTGGTGTGAGGTGATATCTCACTGAGGTTCTGATTTGGATTTCCCCGATGCTGAGCGATGTTGAGCACTTTTTCATACATCTATTGGCCACTTCGTTGTCTTCTTTGGAAAAATGTCTCTTCATGTCTTCTGCCCATTTCT
>NW_023270701.1:0-20565 GCF_011800145.1 Mirounga leonina
TCGGCCTGTCCTCACCAGCGAACGCATTCCTTTTCTTCTCTTTTGGCTTTGGTTTCTTTTCATGTCTCCAGGTATATTTGTAGCTTAAGATAAAATAAACTATATCTTTTTAAACATTTCAAAGTGTGCAAACCAGTGTTATCAACTCCATTTCCCGTGCTGGCACCATCACCCTATCTATTCCCAGAACATTGAATGCCCTGGAGAGAAACCCCGCACCCTCTGAGCAGGCAGTCACTGGCCATTCCCCATCCCCCTGCTCCCAGGCAACCACTGATCTGGCACCTGTCATTTACCTGGGGCGAATTTTTCATGCACGTGGGATCATACCGTATGTGGTATTTGGGGTCTAGTTTCTTCCACTGAGTAGGATGTTTTCGAAGTTCACCCACGTGATAGCGTGTATCACTACTTCATTCCTGGCGTGGCTGAATGAATCCCATTGTATGAACAGACCACGTTGTGTTTGTCCATTCAAGTGTGGGTGCACCTGTGGGTTGTTTTCATCTTTCAGTTATTGTCCAGAGTGCTGCTATGAAGACTTACGTGCAGGCTGTTGTTAGAGGGCCTGTATTCCATTCTTCTGTTTAGAGAATGAGTGGAGTTCGGCCAAATGAGAACAGTATGCTCAACGTGTGGACGACGTGCCACACCCTTTGCCACAGTGGCTCCGCCATATTACATCTCCCCCGGCAATGGAGGAGGGTTCTGTTTCCCCAGATCCTCTCCGACACTTGTTATTTCTGCTTATTCACTAGAGGCCCTCTTCCTGGGTGGGGGAAGGCATGTCACTGTGGTGTTGGCTTGCATTTCCTACGATCTCATGAGGAAAATCGCCCCATGTGCTCACTGGGTCGTCTGACTATCTTCTTTGGAGAAATGTCTATTATTTTCAGTGGGGTTGTTTAGGTTGTTAAGTTGGAGGAGTTTTGTACACATTCTAGATGCAAGACTCGTCTGAGATTTGCAAATATTTCCTACCATTCTTTGGGTTTCTTTAAATTCTCTTGAGATTACCCTTTCATTCACAAAAGTTTTTAGCAACGTTGAAGTCCAGTGTCTCTGTTTTCTCTGTTGTTGCTTGGGCTTCGGGTGCCATACAACAGACACCATATTGCCCAATCCAAGGGAAGGAAGATCTGCCCCTACGTGCTCTTAGTTTCCTTCTGAGGGTTAAGAATTTTCGCTCTTAAAGTTCATTATTGGATCCATGTGGAGTTCATTTTTTATAGGGTGGAAGGGAATGCTCTGACTTCACTCCTTCGTAGGTGGATATCCGGTTTCTCAACACCGTTTGTTGGAGACACTGTTTTTGCCTCATTGAATGATCTTGGTCTCCGTGTTCGAAAACAACTGACTGTACATGTATGTATTCCTTGATTCTCAGCAGTATCCCATTGATCCATATGTGTTGGTCTTCTCTGCTCATACCTTTCGGGAAATATTATAATCTCGTACAGAGTTTTTCCAATTCTAGGATTATTTGCATAGAAGATCATGTCCTATATAAATAAACTTTTTCTTCTTCCTTTCCATTTGTGAGCTTTTAGTAACTAATCTTGTATAATTTCTCTGACGAATCTTCCATGACAATATTGAAATGAAGTGGTGGACATGGGTATCCTTGACTTTTTGGGGATTTTAAGGAGAAAACTCTCAGTCTTTCTCCACAGAGAATGATATACATATGAGTTATTTTTCATAAATATCCTTTATCATAATTTTTAAAGAATTATTTATTTATTTATTTATTTATTTATTTATTTATTTATTTGAGAGCATGCAAGCCCAAGAGTGGGGAGGGGCAGAGGGAGAGAATCTCCAAGCAGACTCCCGACTGAGTGCAGAGCCCTCCCTGGAGCTCAATCTGAAGACTCTTGAGATCATGACCTGAGCCCAAACCAAGAGTCGGACACTCAACCCACTGAGGCCACCCAGGCACCTCTCCTTTATCACAATTTAACCTTCTATTTCTATTTTATTGAGAACACTTGTTATGAAAAGGTTTGGATTTTGTCAAAGCTTATCCTACAACAATTGACATGATCGTGTTTCTTCTGGATGTGGTCTAGGACACTGATTAGCTACGTTGAACAGCCTTTGCATTCCCGGTGTAAATCACACTTGGTCATGATGTAGAGTCCTGTCAATGTGCTGCTAGATTCTGTCTGCTCGAATTCTGTTGAGGATTTTTGCCTCGCTCTTCATAATGGATATTGGCCTGCAACTGTCTTTTCTTGTAAGGTCTTTGTCAGTCTTTGGAATCGGGACAATGCTGGCATTCTAGGGTGACGTGGGAAGTGTTCCCTCCTCTTGTACTTTTTTCAGACTTTCAGAAGGATTGGTATTCTGTCTTCTTTAAACGTGTGGGACAAATCACCAGGGAAAGCATCAGGTTCTGGACTTTTCATTCTTGGGAAGTTCTCATGAGTGCTTCAGTCTATTTACTTATTAGAGGTCTGCTCAGGGTTTCCATTTCTTCTGGAGTCACTTTGGTAGTTTGTGTGCTTCTCAGAATGATCTGCTTCATCTCAGGGAGCCAATTGGTTGGTATAAAGTGGTTCCATTTTTGTCTCTTTGTCAATTTTGGTAAATCTGCAAAAGAAAGAACTGTTGTTTTCACTGATTTTTCTCACGTGCTCTTCTCTTCCATGTATCTCTGCCCTAATCTTCATAGTTTCCTTTGCTCTACTAACTTTGATCTTCTCCTTCGACTGAACCAGAGGAACATTCTAACTGTTCCAGATGCCAGCCAGCCAGAGGGCCATTGTCTAGGTCTGGGTTATTGGGTAGAGAAGCAATACAGACTGGAGTGGATCAGGCTACCTGGGCAATTTCTACCTCACCTGGCATTCCAGGTCACCCCCAGACCGTCATTTCAGGCTGAAGCTCTCCTCCTGCCAGGCATGATGCCCAGCAACAGACTGACCTGACTTCCCATGAACCACTCACGACCTTAGGGGCCTTCTGTGCTCTAGGAACAAGCAGCCTACCTGAATTTTGTCAAGGAGCACTGCCCATGAGCAGAAAACCTGCATAGCTCAGGGCACTGTCTTCTGTGTGCTTCCTTCACACCTTCCCATGTGTGGGTCACAGCCACCTGTGCCCATGGACACCCTAGAGCACCCATTCACCCAGGGTGTCGGATCAATGCAAAGTCAGCCCTTCAATTCTGCCACCACACCCCCAACACAACACCCAAGACCAAAAGGAGCGTTCACTCCAATTCCTGGGACCAGCTCAGATGCAGCCCCTACCTGCGCAGCAGGGACATCGCCTACCCGCTCTGCATGCTCTTCCAGCCCGTTGTAGATGTGGACGACATTAGTGTGGGTTTTGTCCCAGGATCCCTGATGGCCCATCAAAGGAGGTGAGTGTCCCACCCTTTCACCCTGACAGACATCCCTTCCTGGAGCCTGGGTCCCCACTCCACAGCCACAAGGGGCCAAGAAGACTCAGTCTCTAGAAGCTTCCGGGCTAGATGCTGACCGGGGTTGCCTTACACAGTCTGGTGTTTCTGCTGGCCTTGCCGTTCCTCAAGTTCCGGAGTTGACCTCCCAGTCGTCGATGGAGACCTCAGGCATCATCTCAGCCTCTGTCAGCACCTCCCCCTCCTCAGCCTCCATCACATCTGTGGCAGCCTCGGACTCACACGAGCGCCGTGTCTCGGGGTCTGCAACCACGGCGCCTCGCTGCCGCTCTCCATGCAGCAGGTGGGCGCTGCTGCCTCAACCCCATCAGCCTGGACATGAAGATCAGCACCATGACAAAGAGCATCCTGCTGAACTGGGCACGTGGGGCGTCCCGTTGGTCTCCTGACTCAGACGTCTCTGAGGACTGACCTCACTGGAACAGCTAGCTACTCTGACAAGAAGCCACCTCTGGACCTTCCAGGCAGCATGCCCAGGCCTGGAAGGACGCAGACGACCACCACGGCCCCCACTCTACACAGGAGGAAACTGCGGCAGCCTCCTCACCTCCGGCTGGTGCTTGCTTGGTGATCCCCATGCTAGGGTGGGGACTATAACATGCCCACCAAGCTCCTTCTCAATCTACGATGCTGTGGCTCTGGTAAGACTGCCCAGATTGTGTCCGCTGAACCCCCCAACCCGCAGTGTCCCCTGACTACTTGCCCAATATCCAGAGAGCCCTGCGTGATCTGGTCTAGATATGCTCCCCATTGTGCACCCCTCAGCCCACTCCAGCCTTTGTAGGGCCTTCGTCCCCCAGGGAGCCCGGCAGGAATTTGCCCCTCAGAACCCCTGCCGTCCCTCCATATGACACCCATCCAGGATGGCCTCACCTCCAAGCCTGGGCTCAAAGGCTCCTTCCTCCGGCTCCTCTGTAAGCTCAGGCTTTGGGTCAGATTGAGCTGGGTTCAAACCCACAGCAGGGCCATGTTACGGCCCTGTGACTGGCAAGCTCCTGTGGGAACTCCTGGGACCTCAGTTTTCTACTTTGGAGATGGGGTCAGTGCCTCCCACGTCAGGAGGATGGATTGGGGTTGAAAGCAGCGAGATGAAGGTGTTTGAGTGCCGGATTTTGGGGAGAGGGCCTGCTGCCAGGAAGACAGGGGGAGGGGATGTAGAGGAGGAAAAGGCGTCCTGACCTCCTCCCTGCCACACGTGTCCCCATCACCCTCCCCTGACCCCCCCGCCATGCCCTGAGACGAACACTGAAGTGGAACGTGGGGTCCAGGACGGCAGCGGGGGTAGATTTCATTTCTCTCTAGTCCCCAGGTCTCCATGTCCACTCAGTCCAGCGGCCCTGCCTGGCGGGACTGGGGCTGGCCCCTGGCCTAAGAGGACGTGAGGGTCACTGAGCAGGCAGTGGAGTTCGGGACACGGAGGACCAAGGCCACAGCCAGCCCCTCGGGGTTGCGCAGGCCTGCTGGCAGGTGGGGTCCCGCGCAGGCGCCGTCTGCTGGGCCGTGTGCGCCTGCGCAGGATCCACCTGCCTCCGACCCACCGTTGGTGGGAGGGCCCCGCCTACCCAGAGTGCACCTGCGCCACGTCCACCCAAAAGGTGGGAGCTGAGCGGCCACGCCGAGCCACACTAATGAAGTTCCTCCTCCAAGCCCTCATGGGACAGTCGGCAAACTGAGGGCAGGAGAGGCAGGGACTGGCCTGGGACCCACCAGCTGAGCAGAGGCTAGAGGAACAGGGAGGGTTCCAGCTTCCGAGGCCAAGCTTCACCTCGCAGGGGGTTTCCTTTGGGAACGAGGGCCCCCTAAGATCTGGGGGACCCCTGCCCACACTCCCATGTGGGGCCCTTTCCTCTGGTCATCCTCGCGCGGGGACACGTAAGCACAAGGCTCTCTGCGTGCGCGCGCGCAAGCGCACGCACACTCACACACACACACACACAAACTCCCCAGGGGCGTTCAAGGGGGCATGGTCCCTGGAGGGGACAAGGGGGAAAGAAGGAGGAGGTTGGAGGCAGCTGGGCCGTGGGCTGTGGGCATTGTCTTCTGGGAACTTGCCCGGGGCCGTAGCATTGGGCTCGGGGGAGACATGCCAGGCTGATGGCCAGGGCATCCCCAAGATGCCCAAGGGCTGTCACAGGCACCCACATTCTAGAGACAGCCCCCTTCCTACTCAGTTCTCTTGGCTGGAGATGCTGCAATCCTGCTGTATCCCGAGGTCCCCAGGATGTGGTCTCAGCAAAGCCGACAGTGAGAGCCGTTGCCTACACTGCAGACCTGGGGTCAGGTCACACCCCTGACACCTCTGGCCATTTGCCTGGAGGGGCCCAAAGGGAACACAGGGAGGCCCAGAGCCAGCCAGGCCAGCCAGACGCCGCTGTGATCCGACCGTGCAGCCCAGCGTCCCTCTGTGTCTGTGTGTGTGTTTGTGTGTGTGTGTGCAGAGGTCTCGCGCAGGGTAGCCCACGCTGAGCAGGAGCAGGGTGATGAGGGGCCAGACGCCTGGTGGCTGGATCATGTTGACACCCCGGGTCAAGGCTGGCTGGGTGGGACGGGCTGTGCTGGGGCGGCCTCCTTCTCCCCAGGGTTGATCCGGAGCCCTGTCGATACATGTCACTGCACCCCGGGCGCAGGGCTGGGCCCGCACGGGGCTGTGTCTGATCTGGGGGCAGCAGTGGGGCTGGGCAGGAGGACGGTGAGGACGGCCGGGCAGGGCTGTGATGCCTCCGGGCCGGGCGCCGCTCCCTGTCTTCGCAGAGCCCCATGGAAGAAATTGTGGACAAGCTGGTCAACAGGAGCCTCACTCGACGGCTCCCCTGCGTGGGGCCCATGCACCAGGCAGTCGGTAAGGGCTGGTGCGGGCTCAGGGGGAGTGTGGGGATGAGGGCGCTCCAGGACCGGGCTCGGGGAGGGCCGGGAGGGTCTCCTGCCCCGACGCCATCCGGGACACTGACGACCCGGGGTGCCACGACGGCTGTGCCCCTTACGTGGCCATGATCTCAACCCAAGGGGTCTGGGCTTCTCCCTTCACAGACACACACACAGAGACACACACGCCAAACACACACACACACCCAGTCCTTCAAACACACACACACACACACACACACACACACACCTGGTCCTTCACACACAGACACACAAACCCGGTCCAGCCCCAGCCTTGGCCAGGTACAAAATCACCCTTCACATACGTGGAAGATGATCTGAACCAATTTGGATATTCTGTTGCACTTCAGGACACGGACAGGAATAGTTTTGCAGTTTCTGTGTTGTGAACTGTCCCTCCTTTATCCACAGAGCAGCCCCACCGTGAACCTGAGTGGGCCCTGCCGCTGGGGGCGAGCCAGAGGCTGTGGGCGGTCCCTGCTGACAGCCTGAGGAAGCTGGTGGAGCCGGGCCAGGCCCTCTCCTGTGGCCCCTCTCCCGGAGCACCTCCCAGGGGAACGCCTCCCCAGCCCTTCCCACACCTGCTGCTCACCAAGGTGAGCAGGGCCCCCCGTCCCGCCCGGAGGCTCCCCCTCACCTGCGGGCTGTGTATCTCGGGCCTGGCACGTCCCCTCTCCGAACCTCAGGTGTCTCCTGGGGACCCTGCGTGCCACGAGGCCAGGCCCCACACACTGGGTTGCCGTCGGGCCTGTTGGGACCGCTCCCCGACCCTGTGGCCGGCCCACGGGGAGGGTGGCCTGGGGCTGAGGCCATTCCTCTCCACCGTGAAGGAGCTCTCTGCCCCAAGCCTCGCTGTCCTGTGTCCCGGGCAAAGCCACATTCCTGGCTGTGAGGAGGTTTCATATTCCATCCGGGGCTCCCATCCTGGGTGGAGCCAGAGCAGGGATCCCTGGGATTGGCAGAGGGGACCCAGAGGCACTCAGACATCTGAAAGGTGCTGGCTGGGCTTCATCGACTCCACAAATGGACAGGAAGCCCCTTCTAGATATTTTCCATATTCAGGGAACAGGGCAGACAAATGTCCCTGCCCCGCGGGCCTCTTTCTAGGTGGGGGTCCGCCGCTAAGCCTAGACGACAAAGCAGACATGGGCACACGACGTTCCGTGGGACGCCCTGCCGGCCTCCTCTACATACGGATCCCTCTGCTCTCATTGTCCGAAGGATGACGGGCCCTAGGACGAAGAAGAGCCCTTGTCTCCGAGGTGGTGAGGGAACGCGGGGGACCGGTCAGGTGCGGAGACATGGGTCTCGTGCACATCTGCCGCAGGGCTGGGTCATGGTACAGGAGGTGTGGGCAGGTCGTCTGTGCACACCTGGCCATGACACCCCTGGCTGGCCCTCTCGGTGGGGATGTCTGCGTGCCTGGTGCACCTGTCCCCCACCTACCCCTGGAGGAGCAGCCACGTTCAAGCCTTTCTATGTCCGACCCTCAGGGACAGTTGGGAACCTGGGTCAAGAGAGGCAGGGACTGGCCCAGGACAACTGAGGGGTGCAGAGTCCAAGGAGCTGCTCTCCAGTCCTAGGCCAGTCCCAACCCTGCCATGAGGTTTGCTTTGGGGCTGAGAGCCCCTCAAATCCTCGGGAATAGCTACCCACCCAGTCCCTTGTGGGGACATGACCTTGGCATCCCCAGGCACGTAGAGGCATGTGCACCTGCACACCCCCCCACACACACACCACTCTGACTGCCCAGCTGGGGGTCAGAAGGGGAGGACACCCTGGGAGCGAGGTGGGTGACAAGCGGGAAAGAAGAAACAGGTTGCAGAGAGCTGGGCCATGGGGCAGGGCATCAGGACTCCTGGCAAGGACCCAAATCCATAGCATGGGGAGGGGAGACAGGCCAGGCTGAGGGTCAGGGGTCCCCAAGTTGCCCAGGGGGGTTGCCAGGGCACTAGGAGAGGACAGGGTCTGGGATCCGGTGTCCATCACCAGCCTTGGCACTTGGAAGCAGGAAGAGATACCCACCCCCAAGTCCAGAGGGGCTCCAGCACAAAGGCCTCAGCTTACTCTTCTGTCACTTGGGCTGTAGAGATGCAGTGTCCCTAGGGTCCCACAGGCTTGTGGGAGAGCCTGTTGGCCTTGGATCTCCATCCCCGACCCCCTGTGCTCCCAGTCCTGGGAAAATGCTTTGTACTCCCTCGAGGTCCTTCGTTGCAGGGGACAGACTGGGGGCTTGGGGGGCTGAGGACCTGGGTACGCAGAACGTGGCAGAGCACTGACCACTAGCCTGGGGACCAAGGCCAAGACCCCCCTTGTTGCAGCCTCCGGGTCTCCATTTGGAAGAGGTTCCAGATTCACTGCTCTGGTCCGGGTGACAAGGCCTTAGGAAGGAATGGAGCACCGGGACAGAAGAGGGAAACACGGACAAGGGAGGCTTCTGAGGTTTCTCACATCACCCCTGGAGTCCACAGATCCTGCTCCTGTGAGAGACACAGAGACAGAGACAGAAACAGAGAAGGAGACAGAGAATGAACACACGACAGTGGGAACCAGAAGAAGTCACATACTTTCTTCCATTGGCTTGGAAATGACATCCCAGCATTTGGCCCCATTCTCTTCCTGAGAGCGCGGTCACACAGGCCATCCACCCTGGAGGGGAGGGGATTCCACAGGGTTGTGTGAGCAGGATGCGGGAATGCCCGGGAACCACTGTGGGGACTGCCCAGCACATGGGCGCAGACGAGGCCCCGGGGCCTGAGCCGAAACCTAATGGGAGCCCCTGGAAGTGTGCGTCACCAGGGGACAAGGTGGGAATCAGTTCATTGCAACCTTCCCACAGGGGCTGGGAACAGGCAAGAAGGGGGTGGCTCTGCCCAGACCCCAGAGCAGACCCAGGCCCCTCTGAGCTGTGCTGCATGTCCCGCCCAGCCCCTGGCTCCTCCTTGCATTGCCAAGTGTGCCCCAGCCTCCTGTGATAGCAGGTCCGGAATGTATGTAGAGGTCCTACCCCTGATGGCGTCCTTAGGAGTAGAAGCCAGGACACCCCACTGTGCAGAAGGTGAGCCTGGGGAGGCCCTGAGAGGCACAGGGTCTGTCCAGGGTCACAGCCCTGGGCACGCACAGGAGCCCAGTCTGAAGCCAGCTCTGTGTCCTCACAGCGGGGACACCGGCTGCACCCAGGCCTTGGGAAAGCTATGGGGGGGCTGTGAGGGAGTCACCGTATGGATGGGGCATGGGGGCAGGGGGAGCATTGAGCAGCTGGGGGAGGGGGCCCTCAGGGGCGGGGATCTTCTGTGAGGAGGAAGTTGGGTAAGGGGACCCCAGGCAGTGGTGACCTCACTTCCCTGACAACAGAGCCCAACAGAATTGGGAACCCCGGTAACCAGGCACCCACATTCTAGAGACAGCCCCCTGCCCAGCTCATTTCTTTGGAGACCCTCCAACAAAAAGCATGTTCGGGTGCTGCTTCCCCAAATCTGGACGCTGCAGGCTGAAGAAAGAGCGCCCTGCAAACACTGTCCCCCGCTGGGGATGTCGAATCAGGGCTCCCCACAGCCTCTGGCCATTTGGCCGGAAGGACAGAAAGGTGACACCAGGAGGCCCAGAGCCTGCCACCCACCCCACACGCTCTGATCTGCCTATGCAGCCCCAGGCCCCCCTCCGTGTGTGTGTGTCTGTGCGTGTCTGTGTGTGAGTGTGCGTGTGCGTGCGTGTGTGTCTGTGGGTGTGCGTGTGTGTGTGTAAAGAGGGGTCATGCGGGGTGGGGCCACCCTGAGCAGGAGCAGGCTGATGAGGGGTCAGATTCCCAGTGGGCAGGTCATGTTCAAGGTCGAGGCTGGCTGTGTGGGATGGGGTGTGCGGGCACTGCCCCTTCTACCCAGGGTTTATCCCGATAGCCCTGCAGGGATGGGTCACTGCATCCCGGGTGCAGGGCTGTGCACTCACAGGTCTGTGTCTGATCTGGGAGCAGCAGGGGGACTGGGCAGGAGGACAGTGAGGATGGCCGGGCAGGGCTGTGATGCCTCCAGCCGGCTACCCGTCCCTGTCTTTGCAGAAGGCCACGGATGACCTCCCGAGGCGGCTGGCGGACATGCTCTCCTCCCTGATGGAGGGGTTGACCCCACAGGCATCCCCCCAAAACAAGTGCTGGGGATTGCCGGGCAAGACCTCCAACACCCCCCAGACCACTGTCCCAGGTGGTTGGTCACCGGACAGTGGTCCAGGAGCCGGAGCCCACGGAGACCGAGCCCGAGGGTGAGAAGGCTGGGGCTGGGTGTTTGTGGTGTGTGGGGATGGGTCGGTGCTGGCCCCACAGGGAAGAGCCCCCAGAGCCTGGTGTGGGGCCTGGAGCAACGACTGGGCTCAGAGCGCCCAGCGGGTGGACTGCGGTCGGGGAGACACCCCAGGGAGGGCTCCTTCCTGGCTGCGGCTTCTCTGGGAGGCCCTGGGCTGGGTTCTGTCACCGCAAAGGCCCACGGAGAGCGGGCACGGGGTGAGCTTTTCTCCTCTCACAGCTGCTCCAGCACCTGAGGAGCTAGAGCCGGTTCCAACTCCATCGGCAGCTCTGGACGGAGGGGTGGTGGCTGCGACTTCAGCAGGAGACCAGGAGCCGGCCGGTGACCCAGCACCCGCCCACGGAGAGCCTGACGGGGGCCAGGAGGAACTGGCACCTGCCCCTGACCCAGCTCCTGCTACTGTTCCTGCCCCTGACCCAGCTCCTGCCCTGGATCCTGCACCTGCCACTGCTCCAACCCAGCTCCTGATCCTCCTCCTACCCCTTCCCCTGCCCCTGCCAGAGCCACTGCCCCTTCCCCTGCCTGAGCTCCGGTTCCTGCTCCTTCTCCTGCTCCTCTCCCTGCCCCTGCCAGACTCCGCTGCCCCTTCCCCTGACCCTTCCTGAGCTCCTGTTCTTGTCCCTGACCCTGCTCCTGCTCATAACCCTACCCCTGCCAGACCTGCTGCCCCTTCCCCTGCCCCTGCCTGAGCTCCTGTTCCTGCTACTTTTCCTGCTCCTGCTTCTGCACCTTCCCCTGCAAGACCTGCTGCCCCTGCCCCTGCCCCTGCCCCTGCCTGAGCTCCTGTTCCTGCCCCTGCTTCTGCCCCTTCCCCTGCCAGACCCGCTGCACCTTCCCCTGCCCCTTCCTGGGGTCCTGTTCTTGTCCCTGCCCCTACTCCTGCCCCTTCCCCTACCAGACCTGCTGCCCCTTCCCCTGCCCCTGCCTGAGCTCCTGTTCCTGCTCCTTCTTCTGCCACTGCCCCTGCCCCTGCACCTGCCAGAGCTCCTGTTTCTGCTCCTTACACAGGTCCTGCCCTGGATCCTGCACCTGCCATGACTGCTGATCCCGTCCCTCCCCTTGCCCCTGCCCCTAGCCCTGCTCTTACAACTGGCCTTGCCCCTGGCCCTGCTCTTACACCTGGCCCTGCCCCAGGCCCTGCCCCTATCCCAACCCCTGCCCCTACTCCTGCTCCCGCAGGGCTCCCAGAGCCACATCCAGAGCCCACAGCCCTGCGGGGAGAGCTCCTTGTACAATTACCCTTAGGTCCATCGCCGGACCCCGACGCCCCGCCAGATTGTTTCATCCCCTCCCCCTGTGTTCTTTCTCTCTGGTTCATATTGTTCTGGTTCATATTGTTCATTTTCATGTTCTGTATACTGTTTATTATTTGTTTTAAATAAAATTACTTGTTTTCAACTGAACATGTGATGAGCATAAGTACATTCCCAACGCTGTGCCGCCACACCCCAGAACAATGCTGCGGAATATCTCGTGTCCCAAAGGAGTCCCCGAACCAGAAGCCCCCCTGCCCATTTCTCCCCCAGCCCAGACCCTGGAAACCCCTAAGCTGCTTTCTCTCCCTGTTCCTTTCCCTGTTCTGGATGTTTCTGTAAGTGGAATCACGCAATAGGTGCCTTTGTGTCTGCCCACCTATTTTCAAAGGGGACTTGTTTTCGTCTGTGTTTATCTGTCATAAAATTTCCCTTATTCGATATTAAAATGCCTGATGGATTACAGATCAGATGTAATCAGAGAGGCCGCTTTAGGAATTATGGGCACAATCTCGGGGCCGAGACCCCTGTTCCTGCTGGGACACCACAGCCTGACCCCAGACAGGACAGGGCTGGCTCCTCCTGTGGCCCACACAGAAACCAGGGAAATCCAGAAGCTAGAAGACACACCACAAAGGGCAAAAGCATTGCTCACAACCCAAGGCCAGAGAAAGGTTTCCGATGCCTCATGTCCAAACAACACACCAAGTCACTGGGTTCCACAAGGACAGACACCAAACGCATGCAAGTCCAAGGGGGGAGGACAGGCACGTGCAGAGTCAGAGATGAGGGAGCTCCCGGGGAAGGACTCTGGCAAAGGAAACCCTATGGAGGCAGCACTGGTCACCCTCAGACTGGCACGTGTCTGGTCTGGGGAGAACGTGAGGAAGCGGGGATCCCCTGCAGGTACCCTGGAGAGAAGGGTGACAGGCACCCCTGTCTGGGAGAACAGTGAGCAGCACCCATCCCAGGCCACAGGAGCACCTGGCATGCTTGCCCTCTGACCAAACCCTGGAAACTCCGGCTCGGTTTTTCACAGATGTGTTTTCAGGAGTGTTTATCACAGCAGTGGTGGAGAGAGCAGGGAATGGAACAACGCTAATGCCTGAGGAGATGGATAGGATCCACAGTCCCAGTCCTCATGATAGAATGTCCTGTAGCCACTGTCACATTGTCATTCGGGGCACAGGATCCGGGAAGCCCCTCCTGAGACCCCTCCTGCCACCCTGTTCCTGGGAACATTCAGAATTGGAGGAGGAGGAGGTGGAGAGGATCCAGGATGACAGAGGGCCAAGGAGAAGGAAGGTCAGCACTGGGAGGACCTGAGCCACCATCTAGGGCCGGGGCTGTGGTGCCCTCGGACCTCACCCCAAATAAGGGCTCCTGATGGATGGACCCAACTTCTGTGGTTTCCCTCCCTCCCTCACTCCCTCTCTCTCCCTCCCTTTCTCCCATCCTCCCTCCCTCTCACTCCCTCCCTCCTTCCCCCCTTCCTCCCTCATTCAGCAGAGGACCGGGGGTCCCTGCTGTGTACTGAGCACTGGGGCTTCATCAGTGAGCACCCCACAACCCACTTGGTCACGTCCACTGTGGGAGGTGACAGGGGTCAGTCGTCACGGCTAGGAGTGGTGATGAGCACCAAGAATCTGCTCCTGAAAAGAGAGGCCAATGCTTAGCACTTCCTCTAGAAAAATCGAGTCCTGAAAAGTGATGAAGAGTGAGTATATCCTAGACTTCCTGCAGTGTGAGTTCTAATGGCAGGTATGCACTGATTCTTAGAACCACAATGTAAATTACCCAGTGTCGACTGGGGGGTTATGACTAACTTTTCTGACCCAATGACGGCATTTCAGCTAGCATCTCCAGGGCTTCCAAGTTGTCCCAATGGTCTCTGCGATCCTCTGATCCTTCCATTGACCTCCTTGGGAAGCTCTGTCTTGTCGTCTTCCTTGTCTCCTGCCCCTTCTGGGACCCTTCTCTGGCCTCCCCGCCAGGGCCACCCCCACCAGGACTTCCTGTGCCCCGTGGCCTGGCGCCCGCATCCCATGGGGGTCCTGTGAGCCCGGTGCATTGTGCAAAGCCTGTGCGCTCCCTCTGGGGTCACTTGGCATCTCCCCTGCAGCTGCCTGCATCTTCCTGCACTGGGTCTCCTCCAAGCATTCTGTGAGGCCAACCTGTGTCCGTGTCACGGGCACGGAAGCAAGAGTCCAGAAGGTCCAGATGACCGGCTCCCAGTCCCAACGTGTGGAGCCTGGGCCAAGGATGGTCAGCGAGCAGAGGAGGACTTGAGCCTAGGAAGCCTGAGGGAGGACATGGCACAGGGAGCCTGCAGGAGGAGAGTGAACACTGTGGGGACCTGGCACTCAGGCCTACTGGGAGACCACATCCCACCCTCACTGGCTCTGTCCCCAGGGCTGGAGGTCGTCCAGGTACCCACCCTCCCAGCCTGTAGGCTGCCAGTGGCTGCCAGGAGAGGAGGCACCTGGTGCAGGAGAGAGCCCTCAGGCAGAGAGGAGGGGGCAGGCTCTCCCCCAGCAGCTGGAGGAACTCGGGGTATCCACCCTTGCAGGCTGCAGGCTGGCAGTGGCTGGCAGGAGAGGAGGCACCTGGTGCAGGAGAGAGCCCTCAGGCAGAGAGGAGGGGGCAGGTGCTCCCCCAGCAGCAGGTGCACTGGGTCGGGCTGAGGGGGCATCATTGGACAGCAGTGCCTGCAGCTGGGGTCTCCACACAGACCCCCTCCTCAGCCTCAGCACAAGCTTGTCCGGATGACCTTTGTCCCCCAAATACAAAGTCTGTTCCAGGGCCCCCCCACCAATTCCTGACTCTTAATCCTTTGTACTCAGCTCAAGTGACAAGAAATGGCCAATAGTTTAGGTGGTGTTGGGTGCACAGGGAAATTTGCTTTTCTGGCCCACGCTGTAAGGTTGCTGGCATATTAAAGATCTCAGGGCTCTAAATCAAAAACAGTAAGATGCCGGGGACCCCAGCTGGCTTTCTGGAAACCTACCTCTGTGCCTTGCAGCCTTCCCATCCCACCAGCTCTGCTCAGAATCCCTCCAGGCCACAGACCCACAGTCTTGGGTCCCAGACAATGTGCCTTCAGAAAGTGATCCCGGTGGGGCAGTAGGACACACTGCAGATTCCAGCAAATCCCCCTCCCAGAAACTGAGGGTACCGCTGGATGAGCTGTCTGAAAACAGCCAGGTCAGGGTTCCAGGAAGACACCAGAGGCACAGGAGTCACTGAGGGGCATCTGAAGGTCAGGTATGGGCAGTCACAGCTTCCAGGCCCTTCTTCCCTAAAGCTCCTCATTCCTCAGCCTTTCTTCCAGTGATTCTGTTCGGTTTCTATCTGCCCCAACTGTTATCCATTGCCTAGGCAGCAGAGACTCACATATGCCTTTAATGTTTTGGACAATGGATGTCCACTTCAGTACATAGCCACTTCACTACTGGGAGAGTTGGTGGAAAGCAAAAAGTCACAGAGGACTCCAAGGGTCTGGACTTGGTGTTTCCCTCTCCTGAGATGGGGACACCTGTGGGATGAGCAGGTGGCCAGCTGGTGGGGGGTGGGCAGGGACCTGACGTGGACAGATGGGGTAGGTGAGGCCCAAGGTCCCCGGGGTATGTGCCTGGCATCTGGACTGAATAGGTCTTCAAAGCTGCAGATTGGCTGGGATCATCTTCAGGCGGAGGAGGAAGGTGAGGGGAGCAGAAGGGACTGAGGAGGCTTGGCTTCGACAGGAGAGGGCTGAGACACTCCTTTGGGGGGAAAGTGGGTCAGGTCCAGACTCACAGGGACAGACCTTGAGGCCATTGGGCTATGTGAAATAAGCCAGTCCCTAAGGGACCAATACGGGAGGACCCCACTTGTGAGGGACAGAGAGCACTCCGATTCATAGAGGTGGAAGGAGCTGCTGGGTGCCGGGGCTGGGGAGGGGAAATGGGGGGTTAGTGTCTCCTGGGTAGAGGTTCAGTTTGGGAGGATGACAAAGTTGTGGCAGTGGATGGAGGTGGCAGGTGCAAAAGAGTGAATATACTTATTGCCACATGAATTGTACCCTGAAACGTGCTTAATGGTATCAGTTGTATGTCTATTACACAATAGGAGAGTAGTGAGTCAGGAGGACGGGTCCATCCAAAGTCCCAGGAAGGCCCAAGAGCAGGGATCCTGTATCTTAGTTCTCGCTCTCATGCTCTGCGCCTTGTTGGGTGTCTCAGCTCACAGTGGCATCACTAAATGCTTGCTAAGACACAGTGCAGGCAGATGGTCCAGAGAGAGTGCACAAACCATCTGTGGGCACTGAGGAATCCCAGCGGCACATGCATCCAGACTGAGTGAGTGCCCACATTTCACAAACACCAGCATAAATAGCCATTTAAAACGAAGGCAGATGCCACTCTGGAAAGCACTAGGGAGGTTCCTCAAAAAGTTGAAAATAGAGCTACTATATGATCCAGCAATTGCACCACTGGGTATTTACCCCAAAGATACAAATGTAGGGATCCGAAGGAGCACGTGCACCCCAATGTTTATAGCAGCAATGTCCACAATAGCCAAACTATGGAAAGAGTCTAAATGTCCATCAACAGATGAATGGATAAAGAAGATGTGGTGTGTGTATATATATATACAGAGAATATTATGCACCTATCAAAAAAATGAAATCTTGCCATTTGCAACGATGTGGATGGAACTACAGTGTATTATGTTAAACAAAATAAGTCACTCAGAGAAAGACAATTATCCTATGATCTCAGTGATATGAGGAATTTGTGGAACAAGACAGAGGATCATAGGCGAAGGGAGGCAAAAATGAAACAAGACGAAACCAGAGAGAGAGACAAACCATACGAGACTCTTAATCTCAGGAAACAAACTGAGGGTTGCTGGAGTAGAGGGGGTTGGGAGGCGTGGGGTGACTGGGTGATGGATACTGGGGAGGGTATGTGCGATGGTGAGCACTGTGAATTGTATAAGACCGATGAATCAAAGACCTGTACCCCTGAAACAAATAATACATTATACGTTAATTTAAAATTCACTAAAATAATAAAAATAAAACAAAAGCAGGTGACGTCAAGCTGTATTACAAAGCTGTCATCATCAAGACAGTATGGTACTGGCACAAAACAGACACATAGATCAATGGAACAGAATAGAGACCCCAGAAATGGACCCTCAACTCTATGGTCAACTAATCTTCCACAAAGCAGGAAAGAATACCCAATGGAAAAACGACAGTCTCTTCAATAAATGGTGCTGGGAAAATTAGACAGCCACATGCAGAAGAATGAAACTGGACCATTCTCTTACACCATATACAAAGGTAAACTCAAATTGGATGAAAGACCTCAATGTGACACAGGAATCCATCAAAATCCTAGAAGAGAACACGGGCAGTAACCTCTTCGACCTCAGCCACAGCAACTTCTTGCTAGACACGTCTCCAAAGGCAAGGGTAACAAAAGCAAAAATGAACCTTTGGGACTTCATCAAGATAAAAATCTTCTGCACAGCAAAGGAAACAGTAAACAAAACTAAAAGTCAAGCCATGGAATGGGAGAAGATATTTGCAAATGACATTACAGATAAAGGGCTGGCATCCAAGATCTATAAAGAACTTCTCAAACTCAACACCCAAAAAACAAATAATCCAATCAAGAAATGGGCAGAACACATGAACAGACACTTCTCCAAAGACATACAAATGGCTAACAGACACATGAAAAAATGCTCCACATCACTAGCCATCAGGGAAAAAGAAAATAAAACCACATTGAGATACCACCTTACACCACTCAGAATGGCAAAAATCAACAAGGCAGGAAACAACAAATGCTGGTGAGGATGTGGAGAAAGGGGAACCCTCTTACCCTGTTGGTGGGAATGCAAGCTGGTACAGCCACTCTGAAAAACAGTATGGAGTTTCTTCAAGACGTTACAAATAGAACTACCCTACCACTAGCAATTGCACTACTGGGTATTTACCACAAAGATACAGATGTAGTGAAAAGAAGGGGCACCTGCCCCTCAATGTTCATAGCAGCAATGTCCACAATAGACAAACTGTGGAAGGAGCCGAGATGCCCTTCAACAGACGAATGGATAAAGAAGATGTGGTATATATGCACAATGGACTATTCCTCAGCTGTCAGAAAGGATGAATACCTACCATTTCATTGACATAGATGGAACGGGAGGGGGTTATGCTAAGTGAAATAAATAAATCAGAGAAAGACAATTATCATATAGTTTCACTCCTATGTGGAATGTCAGGAATAGCACAGAGGACTACAGGGGAAGGGAGGGAAAACTGAACAGGAAGAAATTAGAGAGGGAGACAAACCATGAGAGAGTCTGGACTCCAGTAAACAAACTGAGGGTTACAGAAGGGAGGAGGGTGGGGGGATGGGGTAACTGGGTGACGGGTATTAAGGAGGGCACGTGTTGTGATGAGAACTGGGTGTTATAGGCAACTAATGAATCACTGAACACTACATCAAAATCTACTGATGTACTATATGTTGGCTAATGACTTTAAATTTAAAAAATTAAATAAAATTAATAAATAAAAAATAAATCCACGGCAGGAAATGGAAATAACCCAGAGGGCGCCATGCTCCTGGAGGCTGAGCTAGTGGTCACGGCCAAGGCCTCTGGCGGTGAGGGCACCGGGGTTCTGAGAGGTGGCTCGGTGCAACCCTGACCCTGAAGCCCCATGGCCATGGCAAGGTGGAAGGACTGGGAGGGAAGACCCAGCCAGGACCCGTTCTGGCTCCACGGCTGCTACAGGGCAGCTCCCAGCCCCACCAGGCGGTGTCTGTTTAGAACCAGGGAGAAAACCTTTTCCCTCAATTGTTCTTTTTAAAAATGGTTGCTCAGCATTGACACAGAAAAACATCTGACATAAAACTGGAGGTGTTCACAGCTGCAAATGACCCAGAAGTGAAGAAAATGTAGTGAACGCAAAGAGAGGACGCTGTATCCCCAGGCAGGCCTCCTGTGAGCAGGTGCGGCTGGGGCACTGGACGTGCCCGTGCAGACAGTACTGGACTCCACAGTGTCCCTCGAGGGGACAGAAGTAGGAACCTGCTCTGATGGCTCCGCTGAAGTCAGCATCCCCTGCTGGAGACGGGGACAGCCCCTCATGAGTTCCGGGTGTCCTGGTGATTCTTGGGCACGGCCCAAATCTCAGGTTCTTCATGACCCGGGGCCAGCCCAGCAGCTGCACCCAGGTCCTCCAGGGCCAGCCCAATAGCTGTGGGTCCCGCAGGTCCTCCAGGGACAGCACCTTGGTGGGCTTGTGGTCCAGCAGGTACCTGTTCAGGTCGCTCTTATCGTACCTCATGCCCTCGATCCCATTGGCCCAGTTGACCACCATCACCTGGTGACAGGCTGAGGTCAGTCAGTGAACCTCCGCCACAACCCCCCAAAAAAGGCCCCCATGTAGTAGAAGTCACCCTGGTCCTTGGGGATGTGGGCCTGGGACTGGGAACAGCGCTCATAGGTTAAGTCCTCACGGGCCACCCAGTAGAAACCAGGGTGCAGGGTGCCAAAGAGGGGGGACAGGATCTCCACGCCCACGTGGTCACAGAACTTCATGTCCACATCCCCGCACAACATGTCATCCACCTCATGGAGGAAGGGCTCCTCACAGAAGCGGCTCATCATCGCCATGTGCTGCATGGACACATCCTGCCAGTGTGGGGCACCACGGACCTCAAGAACCACCACCCTTCAGTGCTCCTGGAGGGGCACACGGGACACAGCAACCAGCTGGTCGGTGAAGACATAGTAGATGACCCTGTGTCCACCATGAAGTGATTCTGCAGGAACAGCTCCAGGAAGACCCCGTATCCACAGGGGCAGGGGACAGGGCAGGAAGAGGGTCACTGCCAGAGGCTGGCAGCAGGACCCCAGAGCTGGGGGTCATGGACGTGTGCACCTTCTTCATGGGGACAGGCCCTGGCCTGCTTTAAGCAACAGCCACCTCCTGACCTGTCCTGAGTGAATCTGCCAGCAGGGCCTCCCTACCTTCTGCTCCCAGAGATGGGGGCCATCAGTGCCCCATCTTACAAAGGGGAGCCTGAGGCTTGGGAGGCTAGAAACCCATGCAGCCACACAGTCAACATGCTGGAGCAAGGAACACTCCCTCTGTGCTGAGCTCCTGGGCAAACCCTGCAGGTGACCTCCCCTAGCTGCCCCCCTGCAGGTTCTGTCCCCACCTGCCATGAGTTGAGCACCTTTGGGCACAGCCCGTGTTTCTATGTCCTACAGACTGGGTAGAATCAGCAGGGCCGGCCAGCTGCCCCACTTTACTTTGAGTGGGCTGTCGCTGGTCCCCAACAGAGCTGTCTCCACCCCCTATAGGGTCCTCCCTTGAAGGCTACTGGGCCTCTGGCTGACAAGGTCCATCAGTAAACCACTGGTATTCCTAGGAGGGGTCACCCTCGAACTCCCAGATCAGGAATCAGGTTCAGCCCATGGGCAGGGAAGGGGAAAGATGACCCCTGGAGAAAGGGTGCTTGCTTAGGCCCCAGCCTTGAATCCAAGGGTGTGAGCTTCTGGGTCCAGGTCTACATCTCCCTGGCCCCAAAACATTGGAAGTCTTGTCCAACTGCCTCACATGGCTGGTCCCCCTTTGAGGGGACTAACTGCCCCTCACTGTGGGGACAGCAGCTCCCCCATTGTCAGCAAGTGT
>NW_023270701.1:20665-21087 GCF_011800145.1 Mirounga leonina
CTGCCCCTCACTGTGGGGACAGCAGCTCCCCCATTGTCAGCAAGTGTGGTGAGCCCCTCTGAGACTGATTTTTTTTAAGATTTTATTTATTTGACAGAGAAAGAGACAGCTAGAGAGGGAACACAAGGAGGGGGAGGGGGAGAGGGAGAAGCAGGCTCCCTGCTGAGCAGGGAGCCTGACATGGGACATAGTCCCAGGCCTCTGGGATCACGACCTGAGCCGAAGGCAGACGCTTAAGGACTGAGCCACCCAGGCGCCCTGAGACTGGCTTTTTTACACAGGCACTAAGACTACTTCCCTGTGCCTACCCCATACCTCGCAGGTTAGTAAATCGCTCACACAGGGAATGTGGATACTACATTTAAATATGGGACTAGCACATACACCCAGCAGACATGAGTCAGGTCACCAGGGGGCAAGTA
>NW_023270702.1:0-8514 GCF_011800145.1 Mirounga leonina
AAAGGCAAGGGAAGCAAGGGCAAAAATGAACTATTGGGACTTCATCAGGATAAAAAGCTTTTGCACAGCAAAAGAAACAGTCAACAAAACCAAAAGACAACTGACAGAATGGGAGAAGATATTTGCAAATGACATATCAGATAAAGGGCTAGTATCCAAAACCTATAAAGAACTTATCAAACTCAACACCCAAAGAACAAATGATCCAATCAAGAAATGGGTAGAAGACATGAACAGACATTTTTCCAAAGAAGACATCCAAATGGCCAACAGACAGATGAAAAAGTGCTCAACATCGCTCGGCATCAGGGAAATCCAAATCAAAACCTCAATGAGATACCACCTCACACCAGTCAGAATGGCTAAAATTAACAAGTCAGGAAACGACAGATGTTGGCAGGGATGCGGAGAAAGGGGAACCCTCCTATACTGTTGGTGGGAATGCAAGTTGTGGAACCAGATGCCCTGTTTAGAGATCCACGTGTGTTTCATAGATTGGTGGGTTCTCTTGGTGGGGAAAATGGATCCTTTGGTCCCAGTACTTTGTTTCTTCATGACACAAATCTTCTCCTTTAAGCAGTGAATTACTCTATAGCTCTGAACAGTAAATAGGTTAATAAATAAATACACAATACACTCATATAAAGGGTGAAGCAGTCATCGCAAAGTCAATTGCAAATTTCATGTTGGCTTTAATTCTACTACAGAACACCAGTTTATCAAATTTCATTTCTTGATCTTAGAGGGTCTTGAAGCTTTGAGAAGAAAGTAACAGGAGCAAAGAGCTAGTTCAGATATTAAACAAACATGTCTTTTTCTTAGTAAGACTACAGAGCTTAAAAGGTCAAATCACTTTTCTTTTGGTTGGGCTAAACTCAGTGTGGTAACCTTAGTTGTTTTATGCTGATTAGAAGCTGGGTGACAATGTGTGGCTTTGATTAATAATAGTTGCTTTAAAACTATGTTTGATAGACAAATTGTCTTAAAACCTGAAGTCCATGAGAGGGTTATAACAATGAAAGGGGGGTTGGTGGTGAATCATTAATGAAACCAGTGATAGAAGACAGGCCTAGGATCAGGTCAACCAGTCTTTGGTTGGTGAATAATTTCAATGACCATTCTCAGTCACTTTTGGATTAGCCTAATTTATTGCTTAATATTTTAAGGGAGTCATTTATTTACTAAATATTTATTGGGACCTAGATGACAAGTACAGTGCTAGGTACTGGGGAGAAAATGAGGAATGGGGCCTATGTCCAGTGATTGTGATACTCCGCCTGCCTCTTCAGATCTGTGCTGTGCCCCCAGGAGACTGATCCCTATAGCTGGAACACTGGGCCTCCCTGGCCTCTGGATTCTGGCTGGGTTGAGTCAAGGAATTTACCAGCAGATCGGAGGGCAGGAGGAAACTGAGGTTGGGTATTTATTCCCTGTCTTCCTCATTGCCCCCCTGGTTTGCAAGTGACTATTTCCTCTGCCTGTGGCCACTGCTCTGTCTGTGGTTCCAGCACTTGCTAGATTCTGGTAACTCTTCCTTGTTCTTGCCCTTCAGGCCTAGAAGCAATAACAGTTTCCCACTGTAATGAGACCTTGGATACTTCATCACTCCTTGTTGAAGTGACTAATTCTAGCTGCATCTCTGAAAGACAACAACAACAACCTGTTATTAAACTTTCTTCAATTAAACTCTAATTAGATTTTGTATACTATTTCCTGCTAGGATCCTAACTGATAGACCTCCTGCCCTTGAGTTGTTCACCAGACAAGTCGATAAACAGTGACTATTCAGCATGAGCACAACTGTGATGAAAATTCTAGTTTCTGGCTTACTAGATTAGAAGCTCACCAATGTAAGGAACAAAGAGAAGAATATAAAATGACAATTATGGCAACCATAAAAGTAAACACCTAAAGATGACTGAACTAAACCATTCTTTCAACCTACATTTATTTGTTTATAACCTATTATCGGGCAAGGAATTATGTGAGGGGATTGAATTTAAAATGGGAGAATGGGATCAATTCAGTGACGTTAAAAACTAATAAATGTAAATACAGTATAAAAAGAAAGACTTGGAGTCATAGTGGACACATAAGCACACTCTCCCCAAACTTTCAGCCTATGACATCATTTGTAAGCTCAAATGTGATTTCCATACTGATTAACAGACCATTTTTTATACATTTTCTCTTATTCCTAAAGCAGTTCCTAGGTTGTGTAGGACATAAGCGGCAGGATGTGCTTTGTGTAAGTTGCACAGCTGGTCCAGCATTTCAGGGTTTGGTGTCTCCATCAAGCACAAAATTTTTGGCTGTGACTTTATTGTCCTTAACCCTACTAGAAAAGAGAAACAAACAAGGCAGCTGGAAGAGTGTCCCAAGGCACTTGTGAAAAGGAGCAGTTATGTCTTATCTGTCTTCCTAACTTGATAGTAAACTCACTCATAACTTTTTGGCCTCATTAGATACTGCCACCCTCAACTCTTTTCTAAGACCCACAGAGGAGACCAGTCCTCACTGGGCTAAGAACCTTCTATTTGTGCATTTTTAAGAAACACTGTCGGGCATCTAATCTTGTTAGCCTTTCTGCTGGCTGCTGGAGAGTGATGAATAGTCATGAGGGAACAAACACATAAACAGAATACTACAATATGTGCACTCAATGACAGAATCATACCCAGGTTATTATTGAGTGAGCGGAGAGGCACTGAGGTCAGAGGAGACATTCTGGAGGAGTGAAGCCTAACCTAAATCCTGACGGCTGAGCAGGAATTTGCTAAGACAAGGGGGCAGGATGGGAGAATATTCTAGGAGGAGGAAAAGCAAGAGAGAAAGCAAGGAAGAAGAAGAAACCCAAGCATAGTGTGTGTAGGGGAGAACTCAAGCATTTTAATGCTGCCTGAACATGGCGGGTAGTATAGTGGGTGGTGGGGAGGTCAGCTGGTCCATCACGCAGGGTCTTTGATTCATGTTCATATCCTGGAGGCAAAGTTTAGTTTTTGAAGGACTTTTTTTTTTTTTTTAATGTTCAGTTAGCCACTGTATAGTACATAGTTTTTGATGTAGTGTTCAGTGATTCATTAGTTAAGTATAAAACCCAGTGCTCATCACAGCACGTGCCCTCCTCAATACCCAGTCACTCTGTTACCTCCTCCCCCTGCCCTTCTCCCCTCTGAAACTCCCAGATTGTTTCTCAAGGTCCATAGTCTCTCATGGTTCATCTCCCTCTCTGAAGGACTTTTAAGTAAAGAAATGATGTAGTCAGATTTGCCTTTAAGATGCCTCACCTGGGGACCATGGGGAAAAGCCAGAGGGGAATAAGACAAGAGATAAGGTATATGGAATTTTGTAAAGTTCTCCTTGTAATTACCTTGCAGGAAGGTAATAGCATAACAACATTTCTCTTTAAGTATTGACAATTTCCAAAGATTAGGGATAATTAAGTAGGTCATACAGGCTGTGTTTTTGGTGATTACTAGTAAAGTTAAATTTAAAAACTCAGTAAATTTAACTAGAAGAAAGTCTTGATTCCCAAAGTATTACTGAGTTTATTTCCAATGAAAGATAAAGCAATTAAGTCCATGGTTAAGTCCTTGAATTCTCTGTTGCTTTTCAGGGGAAATAAGCCAGTGAAAAATAAAGCTCCTTCCTAAGGGAAAAGAAGCAGTTTCTGCTCTGATGGAAAGGAGAAGAGGACATGAGTGCGGTCTCAGTCCCAGCCATAGAGTGCACCTGTGCTTGGCATTCTATCCATCCTTGTCAGGCGGGGGCCTCGTCCTCTCTTCCACCCGAACAGGAACCAACTGGGGCCCAAGCAGAGCTGGTCTGCAGCAAACAGGGCATGCCCTCTCCACTCTACATCATCCTGTCCATGTCCAGACTGTGAAGCATCCTACTCTGAGGCCTGAGGTGAGAGAATGTGGTACGAGGAGGTTGGTGATGCTTTCTCCTTTGCACTCAGAAAGCCCCTTTGTATCTTAAAGAACAGAAAAAGAGAATACTCAGTTTGGGCATTGCCATGGGTGGGCTTGGAGGCCTTGAATGAGCTAGTCTGAACCCATTCTGCAACAGACCAGGGACATGTGTTTGATGGCTATTGCAGGCCTTTGGGCAAGAGATGAGGAAACCAAGCCAGGAAATGTGCTAGCAGGGAATTGGCTGATTCATATTTAGGAGGTAAAATCAAGAGGCCTTAATGAATCATTAAATGTGGACACTGGTGCAGAGGAGAACTCCCAACATGGTGCCCAGCTTCTCAGTTTGAGTGGATGGTGGGGCCACAAACTAAAATGGAAAACCCAGGAGGTAGGTCGACTTTGGTGGGAATAAAGGAGTTAGTTTGAATTACCCAGACAATTATTCCCCAGTAGTTGGAGAGTTCATCCAGATGAGTAAGGTCAAAATGCCAAGCTATTCTTAGGGAAAAGTACTGGACATGGACTGTCAGGTATAATTGTATTGTGTAAGTTGTGAAAAGGAGAAGAATATTCTTGGTAAAGGTAGAGAGACCTCATATTAGAGGTCTCCTAAGTGAGGTGGGGAGATTTCAGGGAATGATTAGGTGTTTCTCCTTTTAGGGACTCTTACCATTCCTACAAACATTGCCTGATGCACTGACACCAAAGGAACATGTCTGACTGCCTCTATGAAAGTCTGACAGCCAGGGACTAATTGAGCCTTGGAAATAAATAACCAGTGTAGGGAAGTGGGCCACTTTCTTCATTTGACCCTTATTACAATTGCAGGAAAGACTCTGGATAATGAGATATTCTCCATGGCTTAATTACTTCAAGAAGCAACCGGGGGAAAGGATGAGACTTAATATTCTTCAAACAAGAGAAACCTCAAAATATGAGGAAGCTGGCTTTTAAAAAATGACCAATGTTATAATAATTTATTTATTTAAGTTTCAAAGTGACAATAGTCCAAATTAGGTGAGATTTGTCTTACCAAGCATTCTAGAAGCAAGTAGGAATGAAATAGGGCCTCTAACAGTGCTAGGGCTGAGGTCCTAGAACCCAGTCCTCTCTCTTTCTGAGTTATTACCCCTTCATCAAGCTCACTTGCTGGAGAGTTTCTTTAGAAGTCTGCCAAGTGCTTTCCAGGACCTTTGGTGGCTTCCTGGGGAGAGCCCATTTCTGTGATTCTCCTTTGCCAGAACTAAAGGACTAGCATGGGTCTCCCATTTTGCAAAAATAAAGTAGAAGTTCTTTAGTACCTTTTATTCCTAGGAAACACTCCTCAGCATTCTTTTCCAAAGTACAGAGAAAGCAGGAGTCCTCATTCTGGTTAGGTTAGCATATGAAAGTTAGAACAAGATGGAACCCCAAATGTTGAGAGTTGGAACCCAGGCCTCTGACTCAGGTGACCATATCAGGCTTTTGATTAAGTTCTAATCCATAATCACATATGATATTTGCACTTCATGGTTTTTTCTGTATCCAAGTTTGTTTTACAAAATGCTTTGCTGAATGAATAGTGCTACCTTTGAGATATGCCGGATAGTTACGTAAATACATGTTTCTTTGCCAAAATTTTGCATTGAAGTTTATAAAATGCCGGCAAAGTTAAAACACTGTTTTTGTTTTTTTTTCCTAAATGTACAATTGCAAGTTTGGGTAAACATTATTTTTAATTGAAATGTTGACTTGATTTTTAAGTGAGAGTCTTGTTCATTCACAGTAGAGAAAAATCCAAATTTGAAATTAAATATTTGACTGCCAGAAAGAGCAGTGGCGAAGAATATGTTTTACTACTTCATTCAATTCTTTGGCTAACATGATGATGTATTTAGTGTGTTGGATGCTTGGTACTGCCAGAAATACATATCCTTTCAATTGGATTGTTGAATCAGTCAAGCATGCATAGTATCCTTTGGGCACGGGATATTCTATAGGTACTGTTTAAAGAAAGAACTTGGAGTAGTCCCTGTTTCACAAAACTACATGTATAATGGGTTGAACTCTCAGGGAAAGCATCAGTCACTTCTCTGCAGGTCATGGGATGACTGGCAGTGTCAGCAAGGTAGTGGAAAGAACTACTGGAACCCAAGGCTGATTGTCAGGAGTAACAGGGATTTTTACTTTTCCTTTCATGAAGGGAATTCAACTCTGTGAAGAAGTGAGGAACAAAAAGATGAACAAATATATGTGCATGAGAAAGATAAAGATTACTTTATAAGGCCTAAGCTAATTATTACAGAGGGCTAGAAAACATTTTGGATGTAAAGAGGAGCGGGAAACAAGAAAACATAGGTGGAAGGAATTTTGCAGGGTGGAGTTGAAGTCAGGAGGAAAGCTATATATAGTCCTTTTCTTCCTCTAAGTAAAAATCTTTTTATATCAGTCTTGGTGAAAACTAAATCATGTTCTCTTCTGGACAAGTGTATAAGGGAACTGACTATTGAGATAAATAAATACATAAAAATGTCCTTAAGGAATTAGCATTTTTTCAGGTTCATGAACCCAAACAATCTTATTAACACTTTGAGGCAAATACCAGCTGTGCTGGCATTTTTATAATTCCCAGTAGGAGACTGTCAACTTTTCCAAATTACTGGTCTTTGGCCATGTGGTTCCTTCAATAGGAGAATTTTGCCTGTCTCCAGCTCATCCTTCATATATGAGCTTAAAGTGATCTTGTTAGTATGGCTTTCAAAACACCTTATAGAAAGCTGAACATTGCTTCTTTTCTACCCCTTTTTTTTTCTCCCTCTAACACAGTACCTTGGTCATTCCCCTATTTAGCACTTATCACAAATTTATGTGATATATTTATATGTTTGTTTACTTTTCTTAGTAAATGGCCTCTTACTACACTACGTGATCTGTAAGGGCAGAGACCATGTCTGCTTCATTCGCCACTGTGAGCTAGCTGCCTACCTAAGTACTTGGTACATGGTTGAAGTGAGAAAAAACATTGCCAAATGAATGAATACCCCTCACACATTATTTAAGTGATTAAAATTTTAGATTATTCTTTAAACAAGAAGCTTAATTAAGAAGGATATTTCTTTTAACATCCTCTAGGTATTTCTTGCTTATTTATCCTTTGATTTAACATCCAATAATTCAGTTTGACATTGCTTTATGGCTTCATTGACAAAAAATGAAAAATATACAAAAACTATCAATTTCCTGATCTCACCTTAAAAACCAGTGTTTTCTGATGATTCAAAAAACCATTCATAGGTAGGTTTTCCTGGCAAGATAGTAGAAAGTCTTTCTCTTCACTATTTGGCCATGACAAGTACAGATGTGAAAAATGATTTCATAAAGTTTCATAAAAAATAGTTAAATATATGAAATTGTGACATATGCAACATTTGTAAAAATATAATTAATAGGAAACTTTAGTCCAGCCAAAGTAGAATTTATTTCAAAAACTGATCTGATAATATGTTTATTCCTTCTTGGATTTATTTCTTTTGCTGTAACTATACTTGAATATAACTTTAAATGTCCTTATTTAATGTTTTTTTTTTAAGTTTGAGATGAGACAATTCATTTCCATATTTTTTCTGGTTAAAAATGCTTCTCTGAGTGTACCTGGGTGGCTTAGTCATTAAGCATCTGCCTTTGGCTCAGGTCATGATCCCAGGGTCCTGGGATTGAGCCCCACATCGGGCTCCCTGCTCGGCAGGAAGCCTTGCTTCTCCCTCTCCTGCTCCCCCTGCTTGTGTTCCCTCTCTCGCTGTGTCTCTCTCTGTCAAATAAATAAATGAAATATTTTTAAAAAAATGCTTCTCTGGGGACAGTTTTTACTTCCTTAATTAGGTCATAGGGTTCTAACAGTAGACATTGCTAATGGATGAGGGAAATGTCTCTAAGTGATTCTGAAGTGGAGATTATACATATATATTATGTATATAAATATATGTATTTATATATGTATTCTATATTCTATATTATTATTATAATACATAAGTATTATTATATATTATATATTTATAAACTGTGACTATGACAAGTGCTTTGAAAATTGCTATAGCCAAACTTAGCTGATGATGAAGGTACTTCACGAAGGAATTTCATATACTTTTTAGGTATTTTGGCTGTTTGTTCTTTTTAAACCTAGATTAAACTAGATCAGCAAACTAGGAGAAGGGAAGAGAACTTTTACTCCTTGGCTTCAAGCCACTTTTCATTGGGAAATATTCATTGTGTAAAAGTGGAGATTTTGGAGAGTTTGCAATCTACCAAGGCAGGTCTGTTTAAACTATGTTATAGCCTGTATTAAAACCCCCAATTTCTGCTATACCCCCCTTACTCATTTTTCTTATAAAGCATCTCATATGTTTTTTCAGGTGTTTTAATACTTTATCCACAGCCAATAAAAGCTCAATAACAAAATAAAACTGCCCTCTTCAAACAAAATATATCACCACAAAACATTTTGTAAAATATTCAATTTTTGTTAAGAAATTTTAGTGCATTATACATATAGAGGTAGATAGATGAGAGATTAGATAGATAGATAGATAGATAGATAGATAGATAGATAGATAGATAGATA
>NW_023270702.1:8524-19452 GCF_011800145.1 Mirounga leonina
ATAGATAGATAGATAGATAGATAGATAGATAGATAGATAGATAGATAATAGATGCAGTTGCACCAAACTGAAAACATTTTTTTGTTAAATCAGAGAAATTACTAAGTAAACAGGGACTTGGGGACTTATAATTCTACTTTACTGAGCCCAACATTAAGATATATATTTTTAAGATTTTATTTATTTATTTGGTAGAGAGAGAGAGCACAGCAGGGGGAGCGGCAGGCAGAGGGAGAGGGAGAAGCAGGCTCCCCACTGAGCAGGGAGCCTGATGTGGGACTCGATCCTAGGACCCTGGGATCATGACCTGAGCTGAAGGCAGTCATTTAATGACTGAGCCATCCAGGCACCCCATAGGATATTTATTACCGTGTGATTCTAGCTGTACTTTTATATTTAAGTAATATTATAAAAAGGCATATTTTCTGAAATATTAATAAATGCTGGTAAAAAGCCTCATGCACTTTATTATGCTTTTCAGTTTCACCTGGTTATATAATGATGATTCTTAAAGTTAATCATTAAAAAATGTGCTCTTCCTTTAAATGACCCTATTTCTTTCCTAATCTCATCAAGGAACTTGTACCATTCAATGAACAGATTTGAAAACCTAATTCAAGTTAATTTATAACAAGTGTTTTTAAAAAATTTCCATTTGAATCCAAAAAATATGGTTACATTGTGTTAAAGACCATCCATAACATGACTATTACTTTAGGAAATATAAACTGTTATCTTTATATGCCAAATCTACTCTAAGTGGTGGCAGCTAGTTAAATCTCTTTTAAAAACTATTCGAATGTAAAAATCCAAGCATAACTACAGCTTTAGAAAATGTAAATTTAAAATTTTAATATTGTTGATCCCAAGCCCCCTGCTAATTCCCAGGGGCTAACAAGCCTCTAAATATTTATTTTATAAAGATTATATATCTTCACCAAATCTTCTACTTCTGCTTATATTTTTGAAACAGATCCACAATCACAGTGGAAGGAAATGTGAAAAGGGAGTTCTAGGTCACCATTATACAACACAGACTCCTGCCCCTTGGACTCAAAACGTCTAGACAGTTCAGAAGCTGAAAGAAAGGTAAAATGACTGTTTTTAGTAATTTGTTTCCATACCTTCCAAATGACAGTTTAATCGATTGCCCTTCCTATCTGTTATAGGAATCTTTATTATATATATAATATGTAATATATATATTTTTTATATATATAAATATTATATATATAAATTCTGTTATTGGGAATCCTCTGGGCCTTAAGTCCTCACCAATTAATTTCCTTCTTGTAGGTCTTTGATAAGGATATCTGAGCCGATTCTTGAAGCATCAGTACAGGCTGACAAGAGGAAATGGGTTTTTCTGGCTGAAGAGAAAGCACATTTAAGACTAGAGAGGTATGAACAGGAAGGGTAATCCAGTGTGCTTAAACTTCTGAATGTCTAGCAGACTCATAAAAGTAGATCAGACCTCCTCCTCACTGTATCCCCAGAGCCTAGTACAGACACTGCAGGAGAGTGGATGCTAAGTTCTTAGTTGTTGAAAGACTGGACACATTAGTAAATAAAATAGGTTGTGGTCCAATAGTCAGAACTATGCTAAGACGTTGGCATTTGGGAACAAGCTGAGTTTTAGCAGCTTAGCGAAGGCCTGTTATGTTAAAATGCAGTAGGCAGGAGACCTGTTATCCCACTGCTTTGTTAACTTATCCAGATGATGGATGATTAGACTGAGCTAAGGTAATGATCATGAGCAATGAGAGGGAGGCATACTGGAGGGGGCACCATCGGGTCTTAGCATCAGTTTGTATGTGCTAGGCAAGAGTAAAGAAGTCAAATGTGAAGCTGTGCCTTCTAATCTATAAAAGCAGAAGAAGGGGCATTATTTGCTGAGATAAGATGACTGATGAAAGAACTGTTTGGGGCAAAACTTATGCAAGTGGGACATTAAGGTGAAACTCTATAGGAAGTAGGTGGAAATTGAAGGGCTTAAGTTTATAAATATCCATTTGGAAGTCACTGCAGAAGGTGGGATATTTGAAGCAAAATTTCTGAAAGCAGAATTTGTTTCTTTGGACAATAATTAGTAATTATTTTTTAAACTGGCCATCTTAAGCTATTACTTTTGCTTAACTGAGTAAAGTTGTATGGACGATTCTGACAGTTGGACCCATTGAGTTTTTTTTTTTTTTTTAATTATTATAAATGGTTTGGATGTTCATGATACAATGATCTGGTAATCTAGACCAGATGTAGAGACTATAGACAACACAGAAAAAGCATGCAGGGGAAAAATTAGTGAGAATCTGATCTCAGATTAAAGTACAGTTCCTTTTGCTAATGAAACGCAAAGCCTTGGCATGTAGTGGATGTTTAGTAAATTTAGACTCAATCTAAAATTTCATCTTGTAGACAGGATCTCTGACCCATGAGATGGATGTCCCAGTTGACATTTGTGTGAATTCTTTATATCCTACCTCGACCCTTGCCCAGCCCTTAGAAGCAACAAGAATAGTGACAAGAATGCCCATGTTGGCTTGGAGCTCACCAGCTCTGTCAGAGGAGCTCAGGACTGGTGGGAAGAGCCCAGGCTTTGCACTGACTCTGACCCTATGAGGTCTGGCAAGTTATTTATTTGCCGCTCACAATCTTAGTTTCTTCAACCGGAAATGGTAACACCCACCACAATAATAAAAGGACCAGAAGAAACTACATTTGAAAAAGCACTTTGAAAACTGTAAAGTAAGTTTTTGTGGCATTACTTGAAGAAATGAGCATCTTGATGATGAGATAAAAAATAGCCAAGATGAAATCAACTCAAAGAGAAAATAAAAAAAGATCCCAGCTTTGTTGAAGAGGATGGTTTTGTAAATAGATGCCCAATAGCAGCCAACTGTTCAAATTAATTGCCAGGCACTACCTGGTGATCACAACTTGAAGAAAGTCATCAACACAATTATTTCATACCAGATCAGCCCAGTGGATCTGTTGAATCCTCTTGCTTGTTGTGAGTGAGGGAAATACTCATTATTCTTGAAATGCCAATGTTGTGTGCTCCCTTTTTTCTATAATAAACAATGACTTCAACAGCAAAAAAAAAAAAAAAAAAAAGTGGTTAATATAGGACAGTGATATACTAAGTCTATGAAGAAGTAATCAGCGATATCAATCTTGCTAGATTAAATAATCAGAAATAAAATATGAAGGAAAAGGTACATTTATAAATATTAAATTTTAAAAGTAGCCTGTGGGGAGGAATCAAGATCACCAGACAAACAGAGACCTCAAATTCTTTACTGCTTTTATTTTAAAAGGTAAAACATAGCTAATCAACTGGTCCAGGTCAAATTTCTTGGCCAGGAAATCAGTCACTGGTTTTGGAACATTATCTCTACTTTCCCAGCCTATAAATAAGCACACATTTTCTCCTTAGATTTTACCAAATGATCTTTATATTTTATCTTATATTATCCCTTTTCTCTCCTGCATTATTACCTTTGCCCCATAACGGACTGTTCTCAAGAGCACACACATAAGCTGTATTTCCCCTGTCTTAAGAAACAAAGGCAAAAAGCCCCAAAAAAAGAAAAATAAAAAAACCCTTTCTTGATGCCTGCATCTTCTTTTTGTTGCCCTGGGTGTGTTGCTTTTACATAAAACTCTCTTTACAGAAAGAATCGTCTCTAGTTCATTGTTTCGGTTCCACTTCCTTTCTTCCCATTCTTCTGGGAGCCCACTCAACACTCTGCTTACAGCTTTTGTCAGGGTCACCCATGACCTCGTGGTCGATGTGAGGCCAAAGCTTGTTTTCTTTCCACAGTAATTGGGTTACAAGAACGAGGGGCTGGTGGTATGGATGGCATTCTTAAGAGGAGACTTCTTAGAGGAAATAAGACTTGAACTAAGGAACAAACAATAAGAGATAGAAGTTGAGCCTCCTCACTTTGACTGTGTGTGTGACATGGGGAGGTTATGGATTACTCAGGAATATTAGAAGTAAACTTCAGTTATTCTGTAAATATCTATTCAGTATGGACTGAGTTATCAGGCACCATTTCAGGGCTGGGAGTATAGCAGAGGTGAAACATACCAAGTCCCTGCTTTCAGAAAGCATGAGAATCCTCTCATTTTAGTGCAGAGAATTGACAATAAACAAGTAATCTGTGACAAGCACAAAGGAGGAAAACAGAGTAAAAGCAGTAGGGAGTGCAGGGGAATGAGGGTGGGAGAGAGGGAAGGAATGCTACTTTATAAAGCTCAGGGAAGGGCTGCCTGATAAAGTGACATTTGAGCAAATGTAAAGGAAATGAGCTAGCCAGAAATCTTGGGAAAGAATATTTCAGGGAGAGTAAATGCAAAGGCCAATGAGGTAGAGTGTTGGCCTGTGAAAACAGTGAAGAGTCTAGCATGGCTGGAGCAGCGTGAGGCCAGAAGAATAGTAGTGCCTGGGGTCAGAGGGCCAGATCCTGTGGGGCCTTTTGGCCATTGCATATTTTGGAATTTTATTCTGAGTGAAAATGGAAGCCATTAGAGGGTTTTGAGAGAGGCGTGACCTGATCTGACTTCCATTTTTAACAGTCTCACTCTGGCTGCTCAGTGGAATATTCTATATGGGGGCAGAGGGCAAAAGCAGGGAGGCCATTTAAGAAGTTACTGTAATGCAGGAAGGAGATCATAGTGGCTTGGACAAGTGATGGTGCTGGTGAGAAATAATCAGACCCTGGCTATACTTTGAAGATAGAGCCAATAGGACATGCCAAAATATTCATTATTTGAGAGAAAGAGCATAATCCAAGGTTTGGGGCCCGACCAACAGGAATGATGGAACTATCACTTCTTGAAGTGGGAAGATTGGGAGGAGTAGGTTGGGGCCTGGGGTAGAGGTGGTAGAATCAGGCGTGGTCTAGGACAAGTGAAGTTTGCACATCTATCAAATATCCAAGTGGGGGTGTCAGATAGGTAATTGGATATATGAGTCTGTAGCTCAGGTGGAGGTCTAGGTGAAGATATAACCTTAAGTGTTATAAACAGTGTATTTAAAGCCATGAGACCAGAGGAGATCACCTTGGAAGTAAAGGGAAGTAAAGAGGAGGAAGTCTGAGGACTGAGCCCTAGGATACCCCAAAGTTAGATGTCTGAGGGGAGAAAAGATGGTGGAGGAGTAGGAGACCCTATTCCAACTGGTCCCCAGAATTGAGCTGGATATCTACCAGACCACTCTGAGCACCCACGAAATTAGCCTGAGATGTAAGAAGATAGATCTGGATCTCTACAAACAGAATATTGCAGGCGGTTGGTTTTGAGGTACGAAGCAGGGAGCCGTGATTCCACGGGCAGATATCAAAGGATAAACAGCAGTGGGAGGGAGCCTGGCCAATGGGATCCTGCACCACCAATGAGCGATAGCCTCCTGCACTGGGGGCACAGACTTACAGACCAGTATTTGCTGGGAAAGGACTTTAGGGCAGCCCCCCTGATGGAAACCCGGAGTGGCAGGGTCACATGTATGAACTGGGGGTGGCTGGCGGTTTTAGAAGCACAAAGGGCAGAGACGAGCTCCGACCTGGAGGCGAGGACTGGGAGTGCTGTGGAGAGGCACACAACCCAGGATGCTGCAGTTTAAAGCAGCACAGACAGAAACAGAGATACTGTGGCCTGGAGAGCTCACTGAAGAACAAACTGTGATCTCTCTGCTCTGAGGCAGAGGGTGAGAAATGGTCTCTCTGCTCTGACTTTCGGAAGAGACGCAGAAAGCCGCCAGAGAACAAAAGCCCCCAAAACCCATTTCCACTGAGCCCATCCCCCACCACAGGGGCAGGGCAACTCTGCCCAAACAGGGTTGCCTGAGTAACAGTACGGCAGGCCCCTCCCCCAGAAGACAGGCTGGGAGAACAAGAGGCCAGCAACCCTAAGGTCCCTAGAAAACAGGTGCATCTTGCTTGGGTTGTGGTCAATAATTTGGACTCTGTACATTCCCTCAACCACCCCTCAACAGAATGACTCGAGGAGGAACCCCCAAAACAGGAAAGACTCAGAGACTATAATTTATGCCACAGATTTACAAATGGATTCAGATACAACCAAGATGTCAGAGATGGAATTCAGGCTAGCAATTGTGAAGACAATAGCTAGAATGGAGAAATCGATTAATGGCAACATAGAGTCTCTAAGGGCAGAAATGAAAGCTGAATTGGCAGAACTTAAAAATGCTATCAATGAGATCCAATCTAATCTAGATAATCTAACACCTAGGGTAAGCAAGGCAGAAGAATGAATTAGTGACCTAGAAGACCAATTAATAGATAAAAAGGAAAAAGAGGTGGCCAGGGAAAAACAACTCAGAATCCATGAAAATAGAATCAGAGAAATAAGTGACACCATGAAGCATTCCAATGTCAGAATTATTGGAATCCCTGAGGGGGTGGAGAGAGAGAGAGGACTAGAAGATATATCTGAGCAAATCCTAGGTGAGAACATCCCTAATCTGGGGAATGAAACAAACATTCACGTCCTAGAGGCAGAGAGGACCCCTCCCAAGATCAAGGAAAACAGACCAACACCCTGGCATGTAATAGTAAAACTTGCAAATCTTAGAACCAAGGAAACCATCCTAAGGGCAGTTAGGGGAAAGAGATTCCTTCCATACAGAGGGAGGAACATCAGAATAACATCAGACCTATCCACAGAGACCTGGCAAGCAAGAAAGGCCTGGAAAGACATATCCAGGGTACTAAACGAGAAGAACATGCAGCCAAGAATACTTTATCTGGCAAGGCTGTCATTTAGAATGGATGGAGAGATGCAGAGCTTCTAAGACCGGCAGAAACTGAAAGAATATGTGACCATTAAGCTGGCCCTGTGAGAAATATTAAGGGGGGGTTCTATAAAAGGAGAAAGACCCCAAGAGTGATATAGAAAAGAAATTTACAAGGACAATCTATAAAAACAAGGTCTTCACAGGCAACATGATGACAATTCATTCATATCTTTCAATAATCACTCTCAATGTGAACGGCCTAAATGTTCCCATAAAATGGCACAGGGTTGCAGATTGGATAAAAGACAGGACCCATCCATATGCTGTCTATAAGAGACTCATTTTGAACCTAAAGATACATCCAGACTGAAAGTGAAGGGATGGAGATCCATCTTCCATGCCAGCAGACCTCAAAAGAAAGCTGGGGTAGCAATTCTTATATCAGACAAATTAGATTTTAAACTAAAGACTGTGGTTAGAGACACAGATGGACACTATATCATTCTTAAAGGGTCTATCCAACAAGAAGATCTAACAATTGTGAGTATCTACATCCCCAACATGGGAGCAGCCATCTACATAAGCCAACTGTTAACCAAAATAGAGTCACATTGATAATAATACGTTAATTGTAGGAGACCTCAATACTCCACCTCAGCAATAGACAGATCATCTAAGCAGAAAATCAACAAGGAAACAAGAGCTTTGAATGACAGACTGGACCAGATGGACTTCATAGATATATACAGAACATTCCACCCTAAAATAAACAGAATACTTATTCTTCTCAAGCGCACATGGAACTTAATCCAGAATAGACCACATACTGGGTCACAAATCAGGTCTCAACTGATACCAAAAGACTGAGATTATTCCCTGTGTATTCTCAGACCATAATGCTTTAAAACTGGAACTCAATCACAAGAAAAAACTTGGCAGAAATTCAAACACTTGGAAGCTAATGACCACTCTGCTCAAGATTGTTTGGGTCAACCAGGAAATCAAAGAACTTCAACAATTCGTGGAAACCAATGAGAACAAAAACACATCCATCCAAAACCTATGGGATACTGCAAAGGTGGTCGTAAGGGGGAAATACATAGCCATCCAGGCCTCATTTAAAAAAAAAAAATAGAAAAATCCGGAATTCACCATCTAACTCTACACCTTAAAGAACTAGAGAAAAAGATGTCTGAGGGATGTGAAGGATCCAGCATAGATTCCTGGAAGGAGTGACCAGGGAGACAGGAGAATAAAAAAAGAGAAGAAGAACAGCAAGAAGAAGAACAACAAAGTAATATCTAGAAGCAAGTGATCAAAGTGTTTGAGAAAAAGGGAGCCACCAGCTATATCAAATCCTGCTGATAGTTCATATAAGACCAGGACTGAGAATTGACAATTGTCTATGTCACTCATTTCTGTGGGAATCTCAATTGTTCCTATAAAAATGTAACACACCCTTTTTGTATATTTTGGCTTAGGGTCCAGAATTTTTTTCTGATGCTGTTGTGAATTGGATACTATTTTTCATACATGTTCTTGTATATATTGAGAACAATCAATTAGAACTTCTTGTTCCATAAAATCATTCCAATAGAAACAGTGCTGGTGCTTCTAATTCAGGCCTTTGAGGAACTTGAGTTGCAAATGCTAGTATTAAACATGTGTCAACTAAAAGCCTTAAATCAGGGTGAGGGGTGGGTAATTATTTTTTCTTATCATTGTGGTTATGGTCTTGTTTTATACCTGTCCTTAGAAGTCCTGTAAGGGAGACATGATGTGCAAATAGGCTTCTCTTACTTGTTGAAGCTCCAGGGTTAAAGACACAACTCTCAGGTCAGAGGCTCTCCTGTCCTTAACCCTAAAAAATCCCATCCATGTTGTGTCCAGTGAGAAGCAGCATAGGGTCATGGGTGAGCATGTTGACTCATGGAGGAGCACCACCACCATGCTGGTTCCATAGCAGGATGCAAGGGCATCAATCTGAGTTTAAAATGAAAGAGATTATTTGTTCCTTCTTTTTCATCTCATGGACTCCGAAATGCCCTACATATTATTGTGGTTCCAGCAGATAGTTCAGTTTCCAAATCATGATGCTGAATTAGGTCCACAGGCCTTTTGTTTTCTGCTTGCTTAAAAAAAAAAATCACAATAGAACTCTAGTCTTAATTTAACTTTTTCATACATTTGCTCTTCAAGGCAGAAAGCAGTAATTATTGTGGTTGGTGTTCCCAGCATTTCAGCATACCATGGGCCAAAACTCAAGAGAAAATTCCTGTGCTATTTTCAGACCAATATCACCACTTTAGATAAGACCTGGAATGTCATTTGAACTCAACTAAATTGAATTAACTATACTAAATCAATTGACCTAATTTTTTTAAAAGGTATGAAAATTAAATAAAATACTAAAACGCGAGACAAAGGAGTTTCTTTTTTTTGGCAGCATCTTGGAGACTAACCCCACATTTTGTGGCCATTTGCCCAAGTGGTTTTCTATTAATAGTTTTTTGAGTAGTTGCTGGATGGTAGCAATGGATGCGGGCATTTTTCAAAGACCAGTGTTCATCAAAGTATCATCTAGAAATCAACAGACCCTAGCAATATACCCCTGGACCTGCTTCTCAAATCTAAATGGGTATCTGGTGCTGCTGGTTGCTGCAATGGACGCACATTTTAGAAAGTTGAAGACTTCTATTCTAAGGGAATTCACATACAGGAAAACAAAACTCAGGTGTAAAGAGCGCGTTTGGATACATCATGGATTTTGGGGAAGAGACTGCCAAATTTGGAATAGTCCCCTTTCCCCGCAGATCTCCTCATCTGTCCTCAGAGGGTCACTTTGTGATATTTGGCTTGCTAACGTATAAGAGACGGAATCACCTTTGCCAAGAAATCCACAAGATTATACAAGAAAGATAACACAAAAATTTGTCTTGATGTTTGACTACCTTGCACTCTGGTCACATGAGAGTGGTGCAATGTGATACTTATGGTTAGGAGACCCGCTCATAAGCTTTTGACTTTTTGAATAAAACTGTTTCATGGTTACTAGTTTGGGCATAGCAGGTATTTCCATAGTTGGTTGTTAACAAAGCTATAGAAAGTGAGTTTCGCCTTGTGTGATCAAAGAGCTTGGGTGTTGTTGTTGTATGGCTCCCCTATCTTGGCTCTTATCACCCTTTCAAGATGCCCAATGACTTCAGAACTGTAGGCCACGGTGTCTCCTGTCATTTCTGACAGCATCGCACCAATGGGCTTGAGTCTGGGGTTTGATGCACTTGGTGGCTCCCATAGATATGGTCTTCTCAAATTTGTTTTTGCTCAGGTCAATTCCAAGAAACGTGGGTGCCCCAGCCAGCTTACAGTCCATGATGACTGAAAGGCCATCCTTCCCAGGCCAAAGACTGCACAATTTAAACCACAGTGTGACCTGTGGAAAGAAAAGTTCCTATAAATGCTAGAAGTAGGATCAAAAAGCTAGACCTGCAAAATGTCTCCAGTATCAAGAACACAAAATTCAGAGGATCTGTATGATATCAGGATTGGATGACTTGTTCTGATGATAATACTGCAAAGAGGATTAGAAATAGCAGAAGGTCTGAGAACAGAAAAGGAACAAAAACAGTATTTGCCAGATAATTGAAAACCCTTTATAAAAGGTTACATTATTCAAGCTTTTGTTGTGGGAGTTCTGTAGCCTTCCTGGCCACCACCCACAATCTCTTCTTACCTCATAGCAGGATGAAATAAGTGGCAAGATCTCTATTATCTCTTCTCCACAGAGCTATTCTAAATCTGTTTTAGGTTTGGTCTGACTAACATTTTTTTAATAACTACGACTCAGAGTCATTTGTAAATAAATTGGTTTTTCATCAAAGTCAAACCTCCATGTTGCAATTAAATGACCCATGTATATGTAGCTCTAGGAAAGAAATGTAGTCAGACCAATTCTGGGATTTTTACTCTGTGCTATATTAAAAAAGGTTATAGCCAAGGGCGCCTGGGTAGCTCAGATGGTTAAGCGTCTGCCTTCGGCTCAGGTCATGATCCCAGGGTCTTGGGATCGAGTCCTGCATCGGGCTCCCTGCTCAGCGGGGAGCCTGCTTCTCCCTCTGCCTCTCTCTCTGTCTCTTATGAATAAATAAAATCTTTAAGAAAAAAAAAA
>NW_023270702.1:19552-37014 GCF_011800145.1 Mirounga leonina
CACCTATAAGCAGAGATTTACAGAGAACTGCAGACCTATTACACCTACTACCCCTGGGTTTTAATTTCAGTTATGGCATCCTAATCCCTCAGTTCAGTTCCTGAATTTGAAGCTTTGAAACCAGTACAGTCATTCTCTCAAGTATTACTCATTCATTCATTCAATAAACTTTCTTGATGGATTCCTTAATGGGGAGCATTTTGTACCAGAAACTAAACTGGGTATTCTCTACCTTTCCTTCCAGTTTATGTACTAGGTTTATTGTCCAGATTTGAGAGGGAACCTTTTGTTGGCGGTTGAATTTCAGGTTCTAGATTTAGGTACAAAAGCTTATGATTCTAGCTCAGTCTTCTGAACTTCATTCAGCTTTATCTCCAGTAAGTGTTCGACTTACTAAGGTGGCCCTGAAGTGGGTTCTTTCTAACCACAAAACTGTACCACTCAACACTTCTCCCTAGGTCTCGGTTACCCATCTGTAAAGTGATAGTTTCTTGCCCCTGCTGTTACCTGCCTCTGAGCCTCTAAGTGGATCATGGCCCTAGTCTGCTAACTGTGCCTTCCATCTGAAAACAACAACCACCCCACCAAATAAAAACAAACAAACAACAAACCAATAACCCTTTCCCTTTCCCAACCTTCCTGTTTGAAGGAATGGGAATTAGAGATTAATTTCTATTGTAAATTGTCCATATCATTATTGCAGAAGAATACCATAGTCTAAAATAAAAATACCAAATATAGGTAATTTTTAAAATATTATTAGGTTCCACTTTTTACCATTGTTTTTCTTCACTGTTCCCATCCCTTTAGTGTTCTTTAGTAAAAATCTGTTTCACTCTTCCAGAAGTCTTTTTTTTTTTTTTTTTAAGATTTTATCCATTTATTTGACAGAGAGAGAGAGTACAAGCATGGGGAGCGGCAGGTAGAGGGAGAGGGAGAAGCAGACTCCCCGCTGAGCAGGGAGCCCACCGTGGGGCTCGATCTCAGGACCCTGGGATCATGACCTGAGCCGAAGGCAGACGCTTAACTGACTGAGCCACCCAGGTGCCCCAGTCTTCAGACTGACCCTTAATCGGCTCCTGGAAGATAACTTTGGGTCCTTAGGTTATCCTGTCTTACATGAGTGTCTTTGCACATCTGATGACCTTAGGATATACTAGGTAGTCTATGCTAGTAATGATGTTTAGTGAATGCCTATTTTTGTATACCTGGGGCTTTGAGCCATCAACTTGACTTCTGGTGGTACTGGGGTCTGAGTAGCTGAGGTTGGTCACAGGGGTGCTGCATGCCTATGTTCCCCAACAGAAACCATGGACCTCAAGACTTGGGTGAACTTCCCTGGTTGACATGCATTGTCGCTGGGAAAATTAAGCTCTGTCTGTGTGATATCATTGGGAGAGGACAACCAGAAATTTGTACCTGGTCTTTCCCGGACTCTGCCCTATGTGTCTTTTTCTTTTGCCACTTTTAATCTGTGTCCTTTTGCAGTAATAATCTGTAAACATGAGGATAATCACTTTTCTGAGTTTCATAAATCCTTCCAGTGAATTACTGAAACAAAGGGGGATTTGGAGACCTCCCCTCCTCATACCCTCATATTGTAGGTGTGACTTATTTTCAAATAGGCAAAGGCAAGAACGTATGTTCATTCAAGTGATTTGCCTTAAGATACAGCTTCCAGGAAAAAAAATTATCCCTCAAAGTGGAGATTGTCTTGATGAATAGTATATTAGCCAAGTACTAATAGGGTACCAGTACATCTTATACAATAAAAAAAATTATAAATACAAGTTGTAAAAATATATCCAATGTCTCTTTTTTCACCTCTACCTTGGTAGAAAATTCTTAAGGAAAACCTCAAGGAGACCCCTTTGGAAGGAATGTTCCATCTCCAAGATTTTCCAAAGAAATCTATATGCAAGCAGTGACTAAATATGCCACTGATATGTGCATGCACATTAATGTTATAGACTCATCGACCTCAGACTTGTCATGGGCCCATGTGTAAGATAAATCTACCTCCACACCTGCATGCATATTTTCCACAAGCCCCTTCACCTTTTTCCACATTTCTTCCACATATTTGGACATCCCCTTCTTTTATTCATTCATACATTCCTTTTTGTCCAATTGCTATTTATTAAGCCATTGCTGTGTCCAGGCTTCTGGCTAAGCACTGTAGTAAATAAAGAAGACTTGGTCCATACCTTCCTGGAGCTTATAGTTTAATGAGGAAGACTAAGCTATAATGAGAGTGTGAGATTTGGAACACACACTTTAATGAAGCAGTCATGTTCCCTTTAATAATGGGAAGAGGTTTCTTAAAAACTCATTCATGTTTTCATGTTATATACCAGCTAATATGGGTCGAGTTTTGTCCCCTCTCCAAATTCGCATATTGAAGTCTTAACCCCCAGTACCTCAGAATGTGATCTTATTTGGAGACAGGGTCTTTACAGAGGTAATCACGTTAAAATGAGGTTATTAGGGTAGGCCCTAATCCGATATAACTGGTGCCCTTACACAAAGGGGAAATTGGGATGCAAAGACTGGCGTAAAGAGAAGATGATGTGAAAGGGATGTCAGCAGAAGGCAGCCACGGAGAGCCCTGGGAACAGGTCCTTCCCTCATAGCTCCCAGAAGGAACCAGTGTTGCCAACACTTGATGTGGGGTTTCTACTCTCCAGAATGTGAGACAATAAGTTTCTGTTTAAGCCACCCAGTCTGTGGTACTTTGCTATGACAGCCTTAGCCAACTAACTCACCAGCATTAATATTTATTTTGTGAAAAAAGAAAGATGAATTTTAGATCTAAATTTTTGAAGCTAAAATTTAGAAATGAACCTGAAGGAAATGTAGAGGGAATAAAATTAAATGTAGAAACTTCCCTTCCAGTTATTTAGAAATAAAATTTCTAATCTGAATTTTTCATTTTTTCTTCTGGTTGATTTGGCAGTGTGTAGAAACAACCTGCCTGTGAAATATGTTTTCAAAAAAATTTTTTATTCAAAAATTTCCAGGATTCCAAGAAAAAAACATTTAAAAAGAATTTTTTTTAAAAAGGAAGAAATGCCTATCCTTCTTCTTACCTTGCTCATTTTTTTTTTTAAGATTTTATTTATTTATTTGACAGACAGAGAGAGAGAGAGTACAAGCAGGGGGAGCGGCAGGCAGAAGGAGAGGGAGAAACAGGCTCCCCGCCGAGCAGGGAGCCCAACACGGGGCTCGATCCCAGGACCCTGAGATCATGGACCCAAGCCAAAGGCAGACACTTAACCGACTGAGCCACCTGGGTACCCCTACCTTGCTCATTTTAACGGCAATCCCATACCTAGTGGAAAATCCACATCCAATTAAATAGACTTAGGAGTTGCATCATCAGTCTTAGCAATGGAAGATTCATGCACCAGTGTGTACTCAGTAAACACACTGGTGTTCATGTAGTGATAGACTGGTTTGCCCTTGCAGGTACATCTGGTAGAACCATCCACAGTGCTCCACGATCAGTAGCGTTTTCTAATGCATCAAAGACACATATTAGCTAATTCAGTTCAAAAATGAGCACAGGAACAATTTAAATGGCATTAGAATAAAATGGACTGAAACCTGCTCACTCCTAATGCAAAAGTTGCCATCCAGATTGAGAAAGCATTGCATTCTCTGCATGGAGGCAAAAAGAGGGGGATGACTTTGTCACCCTGAGGGAAAGCATCATGATATAAGTTCTCGGTTATTAATGTTAAAATATGAAATAAAACAAATGTGAACTGATTCAATGCCACATGCAAGAAATTCTTAAGATATTCTAAAGTTTATAAGCACCATACGGTTTGCCTGCTGAAGGTTGAGATTTTGCCAAATTAAACTTCACTCGATACAATCCATTATCCTTGGATCCTTTTATCCTCTTAGATTGTGTTAAGGCTCTTTCTAATAATGTCTGACTGTACGATTTCCTTTGATAGGATAATCAAATCCTATTTTCCTCGACTTTGTGACTTGAAATCCGCATGCCCAGTTTCATTGTAGTGACTCCTCCGCCAGTTCTCTCCAGTTGCTTCATATCCCACAATCCCTGGAAACTTAGACGCCATTGCTCATTTTACCACGTGGTCATCTGTGTGACAGATTCCTGTGACCATATTCTGTGTTCAAAGACAAGAACATTGCACCAACTGGCAAACTGGGCATTTTACAGTTGGAAGGATATTTAATTTGCTCTTGAAAAGATTATAATTGTTAAGTATGATTGCCTAATGCTGTTGACTCGTAGAAGAATCTGTGCCTAATATAGAACCATTAGACATGATTCCTCTCATCAAGGGAGTCACATTATTGCTGCCTCTGGCCTTACTATGAATTTCAGTGCCTTTCTGTAGTAAATTGGTGCTCTTGTGAGGGAACCAGGATACAGATGTCACCATGTGGCCAGCACAAAGTAGGTTTTGACAGTGAGGCCCTCCTAGGACTCTCTTAATCAAAGGTAGAGGAAAGATGTGCAAGAAGGTTAAGTGAGGAGCAAAATTGTACTGTTAACTACAATGCTCAGGTTACTATAACGTTCAGGAGAAGGTTAAAGAAAGATTGACAGCAACACCTATGCAACAACCCGATGCTGAGACCATTGGTTAGGCTCTGCCGGAAGGAATGAGGGGTGGAGAACACTCCAGGGAGTTGTCATTTCCAGGCACAAATGAGTTCCTCACTGTTTGTGAAAAGTAATCGCAATTCTATCTGATTCTCAAAAGATTTTGAAAGAAGTCATTAGTCATGATTCCTAACCATTTCTTTTTATCAGACACTGTGTCAATAAAAATTCTACAAAGTTTTAATAAAGCAGATTAGTAGTGTTGTTTTTTAAAGGATGAGAGAGAGAGGGAGAGATTGAGAGAGAGGGAGAGAGAGAAAGGGAAACTCTTCCTGATTTTTCTCCCCAAATCTGTTTAGGAATCCTATAAAATATTTTAATTAATTTGTTCAGATGCAAAATGAGTTATTCCTCATCTTACTTTTCAACTAATGCAACCCTCCTACAGAGCTCTTTTAGATGGCTACATGGCTCTTTTGCAAAGAGTTAAATGCTGGAAATTGATGGGTGACTGAAAGCCATCAATGACTTAAATTAATATTCACCCTCTGCCTCTCTAAGAAAAATGTTATGGGTCATACTGTACTGTGGCCCAGTGTGGAAGTTAGAAATCTCACACCACAATCCCACACAAATTCTTGTTGGAATAATAGTTGGGATTTATTTTTTAAATCAAACTATTTTATCAATTAGTAAAAGTATAAATATCAAATATATGGAGAAGAGGGGAAATTATATATTTAAGAATGATAAAAATGGGGCACCTGGGTGGCTCAGTTGGTTAAGCATCTGACTCTTGATCTCAGCTCAGGTCTCGATCTAAGGAGTCTGTGGAGCCTACTTAAAAAAAAAAAGATAAAAAATGTCTTAAGGCAACATCTAAGAATGAAAATTTTGTGTTGAGAACAGTGAATAAATCTTTCAAATGTCAGTAATTGAAGCAAGTAGTCTGAGAGAAAAATGATTAAAGCAAAGATGACAAAAGTTAATTTTTTTTTTTTTAGATTTTATTTATTTATTTGAGAGAGAGAGAGCAAGAGAGAAAGCACATGAGCAGAGGAAGAGGATGAGGGAGAAGCAGACTTTCCTGCTGAGCAGGGAGCCTGACATGGGGCTTGATCCCAGGACCCTGGGATCATGACCTGAGCTGAAGGCAGACGCTTAACCGACTGAGCCACCCAGGCACCACAAAAGTTAACATTTTTGATATACACAATGCTTAATCAAACTTATAAGAAAAACATCAAGAATTCTACTCCTACCACTCCTGCCCTCCCTCATATACTCACACGTGGAGATACATGTAAAAGATGTAAGGAGGAAAAAACAGGTTAATAAATATGTAGTAAATTGTTTGTTCTCCTCGGTTATAAAAAGCTTTTTTCTAAATAAAAATAATGAGATATAATTCTCTATTAAGTCAACACTGACTTTTTTGAATATGATTGATTGACACAGTGTTACGTTAGTTATGGATGTACAACTTAGTGATTTGACAAGTTTATATATGACCCTGTGTTCACCACAAGTGTACCTACCATCTGTCCCATTACGGCACTATTATAGTATCACTGACTATATTCCTTATGCTGTGCCTTTTATTCCTGTGACCTATTCATTCCATAACTGGAGATAATCATTCTGCATCTCCTACTCCCCTTCACTCATTTTGCTAATTTCCACTCCCCTCACAGCAACCATCAGTTTGTTCTCTCTATTTATCAGTCTGATTCTGCTTTTTGTTTATTCATTTCTTTTTTAAGATTCCACTTATGAGTGGAATCATGTGGTGTTTGTCTTTCTCAGTCTGATTTATTTTAGTTAACGTAATACCCCCTGGGTCCACCCATGTTGTCTCAATTGGCATGATCTCATCCTTTGTTATGGGAATATAATATTTGTATGTGTGTGTGTGTGTGTGTGTACCACATCTTCCTTATCCAGTCATCTATTGATAGGCCCTTGGGTTGCTTCCATATTGGCTATTATAAATAATGCTGCAGTAAACACAGAGGTGCGTATATCCTTTTGAATTAGTGTCTTCATTTTCTTTGGGTAAATACCCAGTAGTGGAATTATTAGATCATATGGAATTTCTGTTTTTAACTTTTTGAGGAACCTCCATACTGTTTTCCACAGTGGCTGCACCAATTTGCATTCCCACCAACAGTGCATGGGTGTTCCTTTTCTCCACTTTCTCATCAACACTTGTTATCTCTTATCATTTTGATTTTAGCCATTCTAACTGGTCTAAGGTGATATCTCATTGTGGTTTTGATTTGAATTTCCCTGATGACTGGTGATGTTGGGCATCTTTTCATGTGTCTGTTGACCATCTGTATGTCTTCTTTGGAAAAATGTCTGTTCAGATCCTCTGCCCATTTTTTAATCAGATTGTTTGGTTTTTGGGTACTGAGTTTTATAAGTTCTTTACATATTTTGAATAATCCTTTATTGGCTATATCATTTGCAAATATCGTCTCCTATTCTGTAGGTTGTCTTTTTGTTTTATTGATGGTTTTCTTTGCTGTGCAGCTTTTTATGTTGATGAAGTCCCAATAGTTTATTTTTGCTTTTGTTTCCCTTGCCTCAGGAGACATATCTAGAAAAATGTTGCTATGACCAATGTCAGAGAAATTACTGCCTGTGCTTTCTTCTAGGATTTTCATGGTTTCAGGTCTCATCTTTAATCTATTTTGAGCTTATTTTTGTGTATGGTGTTAGAAAGTGGTCCAGTTTCATTCTTTTGCATGAGCTGTCCAGTTTTCCCAGCACTATCTGTGGAAGACACTGTCTTTTTCCCATTGCATATTCTTGCCTCCTTTGTCATAGATTAATTGACCACATAATCATGGTTTTATTTGCAGTCTTTATTCTGTTCCATTGGTTTGTGTGTGTATTTTTGTGCCAGTATCATACAGTTTTGATTACTACAGCTTTGTAGTATATTTTGAAATCTGATATGGTGATACTTCCAGCTGTGTCCTCAAGATTGCTTTGGCTATTCAAGGTCTTCTGTGGTTCTATAGCAATTTTAGGATTATTTATTCTAGTCCTGTGAAAAATGCTGTTGGTATTTTCATAAGGATTGCATTGAATCTATAGATTGCTTTGGGTAATATGGGCAATGACTTTTTACTGTATGAGAAAACACAGTATTGTCAAAGGGGTGGTGAAATGGGCAATGTCATTTATATGCTTTGGAAAATAACTTGTGGTATATACATCAGGATACTTAAGAATGTTTTGTTTTTTGTAGATGGTCACATTTTATTTCTTTTAGCAACTTTACTAAGATATCTTTGTCATATATAATTTATATATGTTTAAGAAATATAACTTAATATTTTGATATATGTATACATTATGAAAAGATCATCAGTCAAACTAAATAACTTATCCCCCACCTTTACATTGTTACTATTATGTGTGTGTTTGTGTTGAGAAGATATAATTTAAGGTGTATTCTCTTAGCACATTTCATGTATACCATATAGTATTGTTAACTGTCATCACCATAATGTACATTACATCTCCAGAACTCATTCCTCTTACATAACCAAAACTTTGTACCCTACTTAAGAGTATTTTGACACTTTCACCCTATAATTCCATTTTAAAAATCTACCTTAAGGAAATGCTAAATTCAGAAAAATCTTAATATGTATTAGAGGTCATCACAACACTGTTTATAAAGGAAAATATATAAACAACATGTATAAACAAATATGTAAACAGTAGAGAGAAATGATGAAATAAATTGTGGTAAATCTAGAAAACAGAGTTAGACATTTAAAAAATGCTTATAAATTATAATAAATTTGGAAAATACTTATATTAAGTTAGGAAAATAGGGTGAAAATATTTATATATTGTGTGAGTATAACCACATTCATTATGGATGGAAAACTGTAAAGAGGGAAATAAAAACAAAAATGAAATCAATGGTACTCTTTGGTATATAAGACTATGGTTGATTTTTTTCCCCGCATATTTTCTGATTATTCACACTTTATAAAATGATTATGGTTATGTGCTAGATTGCATTCCCCTAAACTGCATATGTTGAAGTCCTAATCCCAAGCCCCTTGGAATGTCTCTGTATTGGAGATAGTGTTTTAAGAGATACTTAAGTTAAAATACTTAACTTTACTTAAGTTAAAGTGGGCCTTAATCCATTAGGACTGGTGTCTTTATAAGCACAGGAGTTAGGGGACGCCGGGGTGGCTCAGTCGGTTAAGCATCTGCCTTCAGCTCAGGTCATGATCCGAGCTGCACGTTGGGCTCCCGGCTCAGTGGGGAGCCTGCTTCTCTCTGCCCCTACCCCCCCACCCCCATGCTTGTGCTCTCTCTCTCAAATAAATAAATAGAATCTTAAAAAAAAAATAAGCAGAGTAGTTAGTACACAGACATGTACTGAGAGAAGACCATGTGAAAACAGAGAAAAGATGCCATTTACAGCCAAAGAGAGAGGCTTCAGAAGACCTTGATCGTGGATTTCTAGCTGCCAGAACTGTGGGAAAATCTATTTCTGTTGTTTAAGCCATCCAGTCTGTGTACTTTGTTATGGCAGCCCTAGCAAGCTGAACAATCATCTTTCACTTTTTTAATTAAAAAGAAAATGTTTAATCAAAAACTAATGATGTATGGTGATTAACATAACAATAAAAATTTAAAAAATTAAAAAATGTTTATTTAAAAAAGAGAAAAAATAATCCCCAATGTAAAGAGAACTCTTCCTTTCATGAGCTACCCTGAAACACTAGAGCAACTTGGGATATATATATATATATATAAAACCCTTATGCAAACCACAGTATTGCATGGCTACCTTTATATCAAAATTATGTGGCTCTTATGCTGTATCTTAAATTATATACTGTATCATTAATTATAATTGGAAAGTGCTGCCTTGAGTCTGGTGAGTTCATCATTGGAAGTTTTCTTTTAAATTTTTATTTACTTATTTGTCAGAGAGAGAGAGCGAGCACAAGCAGGGGGAGCAGCAGAGGGAGAAGCAGGCTTCCCGCCGAGCAGGGAGCCCGATATGGGGTTCGATCCCAGGACCCTGGGATCATGACCTGAGTGGAAGGCAGACGCTTAACTGACTGAGCCACCCAGGTGCCCCTTAACTGGAAATTTTCTAACATTGTGCACCAAGGTGCAAGTGCAGGGCAGAAGGGAAACTGAAATCCAGCCCGTATACTTGCTTTCAAATGTCAAGGGCTTTCATTTACTTGGGCAAATGCTTAGTTTTTCTGAAGTAGCTACTTGACCATTTCAGGCCACAATTTCTTAATTTAAGATGTAACGATGCTATAATCTTCTGGATCTTCTGACTCTATTGATAGGAGGGTGCCCAAAATAGATTTTACTTTTTACAGTCTTTAGTGGTGACACTGGCGCACTCACCTCCAAGTAAATTCATTCCACAAAAGGGAGATTTTACTCCTGTAGAGTGATTCAGGGTGGCAGGTTTTCTAAGTCTTCAGACAAAGCTGTTAACACTATGAAATATTTTTCAGATAACACATATAAACAACACTGTCTTTGGAAAAACTGGTATGACTTTGCCACGAATCTCTCTTGATGTAATATGTAATATATAATCTCATCAGTCAAATTAAACCCACCAGATAAAAGCATATTTTAGCAGTGAAAACACTAAAGAAAACCAGCATATTTTGCAGGTATTATCAGGCAAAGTTAAGCAGGTATAGACAAACATTCTGAGTCCCAACCTTCAAACCAAAACAAACAAACTTTATCTCAGGGATGAAAGTTGTTTACTTATGAACAAAGGCAAAAAAGTACCAACATGGGAGGTGCCAGTACGGATAGAATTGTAAACTCCCTCTTAAGGCCTTGGCAAAATCCTATAGCATGTTATTCCGAAAAACAAAATTTTACAAAAAAAATAGTGCATTGAGTGAGGCTTAATATCTGTATAAATCTTTATGGTCCTAATCCCTTTTCTAGGAGAATTGATTGGATGATAAAATGTCAAAAGCCAACCTGCAGAAGGTGACCTATTTAAAAAAATAAAACAGTTGAGTTAAAAAAAAAAATGCACCGTCATGTTGGATAATATAGCACATCAGTCCCAAATTTGGGTTTGGACAAGTTACCAGCTGGATCTCGCTTGTAAACCTCTTTACCATGTTTCTATGAAATTCTGGGGCCAATTCTTACAGGGTACTGAATCTCCTAACTGCTGTGAACCTTGTTCTACTCCAGAAGTTTAAAAGAGCCTCTAAAGAAAGGTGCTAATTTCAAAATACCCAGGCAACTCTGATTTGCTCAGGATAAGATAGAGGGAACCTGGAAGAACTTGGAGAAGTGTGCTGTAGGAAGGAGGAAGGGCTTTGGAGTCACATACACCTGGTTCGGTGTCTGGAACCTTGCTTGAGTGTGTAGGACCTCAGCTTGGACATTCGTAAAATGAGAATAGTAATAACTACATTGCATGATGTGCTGAGGATTAGTGGTGAGGATCATAAAGCACTTCCTACATTGCCTGGTTCATAATCAGTAGCAAAAATCGTCATAATTACCTTGTTTCCCATTGGTAACCAAGGGCTTGGATTTTTAAAATATTTAAAATAGTGGGACACTTGGGACAAAATGGACCAGGAGTCCTGGTTCAGCAAAAACTGTTTTGCAGAGATCAGCTGTGGAGTCTCAGAAACCTCCATCATTTCCTAAGAGTTTGAGGCTAAGAATCTTCTGAACCTGGAGGTGCTACCAGAAATTCAGGTGAAGCAGGAGGTGAAATATAATCCACACATGGGATGACAAAACATTCTGGTTTGCCCAGGATTGAAGGCGTTCCCAGCACACAGGATTTTAAGTGCTAAAGCCAGGAGAGTCTCAGGCCAATGGAGACATACTGGTCACCTCGGCTCACTCCAAATCACTACAGGGTCCACAGGTGTGTGTGGCATTCAGGGTCATATTAGCTTCAGGGTCAGAGCCCTCCCTCTCACAAGCCCCGATCCTTCCCCCTTCAGACCCCAAATAGGACTCTGAACACCCCTGTCCCAAAATGACAGTGGGGAAGTGAAAATAGTCACTAGGGTCAGGAGAACTGGGTTCAAGTATCAGCTCCAGCAGTGACTGGTAAGTGCTTGTAGCAAGACGTTAAGTGCTCGGACCTTTGCAGTGAGAGGAAGTTATACCTACTTCACGGCTTGTCGTGAAGTCTCCGTGGAAATGCTTACTAAACTGTCAAACAGTAAATGAAAATTACTGTAAGTGAGAAGAGAGGAAGCAAAGGGCCTCTGTGCACACAGGGAAACGGACCTCAGCCTGTTACGGGATCATTCATCATGGCAGACTCCTGCAGTTAGGAGGCTGAGCGGCACACAGCTGCTAGTCCTCACCCAGAATCACAGAGAACACTGCTGACTTCTGCTCTGCTCTAGCGAATGCCAAACCTTCAGGATGGAATTTGTTTCTGGCCTTTTCTCCTAAAAGTTTCTCTCTCTGGCACTGCAAAACTCAGATGGTCGGACAGCCAGATGAAAGCTGAAACTCCTCCTTTCATCCTTCCGCTACGCCAGGCCATGTGGGGAGGGGGCCATGCTGGAGAGCTTTCTGCAGCTCTAACCTGACAGGGGAAGAGTCAGCTAATCCTTTCTTCAGGCTTAGGGTGTCAGCTTTCAGAACTGCTGTGTGAGATTGTGCTTGGCAGTGTCAGGAAATTTTCTTCTGCATGCACACCCTGCCCAAAAAAAGAATCCGAAACAGATTTTTCATAATAAGGCAAGAGCTTCATATTTGCTAAGCATAAACTCTCCATTGTGCTCAACTCACCAGCTGAGTGTGCTGATGAGAATTTCCATTTGAGGGGGTCAGGAATTGAGTAAAGAGATAATGCAAGTTGTTTTGTACCCACTCCCCACCCCGCCCAACCCCTCGATCTCCCCCTTTTAGAAAACAGAAAAATCAGTTTTGCTGTGTATCTGGCTGAGAACAAGTTGAAAATAACTCCAGGCACCAAAGCCTGGCAGTTCTTTATATTTATATTTATTTTTTTTTTAAAGATTTTATTTATTTATTTGAGACAGAGAATGAGATAGAGCATGAGAAGGTCAGAGGGAGAAGCAGACTCCCTGCCGAGCAGGGAACCCGATGCGGGACTCGATCCAGGGACTCCAGGATCATGACCTGAGCCGAAGGCAGTCGTTTAACCAACTGAGCCACCCAGGCGCCCCTGGCAGTTCTTTATAGATATGAGCCTCGGGGTTGTTTCTTACTGAGAGGGGCAGGCCACAAATCATCATAGCAACTGGAAAGGGAGCATGCCTAAGCACTGGAAGGCAGGAGGTGTGGCCTGGGAAGAAGGCAGCCACGACTCTAGGAGGCATTGCATGTCATTAAGTCAAGCTGGTGATTTGTTCTCTGTTTTCATCTCTTTCCAGAGTTCCCCCCAGAGCCTGTCTCGGAAAAACATGGAGTAGGATCCTTTATCATTTTTTGTTTCATTAGGAGGGTCAAGTATAGCATCTTCAAGAATTGGCTTATCTTTGCCAGTTTCCCTCCGAGGACGTGGACACCATAGATGCCGCACTCTCTCACGCCCTCTATATAGTGTGCCTGGGAAAAAAAGGAAATGTATGAGTATAAAATGTAAATTACCTCGAAGTGATAAAAGCAAAAGGAAGAGCTCAATAGCACTTAGAGATGAAGCAGTAGGTACCTGTCTTCTAGCAAACATGAGGCCCCTTAGCCAAACTCACTCCTGGAGGGAAGAGCCCTGGGCCTTGTTGAAGACCTGTGGTCAGGCAGATTCATAGCTCTGCTTTTTTTTTTCTGGCCATAGGAATGAAGTTATGTCACAGGATGGGGCCATATGGCAGTTCTCATTGAAGACAAGACCCGGGATTGTGTCATCATGGAAAAGTTAGTAGCTAAATTGAGGCCTGAGCAACAATCCAAAGGAGAGGACTAAACTGACAAGTCTGTGGCTTGTTCTGGATTATTTCAAAACAAAGACCTTCTAATTTAAAAATAAAAAGATTTAATTATGTTAAAATGTAGTTATTTTATTTTCCTAAATAAAAATCAATGCACAGTCTAATAAAGGGGTTTTTTTTGGCGTCGACATTGTTGGTGTCACTTCCATATTTGAGGCCTACTCTTAGAAATGTGATTTGGATACTCAAATATAGGAATTTTCTGAAACATTTCAGTGCTTTATGGGACAAAATGGAACAGAGTATATCAGAATATTCTTGAAAAGCAGAAATATGGCCAAATTTCTGCCAATCTGAAAGGAGGAGAGTAGGTGGCCTTTTTTTATCTGAAATTACAGTCTGCAATTTGCTAGAAATTACCTTGGCCAAATCATGCTCTGTATCTTTCTCTCTCTCTCTCTCTCTTTTTAAATTTTATTTATTTATTTGACAAAGAGAGAGCATAAGCAGAGAGAAGCAAAGGAAGAGGGAGAAGCAGGCTCCCTGCTGAGTAAGGAGCCCAGTGCGGGGCTCCATCCCAGGAGCCTGAGATCGTGACTTGAGCCGAAGGCAGATGCTTAACAACTGGGCCACCCAGGAGCCCCTGTATCTTTCTCTCTGTAAGTGAATGTTCCTTCAGTTGATATAACATTAGCTAATGTTTATTAGCTCATTAAATCATTATCTGATTTAATGTTCATAAAACCCCTACAAAGCACATGATACTAAGTCCATTTTATTCTTTTTAAGTTTTTATTTAAATTCCAGTTAGTTAACGTACAGTGTAATATTTATTTCAGGTGAACAATATACTGATGCAAAACTTCCATACACCAGTGCTCATCACAAGCGCACTCTTTAATCCCCATCACTTATTTCCCCCATTCCCCACCTCCCCTCTGGTAATGGTCAGTTTGTTCTCTATAGTTAAGAGTCTGTTTCTTAGGTTGCTTCTCTCTTTCTTTTCTCCCTTTGCTCATTTGTTTTGTTTCGTAAATTCCATATATGAGTGAAATCATATGGTATTTGTCTTTCTCTGACTGACTTATTTCACTGAGCATAATACTCTCTAGCTTCATCCATGTCGTTGCAAATGGCAAGATTTCATTCTTTTTTATGGCTGAGTAATATTCTGTTGTATATGTATACCACCTCTTCTTTATCCATTCTTTTCTTTTTTTAAAGGGAAAGGTGCTTTTTTTTTTTTAAGATTTTATTTATTTATTTTAGAGACAGAGCACAAGAGGGGGGAGCAGGAGAGGGAGAAGCAGACTCCCTGCTAAGCAGGGAGCCCGATGAGGGACTTGATCCTGGGACTCCAGGATCATGACCTGAGCCGAAGGCAGTTGCTTAACCAACTGAGCCACCCAGGCGCCCCTTCTTTATCCATTCTTTAGTCAATGGACTGTTTTCATAATTTGGCTATTATAGATAATTCTTCTATAAACATCTGGTACATGTATCCCTTTGACTTAGTGTTTTTGTATTCTTTGGGTAAGGATCTAGTAGTGCAATTGTTGGGTCATGGGGTAATTCTATTTTTGACTTTTTGAGGAACCTCCATACTGTTTTCCAGAGTGGCTGCACCAGTTTGTATTCCCACCAACAGTGCAAGAGTGTTCCTTTTTCTCCACATCCTCACCAACACCTGTTGTTTCTTGTGTTGTTGATTTTAGCCATTCTGACAGGTGTGAAGTAATCTCATTGTAGTTTTGATTTGCATTTCTCTGTTGATAAGTGATGTTGAGCATCTTTTCATGTTGGCTATCTGTATGTCTTCTTTGGAAAAGTGTTTATTCCGTGTCTTTTGGCCATTTTTTAATTGAATTATTCATTTTTTGGATGTTGAGTTTTATCAGTTCTTTATATATTTTGGATGCTAACCCTTTCTCAGATATGTCATTTGCAAATATCTTCTCCCATTCAGTAGGTTGCCTTTTAGTTTTGTTGATTGTTTCCTTCACTGAGCAGAAGCTTTTTTTTTTTTTTTTTTTTTTTAAGTAGGCTCCACACCCAGCATGGAGCCCAACACAGGGCTTGAATGCACGACTCTGAGTTCAAGACTTAAGCTGAAATCGAGAGCCGGATGCTTTACCAACTGAGCCACCCAAGCACCCCTGTGTAGAAGCTTTTTATTTTGATGAAGTCCCAATAGTTTATTTTTGCTTCTGTTTCCTTTGCCTCTGAGACATATCTAGAAAGAAGTTGCTACAGCCAATGTCAAAGAGGTTACTGCCGGTGTTCTCTAGGGTTTTAATGGTTTCACGTCTCACATTTAGGTCTTTAATCCATTGAGTTTATTTTTGTGTGTGGTGGAAGAAAGTGGTCCAGTTTCATTCTCTTGCATGTTGCTGTCCAGTTTTCCCAACACCATTTGTTGAAGAGACTGTCTTTTTCCCATTGGACATTCTTTCCTGCTTTGTCAAAGATTAACTAACGATATAGCTGTGGGTTCCTTTCTGGGTTTCCTGTTCTGTTCTATTGATACATGTGTCTATTTTTGTGCCGGTACCACACTGTTTTGATCACTACAGCTTTGTAATACAACTTGAAATCCAGAATTGTGATGCCTCCAGCTTTGCTTTTCTTTTTCAGGATTGCTTTGGCTATTCAGGGTCTTTTTTTTTTTCCGTAAAGATTTTATTTATTTATTTGACAGAGAGAGATAGAGAGAGAGCAGGAACACAAGCAGGGGGAGTGGGAGAGGGAGAAGCAGACTTCCGGCTGAGCAGAGAGCCCGATGCGGGACTCGATCCCAGGACCCTGAGATCATGACCTGAGCCGAAGGCAGACGCTTAACAACTGAGCCACCCAGACGCCCCTATTCAGGGTCTTTTGTGGTTCCATAGGAATTTCAGGATTGTTTGCTCTAGTTCTGTGAAAAATGCTGTTGGTATTTTGATAGGGATTGCATTTGTAGATTGCTCGAGTAGTACAGACGTTTTAACAATATTTGTTCTTCCAATCCATGGGCATGGAATGTTTTTCCATTTTTTGGTGTAATCTTCAATTTCTTTCATCAGTTTTTTATAGTTTTCAGAGTAGAGATCTTTCACTTCTTTGGTTAGGTTTATTTCTAGGTATCTTATGGTTTTTGGTGCAATTGTAAATGGGATCAATTCCTCAATTTCTCTTTCTGCTGCATCATTATTGGTATATAAAAATGCAACAGATTTCTGTACATTGATTTGGTATCCTGGGACTTTACTAATTCATCCATCAGTTCTAGGAGCTTTTCAGTGGAGTCCTTCGGGTTTTCTATATATAGTATCATGTCATCTGCAAATAGTGACTTTTACTTCTTGCTGACTTGGATGCCTTTTATTTCTTTTTGTTGTCTGATTGCTCAGGCTAGGACTTCCAGTGCTATGTTAAATAACAATGGTGAGAGTGGCCATCCCTGTCTTGATCCTGACTACAGAGGAAAAGCTTTCTGTTTTCCCCATTGAATATGATATTAACCTAGGTTTTTCATATAAGGCCTTTATTATGTTGAGGTATGTTCCCTCTAAATTTACTTTGTTGAGCATTTTCATCATGAATAAGTCCATTTTTATAGACGAGGGACTGAGACACAATTTGAAATAAGCCTCAAAGCTAATCTCAAAGGGGAAATGCTACTTGAGTGACAATGAGAACTGTGGGTGGGTTGTGGGTGTGTAAGATAGCCCCCATGGCCCTACATCAAAGCGGCAGAGAGTACTGTGAAACCTTCATTGTCTTGCTCACCCACACACAGAATCAGCTTCAAGAAGGAAGAAAGCTCTCCTGAACACAAACTTCCAGGCACAGCCAAGCCAGCGTGTATTTAACAAAGTCTTGGGCAAACATATGCAGGTCATTATCCATAATTCTACTGCCTTTTTTTTTTTTCTTTCTTTCTTTCTTTCTTTCTTTCTTTCTTTCTTTCTTTCTTT
>NW_023270702.1:37024-49683 GCF_011800145.1 Mirounga leonina
TTCTTCTTCTTTTTTTAATCAGCTGAATCCTCAAAGATCCAAACTACCCGCTATTCTCTGTTGTCATCATTACCTGGGTCCCTGTAGAGCCCAAAATGTCATTCAGGAGTTACAAGCAGAATTTAGACTGAAGGCAAAATACACTAGGATTTGCATTTCAGATTTACTGGCTAGGAGACTTCAGGCAGATGACTTAACTTCTTGTGCCCATTTCTTTCTTATCTGCCAAATGGAGAAGATAATGTCTTTCTTATGGGGAGACTACATTGAAGAGTTTAAAAATGCAGTCACCTTACTCTGTCATCCATTTGAGAATGTTTTTACCTTCGATAAATTACCTAATTTCAGCAAGTCTTAATTTCTTTATCTGTTAAATGAGGATAAGGCTGATAGCACTTATGTCACAGAATTGTTAAAACATCGAATGAGATACTATATATGAAACACTTGACATATTCCCTGACAAACAGTTAATGATCAACAAGTATTAGCTTTTATTATTATCACTGAAGATCAGTGGTGAGCCTGGCACAGCATAGCTGGCCTGATGCAAGCGAGCCAGCCTTATTAGGGTACACGTGACAAGCTTTGAAAAATTTGTATTTCACATTATTTTCTCTCACCTGCCATTCTTAAGTGTGCATTCCATGATGAAAAGCTAGCTTTCTAGTTCTCTTCTCTCTGGATAAATGAACCTCCATATAGAGATAAAGACTCACGGTGTGGGTAAAACCTCAAGCAAGCCTGAATGCTGCCTCATGCTCTTATAAGATCTAGCTAGGAAGAAAGGAGTGGGTCGACTTTTGTTCCCTCAGAATTCATGTCTACTAGAACCTCAGAATGTGAGCTTATCTGAAAATAGGGTCTTGGCAGATGTGATATAAGTAGTTAATATGAGGTTATATTGGAGTAGCGTGGGCCTTAAATTGAATGACTAGTGTCAAGCCAAGGAACACCAGGGATTGCCGGCAAATTCCAGGAGCTTCATGAGAGGCAGGGGACAGACTCTGCTTGAGAGACTCCAGAAAGATCCAACCCTGCCAACATTTTGATTTTGAACTTTTGGCTTCCAGAAACTATCAAGTTTGTATGATTCATTAGGAAACAAACACATGAGGGACTCCTAGCCCAAAGGGGGATGTGTTACAGCATCTCTTCTCTCCAGGCTATTAGCAAGAAGTCACGCAGAAGGTGTACATATGGGGATCCTGAACGTATCCAGACAAACACAGGACCTCAGCAAGTGGGTCCCAGAAGACACAGCAAGGGCAGGTGCGTGTTCTGTTACATCAGTGGCCCATTGGGCAACTGAGGGTAGTTCTGTACCATCAGGAGTGGGTGGCAGGGTACGAAAGGACGAGGATGTATAACCACATTGATATGCAGAGATTGGGCTGCACAAATACTCAAGGGTGACCTACCGGACAGATTCAGGGGCTCGGGCACCCCAGGCAACACTAATCATCAATCCTTGTAAGAATATAGCCAAAGGTGATGACCCTCTTATGCCACAGAGACAACACTGACGTCAGAAGCATCCAGGGAGCCTGGCAAAAATTCTGGAGCTCTGAAATAGAGCCTGCAATTTGTGTTTTAAAAAGCCTTCCCTGGTAGGTTGATTCAGAGCCAGGTTTGAGAAAAATAGCTAGTGCAGTTAATGTTAGGCAGTAATATGCCAGAATAAGAAAAGGATGCCCAGCCCGTCATAAAGGAGCCTCTGAGCTGTCAATGTGCCTTCAATAAGGTAACATTTCAGACTACGTGGAGGCACTGACAAATCAGGCATTGGGTGAGCGCAGTGGTGACAAGGGAAGAGGACAGCTGGGTGCTGGAGGAACAATCAGTGTCCCCTGGCTGTCGGGCAAGTCTTTGCTGGAGGCCTGGCTCTACAGCTCTTCTTCATCCTGGAATAATAACTTAATAGTCAATGCTAGCCCGTATTTCCCTAGCACTTTTGAGTTTGTAAGGCATTTCTGTAACGATTTTGTTAATTGTTCACTCTGCTTTTCCTGCGATGTAATACTGTAAATATTTATAGCTCAACTTGGATGAAGAGAAAACTGAAAATCATTTGCCGGTAAATGGCTATGCTGAGATGTAGAAAGTTCTACTAGTGGAAGCAATGTATTGCAGATGTTCTCATTTATCAAGAGGATTCTATTGAAGGGGCCGTGCATAAGCCTTTTTTTTTTTTTTTTTTTTTTTTTTTTTACCTTCTAAGGGATTTGTTAGTTGGGGGAACTGAATGGCCATAGCAGATCCTGTCTCCAAGGCTGCCCCCTACTCTCCCTGACCTGTGCACAGCGTAGCATGTTGCCGCCACCTAGTGGTGAAGATTGCATTTAACCCTTGTGACTGGAATAAAAATCTCTTGGAGGGAGGTCAGTAAGTAGAACAGGATTCTCAAGGTCGGTTTGAAAACAATCTTGGATTCCCCTCTGGCCCTCCAAACAACAACACCTGGATATACCTTTCTGACAAGTTCAGATATTATATAATCAGGCATGTTTTTTAAATTGGCGCACCAAATCTCCCTTTCCCTGTTTCCTCTATTCAAATCCTATAATTTTCCCCTTTTTTTAAAAAAAAAATTAGAAACAATCGCCTTAACCTCTCGATATTTGTGAAATAGCTAATGCAGCTATGCAAATGACAGAGAATGCTCTTTCAGCCTTTTTTATGAAGACTTAAACATCTAATGTAGAGCACTTCTCCCAGTAAATGCCATCTCTCTTCTCAGAGCCAGAAGAACAATCCAGAAGCACTTCGCTTTGAGTTTTAACATCTCACCCGTAGAGAGATCACTTGATAGGAGTTGATAGTAATTAGATCCACAAGCTGGAAAAAATAAATTTATCATCTCCCTTTTTCTGTTTTGTTGATTGATGAGCTGAAATGAGGTTGTCCATCCTAAATTTCCCAAGGAACTCAATAAACATTTCCATTGTCTTTCCCTTTTGTTCAAATGAGGGGACAGAAACAAATAGCTCATTCATAGGAGTCTGAATTTTGCAAAGCTATCAGCATTCTCAGACTGAAGATGCAGCATTTCTTTTAGTTCTACACATGGGACCAGTTCTGCCATTAGCTAGCTCTCTGTGTGACCCTGGGGGACTTGCTCATGTCTGCAGGGTTTCTGTTGAAAACCCTTGAAATAGATGCTAAGATTGCTTCTAACTGACACACACACACAGATATGCACGTGCACACGCACACACAAGCACTGATTCCCTTGCCACAGTATCTTGTTTAAAAGACCCATGGCCCTATATTCACCTTGTACTGGGTTCAGTGGTAGCCCCCCAAACGATGTGTCCTTATCCTAATCCCTGGGAACCTGTGAATGTGACCTTTTTTGGGAAAAGCGTCTTTTTTTTTTTTTTTTTTTTTTAGAGATTTCATTTATTTGTTTGAAAGAGAGAGAGACAGCGAGAGCAGGAACACAAGCAGGCGGAGAGGGAGAGGGAGAAGCAGGCTTCCTGCCGAGCAGGGAGCCCGACGCGGGGCTCGATCCCAGACCCTGCGATCATGACCTGGGCTGAAGGCAGACGCTTAATGACTGAGCCACCCAGGCGCCCCTGGGAAAAGGATCTTTACAGGTATAATTAAGTTAAGGATCTCATAATTTCATCCTGGATTATTCAGGTAGGTCCTAAATCCAATGACAAATAGTCTCATAAGTACAAGTTAAGGAATAGCTGCAGCCACTAAAAGCTGAAAGAGGCAGAGAAAGATTGTTCTTTCAGATAATTCTTATGTCCAGAGTGTGTGAATCTGAAGTATCAGTAGGAGAGCCACCGTCTGTCTGGCCCCACAGAAGGCTGGTAGGACCAGGACTGAGGATACGGGAAACACAGTCAGCACAGCGCCCTCTGCTGTGTGTGTGTGCATATGCGTGAGTGCGTAGGGATGGGGAGATGTGGGTGAGGCGCTGGGACCTATCATGAGGCCATAGAGTAAGGATTGTGTTGGTCATCAAGGAGCCATGAAATGCCAAATTCAGTTTTATGTTTTCCTCAATTCAAATCTCTCCCGTTCTTCCCCACTCGTCAGTCGTATTTTGTTGAGTGTCACCACCTGGTGGCCGTGCACTAGGGAATTAGTGAAGACATGCTAGCTTCTTAGATAAGAGCAGAGCCTTTGAGCCAGAATACCCAGGTATGCATTCTGATGTAGATATTTTCTAGTTGTGTGACAAAGTGACATAAACCTTTGCTGCTTCGATGTTCTCATCCGTAAAAGAATGTAAAAAACAATACCATCCTCTTAGGCTTTGTGAAGAATAAATATAAAGTGCTTAGAAGAGAAGCTGGTCCATAGAAAGTGTGATAGTGATCACGTTTTAGTTAGTACTAGGAGGCTCTGTATTACACTCGGGGCCAGAGAGTACTGGGAGGGCTCCCGGCCGCGATCTGGAGGGGAGCCCTGAGCAGCACTCTGGGGTGAGGGGAAGGGCTAGCTAAAGTGACAAGGAACAATCAGGAACCATTTGTGAAATAGTTTTAGAATTACCTGGTGGCCCCCAGATGGAAAGGAAACTGGCAAAATAAATCTAGACTTCTTGACCATCTAATGGAACAGAAATTGCAGCGATTATTATTTTGATTGGTGGCCCTGAAGTTTAGGGAATTTGAGGCAATCTGGGTTGCACAAATATTTTTAAAAAATGAAAAGTGCTCTGCCATTCTCTGTTCTATATGCTCTTTTCATGTAATAATAATTACTATTTTCCATATTATTGTATAGTATTCTATAGCTTTACCCACAAATATTTAATCCATCCTCTTACATTTCAGTTATATAGTTTCCAGGTTTTTCTATAAAAATCAACACTGCTGTGAACATCTGTAGTCTAAATATTGGATGTTATTTTGGATCTTTATAGCCATTCTGTGATTTATTTGCTTGGATATAACCTTCTATCTATATTGGACACCTTTATCTCCTCCTAAATTTCCTGGGGGTCTGGCCAATGCCTGGAATTGTCCTCGAACAATGGTGATCAGCCCAGGCCTGGCTGCAACTTTAGCATCTGTACTCTACACGCCCCCCCCCCCACACCCCTTTCAGCTTAATCTTCACTCAAGTCACTTGGGGAGCATGCAAGTCCCCCTCTCTTCCCAAGGCAAATAGTGACCCTTTGTGAGTTAGTTTTTGAGAAGTAGGCCAATTTCAGTGAAATTTTGTGACATACATCTCAATAGGTTACTTAAAAATGACATGTGTAATTTGTAGCTTAGCATCTTTTTGGAGTGTGGGTGGTGTATGGAGCTGGATTTGTTGAGTGTTGTTTTAATGGAGGTATGGGATGAAGAGATGATTTCTTTCACAGATAATTGTGTTGGGAAGAGATGGAAAGTTCAGAATCCTGGAACAAAGCCACTTGTGAGATCTTTGAGCTATCTGAAATGGGTGGAGGTAGCTGGGACAGGTGGGGGGACAAGTAGGGGGTAGCTGGGACTGCAGAGCTCCAGTCCTGTCCTCCTCCCCAGCCCCTCCCAACAAGTGATAAAAACTACTGCTCAGGTACTTCAGTGATAAAAACGACTCTTACATTTTTTTAAAAAAACATTTATGGCATGTTCGCCATATTCCAGATATTGTGCATTATCACCTAGAAGACTAAAAAATTTCTGACGCTGGTGGTTTTGTTATCTTCAACTAACAGTAAAGGACACTAAAGCTTCAGCAGTGAAGTAATCAGATTCCAAATCACATAGCTAGTGCTGGAAGCGGGACAAAACCCAAGTTTGCTTGACTCCAAAGCCCATGCTTTTAATCACTGTGTTTTACCATCTCTCTGCTGCATAAATTAGCACCTAGGAAGCACCTAGGAAATCTTCTGTACAAAACTATTTGCTTTTAATCCAAGGATGTGCTAAGGAATAGGAATGACTCTGTGCAGTCAGTACAACAGATGCTCAGTGTTTGTTGAATTAATGAATAATTATTTTATAATTGTTTATCTTGCAGTGTGGTATACCTGAAAACTTATTGGTTGCATAATAGTAATTATGCGTCTCCTGATTTTAGAATTCTTCTTTAATAACTTGAAAGAACTTTATTCTTAAGACATAGATCAGATTGGAAACTACATAGAACATGCTTATTCTGTGAGATGTATTTCTTTTTTCCATCTTTCATCCATTTGCAAATTTTCATTTTTATCAAGTTATTTTCTGGATGCTATAAAGAAATGTATAATTTCATTCCAATATAGGTATCAATAGCATGAAATAATGCAATAGATCCCTTCATTTAGGTAAACTCAATTAAAAGATGCTATTTTTCAGAGGCAAACACCAGTTAGAGAGAGCACACAGGGAAAAAGAATCTAGGGGTGGCCAAGTGTGAAGAAGCTATACTGGGATCTGAGGCTGCCAGTGGTTAGGAAGAATTTTAGGATGTGGTAAATCTGGCACTGATGGGTATGGCTAAACATGGGCTCTGGGTGAGTAGAAAGTTTGTATAATCAGGATGGGGCTAATGAGCTAGGAGTGATAGGTTATCTTGAATCCTGTTGAGAATAGTTCAGATTTGGTTTCAATGAGGAGTTAAAAAAATTAATTGTAATTGGCAATGCCATGGCAATTAAAAAATCCAGGATAGTTTTCTTGAAAGACTTCATACTCCTTGTCATTAAGGTTTTGAAAACGGAAATGTAACTTTGCCACTGTGATATAAAAATGGAGACAATTAGTACATAAGGCTTCCAGAACAACATTTCATTAGCACTGCATTAAGATATGAACAAAGTAAGGCTGTACTATTTTCCAGGACTCTTTGTAGGTGCTTTTTATTTTATTTTATTTATCTTATTTTTATTTGATAGAGAGAGCACAAGCAGGGGGAGCGGCAGGCAGAAGGAGAGGGAGAAGCAGACTCCCCGCTGAGCAGGGAGCCCGACGTGGGGCTCTGGCAGACGTTTAACTGGTTGAGTCACCCAGGCATCCCTGTAGATGCCTTTACATAGATTAGTTCTATATCTAATCTCAGTTAATGACCCAATGCAGTAAATAGTATTCTTGTTTTACAGATGGGGAAACAGATTCAGGGAGGTTAGGAAAATAGCCCATAAGATAGTAAGTGATGAAGTACTGGGATTTGAACCCAGGAGTTGAATCCAAGTGTCCTGAATCCAGAGAGCTTTTACTTTATCCATTACACAATCCTATCAAGCACCCCCAGATTATGATCATTTTTTAGACACTTATAAATTATAGACCCAACATTTATTATTCTTAATCACCTTACTCTTTTCATTTCTTCACAGTATTTGTAAAATATCGTATTTGTATTTCTATGTGTCATATATACACATGCCATATACATATACATACACCCCCACACCCCAACACACGCAGGTGATCATTATTTGTATGCTGGAGCAAACCAAAGTTTCTTCCTGAGGAAAACTCTGGCTTCACTTGACCATGCTATTCCTAGGAGTCACCTCAATTCCGGGATGGGTGGCCTGTTGCCTGGATGTGAGTACCACATAAATCTTCACATTCCACAACTAGATCTGTATGCTACCATCTGCTTGTCTGCCCGCATTGCACATGGGCCTGCCCTCAGACAGTGCAACCAGCACCAGAGAAAGCAGAAAAATCTCAAGATAGATAGGCTTGTCATGTCTTATTATTACAAAACTTTTTTTCTTTTGCCAATAAGACTGTTACAATAATTGCAAAATTAGTAGTCCCTACCTTCTAAAGCCTAAAATGGGTACAGAGTCCTATTCTTTGGGTCTTCTCTTTCCCCAGCACTTGTCACTCAAAGATTTGTGAAGAAACATCAAATCAATCATGGAAATTTTCAAAACAGGTGTCCTCAAGTGTGAATGCAGTTTAAAAATCCTTGGAGCTATGGTTCAGGAAGATATGCCTGGAAATGAAGACTTTTCTGCCTTCTAGACTTAATTACACCCTTCTCCTTTTTCCTAGATGATAAGAGAAACAATGTAAAGGGAACATCTCAAGGCACTAAAGAAGTGAGTGATTACAGTATTAATTAGAATATCTAATCATTGCTTATATAATTTTATGGGGCAAATGGAAAAATGCAAATATTTTTGCCTGAAGATTTATTAGGCTTGGACCCCCTAATTTGAACATTCTGTATTAGAAAGACATAAATTTAGAGGAAATAGAAAACTACTTTATCCAGGTATAAACTGATAATAAAATAAAAACTAACTATGGTGATAATTTAGGAATAAAGTATCCATAGGTTAGAAATGTAGGAATAGAGGTCATGTAAGAAAATAACACTGATATATACTGTTATTTCAATTTCAGTTCAAATGAAGCCCCTTCCTCTTCTTTTTAAAAAATGAAATGTATTGGGGCGTCTGGGTGGCACAGTCAGTGAAGCCTCGGTTTCAGCTCAGGTCCTGATGTCAGGGTCATGAGATCGAGCCCCCTGTTGGGCTCCATGCTCATTGTGGAGTCTGCTTCAGATTCTCTCCCTCTGCCCCTTCTGCTCGTGCTCTGTTTCTAAAATAAATAAATATAATAAAAATTTTTAAAAAGTGTATTAAGGGACACCTGGGTGGCTCAGTCATTTAAGCATCTGACTCTTGGTTTTGGCTCAGGTCATGATCTCATGGGTCATGAGACTGAGCTCTGCATCAGCCTTCCCATTCAGTGGGGAGTCCACTTGATGATTTTCTCCCTGTGACCCTCCCCGCACTCACATGCTCTCTCTCTCTCTAAAATAAATAAATCTTTTAAAAAGATAAAATGTATTATATTAACACACACCTCTTTCCTGAATGATGCAAGTCAATTCCTTCCTAAATTTGCTCTGTGTGAAATACCTGAGTTATCAATAGGTCCAGATTAATCTTTTAGGCCATAAAGTCAGACACGAGTTTAAGGTTACCATCTTTGGTCTTGAAACCTAAAACAAACAAAAAAATCAAAACAAAACGTGTGAAAAGATGGACATGAATCCATTATTAGACATATGATTTGCAAATATATTCTCCCATTCTGTAACTTTTAATTTTTTCTTTTAATTTTTTGATGGTTTCCCTTACTGTGCAGAAGCTTTTTAGCTTAATGTAGTCTCATTTGTCTAGTTTTGCTTTTGTGGCCTTTGTTTTTGTTGTCATATCCAGAAAATCATTGCTAACACCAACTTTGAGGAGTTTCTTCCCTGTATTATCTTCTAGAATTTTATGGTATCAGGTCTTATGTTTAAGTCTTTGATCCATTTCGAGTTAATTTTTGTGAGTGGTGTAAGATAGGGAGCTGTCTCACAACCTTGAGATCATGACCTGAGCCAAAACCAAGAGTCAGACGCTTAACCGACTGAACCACCCGGGTACCCAAGGATCATCTATTTTTAAAACAGCTTTATTCACAGTAGTCAAGACACGAAAACCACCTCTATGTTCATTGATGGGTATATGGATAAATAAAATGTGATGTGATATTTACATACAATGGAATATTATTCAGTCTTAAGAAAGGATATCCTATTATATATGGAACAACGTGGGTGAAACTGGAGGACATGATGCTAAATGAAAGAAGGACAAATACTGCATCATTCCACTATATGAGGTCTCTTAAAGAATCAACTCACAGGGCGCCTGGGTGGCTCAGTCGTTAAGCGTCTGTCTTCGGCTCAGGTCATGATCCCAGGGTCCTGGGATCGAGCCCCGCGTCAGGCTCCCTGCTCGGCAGGAAGCCTGCTTCTCCCTCTCCCACTCCCCCTGCTTGTGTTCCTGCTCTCGCTGTCTCTCTCTCTGTCAAATAAATAAATAAAATCTTAAAAAAAAAAAGAAAAAGAATCAAGCTCACAGAAACTGAGTGGAATGGTGTTGCCAAGGGCTGCAGGGAAGAATAAGGGGGGAATTGTTAATAGGTATAAAATTTCAGTCATGAAAGATGAATAAGTTCTAGAGAACTTCTGTACAACATGGTGCCTTTAGTTAACAATACTACTATATTGTTTATAAAAATCTGTTAAAAGTGTAGATCTCATGTTAAATGTTCTTAGCATAACAAGAACAGCAACAACAAAAATGGAATGAAGAAATTTTGGAGATGATGGGTAAGTCTATTACTTTGATCATGATAGTGGTTTTATGGTTGTTTCCATATGGCCAAACTCATCAGATTATATACATTAAATACATACAATTTTTTGGTATATCGATCATACTTCAGTAAAGCTGTGTTAAAAATCTGTAATCTCTACCTTGGACAAGTCATATCCCAGCTTGTCCTAAGTGTAATATGGCACCTTGGATTGAATATTGAAACAGAACAAGAGGACGTTAGTGGGAAAACTGTTGAAATCTGAATGAAGTCTGAAGTTCAGTTGATAGTAATGTACTAATGTTGGTTCCTCAGTTTTAACAAATGTACCAATAGTAATGGAAGATTAGGAGTAACTGGTTAAAGGGTATATAGAAACATTATGTGCTATCTTTGTAATCTTTCTGTATATCTACAATTATTCAAAAATAAAAAAAAGAATTGTTAAAATAATGAAAACTTTAGAAGCTAACTTTCACTATTTAGTTAATCTCAACGGAAAACTATGGTAAAGTTATGAGAATTACAAGCATGTAAGCTCATAACAAAATAGTAATCTACCATCCCAACTTTGCCAACCAAAAAAGAAGTTTTGAACATAAGTGGCTCCCTAATTTATCCAATAAACAAGAGTGCTAGTTTGTAATTACCTTTAAGAAGATAAAGAAAACTAAGTAAAAATTTACTTTTCCTGCAATATCCAGGCTGTCTCCAAATCACTAGATATCAGCCAATCTAGAGGTATGTTGTGACTTTCCAGCTTTCCTTTCTTCGATGCAGAAACCTAGTGATTTAGGTAATACTGAATTGAACACTTGGCGGCTGGCATGCCTCCTTGATCCTTAGCTCAGCTTCTTTTCCTAGAAAATTGAGAAAGCCTTTAGCAAACCTGCAGCATCATAAAGACCTATTGTAACAGTTACCAAATAATCTCTTTATGCTCCAAAGACCAGCTTGAAGTCTGATATCAGTAAGAAGGACTATCCATGTTCAATTTGGAAATATGATGGGTCAGTACCTGCCAAAGAAAATTTGTGTAAGAAGCAGTATGTTTTTGCAACTGAGGCAAGGTGAAAGAGGCACAATGCCTGGTCTTCAGGAGCAGTGCTGTCCAAAAGAACTGTAGTGTGACCCACACATGTAATTTTAAATTTTCTGGTAGCCATATTAAAAAAAATAAAGAGAAATGGTTGAAATTCATATTTATAGCATTTTATTGAAACTGATATATTCAAAATGTTATCATTTAAAAGCATAATGAATACTAAAAATTATTTTTTTTTGGTAATAAGTCTTCAAGATTCCATATATATTTTATGCTTAGAGCACTAGCTACATTTCAAGTGTTTAAGCCTGGTGCAAAGGGCTTCTGTAAAGATATTACACGTTAAAACCTTTAGAACAGAAGATAGCAGGAAGGGAAAAATGAAGGGGGGAAGATTGGAGGGGGAGACGAACCATGAGAGACTATGGACTCTGAGAAACAAACTGAGGGTTCTAGAGGGGAAGGTGGTGGGGGGGTGGGTTAGCCCGGTGATGGGTATTAAGGAGGGCACATACTGAATGGAGAGCACTGGGTGTTATACGCAAACAATGAATCATGGAACACTACATCAAAAACTAATGATGTAATGTATGGCGATTAACATAATAAAAAAATAGAAAAAAAACTGAAAAAAAAAACCCACTTTAGAACAGAATTAGAATGTTAGAATGCATTTCTAAGTGTCTGTATCTCATTTCCCAGTTAATCATAGAGCACAGGGCTTTAAATAGCCTTAGAGGTAATCATTAACTGTGTTAGGCGGGCAGGGGTGGTTACACATAGGTCCTGTCTCAAACAGACTTGGGTTGGACTCTTGACAGCATGACCACATGATCTTGAGAACATTCAAGCCTCAGTTTATATCCTATGAGAATAACAATATATAATAAGAATAATATCTACTTCAGAGAGTTGTAAAAATTAAGATAATCCATATAAAGTACTCAATACAACACTGACTCTGACTTGAAAATAAGCATTTCATACTTGCTATTACTATAGCTATTATTATTTGGCTGAGTGGGAACCATCTTTTCTGGTGCCTATGAGACATTTAAGTGGAAGTATCCAGTAGACAGGTAAGCATAGGAGGGAAAAACCAAGAGTGGAGTAATCCCCAAAGAAGATGCATTCTAGGCCTTTTATTGTGCTCAAGGATCCAACAATGTAAGATATCACATTGCATTTAGGACAGTTAATATTTGATGGACAAACTTTAAAAAAAATTTTAACTCCACTATAGTTAGCATACAGTGTTATATTAGTTTCAGGTGTACAATATAGTGATTCAACACTTCTATACATCACCCAGTGCTCATCGTGATAAGTGTGCTCTTAACCCCCTTCACCTAATTCACCCATCCCCCTACCCATCTCCCCTCTGGGAGATTTTCTGGTAGCCATATTAAAAAAAATAAAGAGAAATGGTTGAAATTCATATTTATAGCATTTTATTGAAACTGATATATTCAAAATGTTATCATTTAAAAGCATAATGAATACTAAAAATTATTATTTTTTTTGGTAATAAGTCTTCAAGATTCCATATATATTTTATGCTT
>NW_023270702.1:49693-158402 GCF_011800145.1 Mirounga leonina
AAAACCTTTAGAACAGAAGATAGCAGGAAGGGAAAAATGAAGGGGGGGAGATTGGAGGGGGAGACGAACCATGAGAGACTATGGACTCTGAGAAACAAACTGAGGGTTCTAGAGGGGAGGGGGGTGGGAGGATGGGTTAGCCTGGTGATGGGTATTGAGGAGGGCACATTCTGCATGGTATTTGACTTTCTATGACTTATTTCACTTAAGATTATAGCCTCTACACTCACACATGTTGTTGCAGTATATACCACTTATATATACATATATATGGTATATATACTACTTCTTCTTTATCCATTCATCTATCAATGAACATTGGGCTGCTTCCATAATTTAGCTATTGTAAATAATGCTGCAATAAACATAGGGGTGCACATATCTTTTGGAATTGGTGTTTTTGTATTCCTTAGATAAATACCCAGGAGTGGAATTATTGAATCATATGGTATTCTATTTTTAACTTTTTGGAAATATGAGGAAACTCCTTACTCTCTTCCTTTTTTTTTTTTTTTTTAAAGATAGATTTATTTATTTATTTATTTATTTGAGAGAGAGAGAATGAGAGACAGAGAGCATGAGAGGGAGGAGGGTCGGAGGGAGAAGCAGACTCCCTGCTGAGCAGGGAGCCCGACGCAGGACTCGATCCCGGGACTCCAGGATCATGACCTGAGCCGAAGGCAGTCGCTTAACCAACTGAGCCACCCAGGCACCCCACCCATACTCTCTTCCAAAGTGGTTGCACCAGCTTGCATTTCCACCAGCAGTGTACAAGTGTTCCTTTTTCTCTGCATCCTCACCAACACTTGTTTCTTGTGTTGTTAATTTTAGCCATTCTGACAGGTGGGAGGTGATATCTCATTGTAGTTTTGATTTGTATTTCCCTGATGATGAGCGATGTGGAGCATCTTTTCATGTGTCTGATGGCTACCTGTATGTCCTCTTGTCTATTCATGTCTTCTGCCCATTTTTAAATTGTATTACTTGTTTTTTTGTGTGTTGAGTTGTATAAGTTCTTTATATATTTTGGATACTAACCCTTTGTCATATATGTCACTTGCAAATATCTTCTCCCATTCAGTAGGTTGCCTTTAGTTTTGTTGATGGTGTTTTTTGCTGTGCAGAATCTTTTTATCTTGATGGAGTTTCAATAGTTTATTTTTGCTTTTATTTCCCTTGCCTCAGGAGACATATCCAGAAAAATATTGCTATCACCAGTGTTAGAGAAATTACTTCCTGTGCTCTCTAGGATTTTCATAGTTTCAGGTCTCACATTTAGGCCCTTAATCCATTTGAATTTATTTTTGTGTATGGTCTAAGAAAGTGGTCCAATTTCATTCTTTTGTATCTTACCATCCAGTTTTCCCAACACCATTTGTTTAAGAGACTGTCTTTTTTCCATTGGATATTCTTTCCTTCTTCATTGAAGATTAATCATGGGTTCCTTTCTGGGTTTTCTATTCTGTTCTGTCGACCTACGTGTCGTTTTTTGTGCCAGTACCATACTGTTTTCATTACTACAGCTTTGTAGTATATCTTGAAATCTGGAATTTTGATACATCCAGTTTTGTTTTTCCTTCCTCTTGTATTTTTTGGAAGAGTTTAAGAAGAGTAGGTATTAACTCTTCTTTAAATACTTGGTAGAATTCACTTGTGAAGCCATCTGATCCTAGACTTTTGCTTGCTGGAAAATTTTTGATTAATGATTCAATTTCATTGCTGGCAATCAGTCTGTTCAAATTTTCTTTTTCTTCCTGATTTGGTTTTTGATAGTTTATATGTTTCTAGGAATTTATCCATTTCTTTTAGGTTGTCCAATTTGTTGGCATATAATGTTTTATAAAATTTTCTTATGCTCCTTTGTATTTCTGTGATGTCAGGTGTTATTTGTCACCTTTCACTTTTAATTTTGTTTATTTGAGTCCTCTCTCTCTCTCTCTTTTTTACGAATCTCTCTAAAGTTTTATCAATTTTGTTGATCTTATAAAAGAACCAGCTCCTGGTTTCATTGATTTGTTCTATTGTTTTTTTTTAGTTTCTATTTCATTTATTTCTGCTCTAATCTTTACTATTTCCTTCCTTCTACTGGTTTTGGGTTTTGTTTGTTCTTCTTTTTCTAGCTCCTTTGGGTGTAAGGTCAGGTTGTTTATTTGAGATTTTTCTTGCTTCTTGAAGTAGGCCTGTGTTACTATAAACTTCCCTCTTAGAACGGCCTTTGCTGTATCCCGTTTTGGACTGTTGGGTTTTCATTTTCATTTGTCTCCATGAATTTTTTATTTCCTCTTTGATTTTTTGGTTGACCCATTCATTGTTTAGTAGCATGTTATTTAACCTCCATATATTTGTGTTCTTTCCAGATTTTTTCTTGTGGTTGATTTCTAGTTTTATAGTGTTGTTGTTGGAAAAGATGCATAGCATGGCTTCAGTCTTTTTGAATTTGTTGAGACTTGTTTTGTGGCCTAACATGTGATCTAATCTGGAGAATGTTCCATGTGCACTTGAAAAGCATGTGTATTGTGCTGTTTTAGGATGGAATTTTCTGAATATATCTGCTAAATCCATCTGGTCCAATATGTCATTCAAAGCCACTATTTCCTTGTTGATTTTCTGTTTGGATGATCTATCTGTTGATGTAAGTAGGGTGTTAAAGTCCCTTACTCTTATTGTATTACTATTGATTACTTCCTTTATGTTTTCTTTACATTTATTTTAATTAATTAATTGAGAGAGAGAGGGCAAAAGCAGGGGGAGGGACAGAGGGAGGGAGAATTCCAAGCAGACTCCCTGCTGAGCACAGAGCCGGATGTGGGGCTCGATCTCACAACCTTGAGATCATGACCTAAGTGGAAACCAACTGAGTCACCCAGGTGCCCCTCCTTTGTGTTTGTTATTAGCTACTTTATGTATTTGGGTGCTTCTATGTTGGGTGCTATCCGTTGCTCTGTCCTCTAGGTCACTAATCCATTCTTCTTCCTCTAGTCTACTATTTATTCCCACTAGTGTATTTTTTTAATGATTTATTTATTATTTTGAGAGAGAGAGAGCAGGGGGAGGGAGGGAGAAACTCAAGCAGACTCCACACCAAGCACAGAGCCTGGAGTCTGGCACAGGGTAGTTTTGCAACCCCGAGAGCATGTCCTGAGCCAAAACCAAGAGTTGGACACTTAACGGACTGCACCGCCCAGGTGCCCTTCCCTCTAGTATATTTTTAATTTCAGTTATTAAGTTTTTCATCATTGATTGGTTCTTTTTTATGTTGTCTATCTCTTTGTTGGGGGTCTGACTGAGGTCCTCCACTCTTCTCTCATGACCATTACTTTAAATTCTTTATCAGGCATATCACTCATCTCCATTTCATTTAGCTTTTTTGCTGTAATGTTGTCCTGTTCTTTCATTTGGGACATGTTTCTCTGTCTCCTCATTTTGTCAAACTCTGTGTGTCTGTTTCTATATTTTAGGAAAGTCGGCAACGTCTCCTGCTAAATAGTGGCCTTATGAGGAAATCCTGTAGTGCCCTGCAGTGCAATGTCCTCTGTTACTAGAACGCATCATTTCAGGGGTGTCTCCAATGTATGTTGTGTGCAAACTACTGTTGTACCTGAGCCACATTTGCCTAAATTTAGTCCATTTGTCTGCAATGGCTTTCTTTGCCTATTGTGGGCAGGGTTTGGTCCTGTTAATGGGCCAATCTGGGGCCACCTTGTGCTTGAATTGGGTCAAACCAGGTGTTTGCTAGAGGTGCAGTAACAGCAAAATGCAGGGCTCTTTCCTCTGTGCTGTCCCCTGAGAAGCTTGGAGTCAGACCAGATGTCTGCCCCTAGCCCCCTGCTGGGGTTGCAGTCAGACCTATGTGTGTGGTTTTCCCCTCTCCTGAGGGCAAGAGTCATTTTGGAGTGGTGTTGGCCCATCAGGGGCTGCCATGCTTGTGGTGCCACTTTGGATGGACCCCGGCCAAGGGCATGTTGGGGAGTCCATGGGAGAACCCAAAGGCAGGGTGCATGGTGTTAGCAAGGTTTGTGCTGGTCTGATGTGGGAGGAGACTTGTAGACACTCTGGAGAACTTCTACCCACACCAGGTTGGAGGGTTGGGTCTGCAGGAGAATGTGGGAGTGGGGTTGGAGGGGGCACACTGTTAGCAAGTTAGGTAGGGAGTGTTTGCCCTGCACTGGTTTCTGCAGGTGTCTGTGTATCTGGGCTGGTAGGCAGGGCTGAGGGAAATGGTGCTCAGCAGTTCTTTTGCTCTTGGAGAAGTCTCCCAAAGATCCCTACCTTTCCAGCACACTTTCTGAGATTAGTGAAAAATCTCCCTCCCTTATACCCCAGGTATTTTTCAAACTGCTACTTCGATGCTGTATCTCAGCAGGGATGTTTGTTGTGCTGTCCCTTTAAGGGTGGGGACTCAATTTCTTATCAGTCTCTGGCTGAGCCTGATGAATTTTAAAGTTCCAGGTGTTAAGCTCCACTGATTGTAAAAACTTGGGAAGTTAAGCCCCTGTGACTTCAAAGCCAAATAATATGAGGATTTGTCTTCCCAGTGTGGGTCCCCATGCCTGGGGTGCTTACTGTGAGGCCTGCTCCTCTCTCCCCCCTGCACCCATGGTGTCCCTCCCTCCCACGGACAGTCTCGCTGGTCAGTGTGGCTCCCTGCCATGTCTCTGACCTTCCCACTGTCTTGAATATGGCCTCTTCTCTACATTTAGCTGTGGAGAGTCTCTCCACACCTCAGGTTGTTTTCTGGGTTATTTACACTGATGTGAGTGTTATCTAGGAGTATCTATGTGACAAGGAGAACTTAGGATACTCCTCCACCATCTTCCCCAGAATTGACCTGGATGGACAACTCATCTTTTTTTTTTTTTTTTTTTAAGATTTTATTTATTTATTTGCCAGAGAAAGTGAGAGAGAGCGCGTGAGTACAAGCAGGGGGGAGCATCAGGCAGAGGGAGAAGCAGGCTCCTTGCTGAGCAAGGAGCCTGATGTGGGACTCGATCCCAGGACCCTGGGATCATGATCTAAGCCGAAGGCAGATGCTTAACCAACCGAGCCACCCAGGTGTCCCAAGGATGGACAAATTTTAATTCCCCTATGGACATGCATTTAGTACAGTTAGTATTTGATGGACAAGCTGGGAGATGATATAGGTTTATGTGTTTGAGTCTGTGTTTGAGCTTTCTGAAGAAAGGAGCCATCAGGGTTTGTTTTGTTTTGTTTTGTTTACAACTGTGCACCCAGCACCTTGCACAATGTCTAGCACATAGATTCTCAGAGAAGATTCTGGAAAGGATGAATGATATGCAGCATGTGGAGTGACACATTTATTAAAATAACACTATTAGCTGAAAAGTAAGAGCAAAACTAAAATGCAGCAACACAGAGGGCTCAGCTACAGTGAGAATAAAAGCCGAGAGTGAGGGAGAGGGAGCAATGAGCACGACTGATACTGAGAAGGAGACAGAAGCCTGAGTTCTTCCCATCATTTTCTCTGTAAAACTTTTTCATCACACTCACATTCTGCCCAGTGACGTTCTCCAATAAAAATGACTTGTTTTCAAAATGTCCTTGAGGGCGAAATAGCACACACAAAATACGTGCAGGGTCACAAGAGCAAAGTGATCATGGCGGACACTTGCCTCTTCTCCCTGCTCATCCCCTACGCACGCACACTCACATTCGCTCACATTCACATACAGATCTTGGCAAAAACAGTCAAAAGAAAAGGCTGCTTAACCCCTCTTTAGACAGTCACCTCTCACTCTCTCAAGAGTTTAATTCCGTGGGCTGGGCTGGGTTTCCTGCTAAGATTCTCTTCTATCAGACGGGTTTAAGAACACCCAGCCTCCTGCTTGCATTACTAATAGTATCAGTAGTGTGTTAAAACTGACAGGTCCTGGCATGGTGACAGGTTTTGACATGGGTTTTGGGATGCTCACGAACCTCTGAAAGCCCGGTGAAGTGTTGCACAAGCCTAACTCGTGCCCTGTCTTCTCACTATACATCCGTGCTCTCCTGATGAGCTCCCACCTGAGGCATTTCAAATGTCAAGTTTAGGCAGTAATCACTTCTCCCTTCAAGGAACTGGCTTGTTTGGGCAATTTTAGAAAATTTCTCAAAATTAAGAAGACAGAGGTTGTCCTATAATGAGAGATGATATTCAAAATATCCGACAACTAGTACCCAGTCAGGGCAGGCCAGCTGAATTTCAGCCTGCTTGGCTTGCTGCCCAAGGACATGCACACACCCCATAACTGTAACACACCCCTGAGAACACATGGATACATTTTATGACCCAGTCCTGTGAACCAACTTCACAACCCGCCTCACTTGAAGAGATCAAAATCTGATATGTGAAACAAATATTGTTTTTATATTTGAGTATGAGTATGAATAGTCTTCATAAGTAACATTTTACTGTATTAATTTTCTACTGCAGCCTAGTAAATTACTACAAACCTAGCAACTTTTTTTTTTAAAGATTTATTTATTTATTTGACAGAGAGAGAGAGACACAAGCGAGAGACAGAACATAGCAGGGGGAGTGGGAGAGGGAGAAGCAGGCTTCTCGCTGAGCAGGGAGCCCGATGCGGGGCTCGATCCCAGGATCCTGGAATCATGACCTGAGCAGAAGGCAGATGCTTAACGACTGAGCCACCCAGGCGCCCCCAAACCTAACAACTTAAAACAACACGAAGTTGTTACCTCACAGTTTCCAGGTGTCAGGAGTGTAGGCATGACTTAACTTTAGCTGGGTCCTCAGAACAGGGTCTCCTAAGGCTGCAGTCAAGGTACTAGCTGAGTTTGGGGTCTTACCTGTGGCTTGAGGTCCTTTCCCAGGCTCTCAGCGTTGTTGGCAAATTCATTTCCTTGCAGCTGTAGAACTCATGATAGCTTGTTTTTTTAAGGCTAGCAGGGAAGCTTGTCTGATCTTAGGGAAGGCCTAAATCTTCCTTTAAAGATTAGGTCACACCCACCCCCAAACAATCTCCTTTTGATGAACTCACAGCAATTCTGATGAAGGATTTTAATTATATCTGTGAAATCCCTTCATCTTTGCCATAGTATGTAACCTAATCACAAGATAGACATCCATCATATTGACAGGTGTGCCCACAATCAAGGGACAGGGATTATACAGGGTATATACAAGGGGTAGGGAATGTGGAGGCTAATTTGAATTCTTTCTACTACACTGAACATCAATGCTTTTGTTATACTCTGGTGATCACAAAGTACTATTTTCTGTGATTGCAGATAATATTAAAAATTGTTGCAAATTTAGGACTGAATCATGTATTTCCAAAATTGACAGAACAAAGTATAGGGTGGGCAAGACACCAGATGAAATAAGCTTTTATTCTTGCATTATTGAAAAGTAGCATTTTTGCCTTTCATAGATTATTTACATTACCTTCTTATATGTTAAGCCCACACTAGTGGCATTTTTATAGAAAATGCAAAATGAGGATAAAGATGAATAGGTCTAAGCAGTTTACAGCTCCAAGAAGTGGCTACACTGCTTATATATGGAGAAAACAGACCTGACAAAGTGTCCTGTATATTCACACTTGTATTCATCTGCTAGGACCGCCATAACAGAATACCACAGATAGGGTGGTTTAAACAACAGAAGTTCATTTTTTCACAATTCTGGAGGCTGGAAGTCCAAGGTCAAGGTTCTAGAAAAGATGGTTTTTGGTAGAGCCTCTCTTCCTGGCTAGTAGACAGACACGTCTGCTGTGTCCTCACATGGCCTTTCTTCTATGTGTGCACGGAGAGAAAGAGAGAGTTCTGGTGTCTCTTCCTCTTCCTATAAGGATACCAGCCCTATCAGATTTGGATTCACCCTTATGACCTCATTTAGTCTTTTTTTTCTTTTTTTTCCTTTTGTGACTGATTTATTTCACTGAGGACAATGTCCTCAGGGTCCATCCGTGTCGTAGCATGTGTCAGAATTCCCTTCTTTTTTTTTTCGCCATTTTTTTTCTTATTATGTTGTATTAATCACCATACATTACATCTTTAGTTTTTGATGTAGTGTTCCATGGACCTCATTTAGTCTTAATTACCTCCTTAAAGGTCCTAGCTCCAAATATAGTCACATTGCAGATTAGGGCTTCAACATTGAATTTAGGGGGACACAATTTGGTCCATAACAATACTAAAAATATCTGCAGACAATGAATAACCTGGGGGGGGGTTGCCTGCTTATGATGACCACAGACAGTGTTGTTGCTGTTGTTTTTACAGGTTTTATTTACTCATTCATTTGAGAGAGAACGAGATCATGAGTAGGGGGAGGAGCAGAGGGAGGGAGACAGACAGACTCTGTCCTGAGCACAGAGCCAGTGTGTGGCTTGATCCCACGACCCTGAGATCATGACCTGAACCGAAATCAAGAGTCAGATGCTTAACCGACTGAGCCACCCAGGTGCCCCAGACAGTGTTTTCAAAATCACTAATCACCATTCAAAAATTCATGCACAAATTCCAAGAAATCTCTCCATCTATTTTCTGTCTTTGCTGAAAATAATAGAGTGTCTTAGACTGGTGGTCTGTTTGTTACCACGGCAACAGAGATACATGTGTGCCCTGCGCAGGGCAGCGGAGCAACCTCTTGTCCCTTGGTTCTGACAGAATTACTGCAAACTGTGCCCAAACAAACCAGTTGTATCATTTTTCCCAATAATGAGACAAGAAAGGTCCCAAAGGTCTTCATAAAGGGAATAGAATAGACCCAGAGTTCCATAGCCAGGGCTATGTCTCCCTCTGATGGACCCTTGGCTCTCCCTAATGAAAGGTGCAACCACACAGAACATAGACACTGCTTCCACAGGGGTTAGGTATGAATGTCAGGATCTGTGGTAGAGACTGCTGTTTACAACCCAATATACTTTATCTCCCTCTTTTGTTAATAACTAAGCCCCTATTTTAGAAATCAGTGGCAGTGTGCCCTGTGAAGAAGTCACATTTTCTCTCTTCTCCTTGTAACTAGAAGTGATCAATGTATCTAGATTTTTGTCTGGGACTCATGAGAAGGCTTTAATGGAGGGAGCACATAGCCACCGCGTGTCCTTGTCTACGCTTAACCTCCCCGCTTCCTTTTGTTTCTGCCTGAACTATGCATTGATGTCTGGAAATAGAGCAGTCATTTGGGTGACTGGAACTTTAGGAACCATCTTGGATAAGAGTTAACTTCAAGGAGGGAAACCACATTAAGGAAGATGGACCTAAAATGTGAAACAAGCCTAAACCCATAATGATACTATGGAGCTTCCATACCAACCCTGGACTATTGGACTCTCTCATGTGGGGGAGAAATAAGTCTCTGTGACTTGCTGTGTAAAGCAAATGCCTAACTGATACATAGTGTAGAATGAAAATCTCAGAGTGTCAAAATTACCTCAGAAAATCCTTTAAGTCCTCCATCAGTCCTCCACAGTTAGTGTGGCATAAATCCTGAATGGGTTATAGGCATGAGGAGATGTTCAGCCTTTAATTCTTGGTGCCAGTCAAGAAAACAGACTAAATTAGGCTCTATCCTTGCATTGTTTCAATTAGTATTTGTCCTTTAGAAATTATCGACATTGATTTCAGAGATTGTAATTCAGAGATTAAAAATTATATATGGTCTGAAAAGAAAAATATAGGGAAGTCCCAGTATATCTAATCCTAATAGCTGGAAGCAACATGTGTGTATATGTGTGTGTGTGTGTGTGTGCAAATATGGAATTACTACATATGATTCCACCTTCACTTTTCACAGGAAATTTTATGATTTTAATTGTATTACTTAATGTTTCTTTACGACTTTTAATTAACATTTCAATTTTATTTCAAGGCTCTTGAACGAGCCATCATCATGGACATCCTGACTACCAAGCAGGATGACTGAGATGTCTTTAAAATCACTCATACTTTCTCCTCATAGGTTTTGGGTGATCTCAGTTTGATTACATTTGATTACATCTGCACGGTATGTTTCTTCGAGCAGAATTATGGGCAAAAGTATCAAATGACTGAAATTGCCCTCTTTTCTCTTTCTTCTTTCTCTTTCTCTTGCATTCAGTTCAACACTGTTATATGTCTGAAACTGAGAAAAACGTCACTGCTGCCATGTGGTTTTGTCAAGCTGCGAGTAAGTGAAGCTCTGAGAAGAACGGCAGGTGAAGAAGTTCTGGAATTCAGAATTCCCTAAGGAATGTTACCATGTTGCTAAGCTCTATAGTGTATCTTAACAACCAGGGAGCCCCGTGGGCTCCTTGGAGCAACAGTGGGAGAAACTGGAGGGAGACAGTGAGATTCTTTTGGAAGCATTAGACATTAGGCTGTCTCTGTCAATTAAAAATTCCCAGCTCAAGTGCAAAGATTTAAGGAAATCAATGACAACTGAGTATAGACCCATTATGAGGCTTGGAGGGTATCATTAACCTTGAGTTCCTGTCAACCAGATTACCTTCTTTGAAAACTGTCCTCAGGTATAATTTTAAATTCATCATTAAAATAATTTTCAAAAAGTATGATTTAGTTAATGGACCTCAGGTTCATCTTCTTTTCAAGACCATGTGAAGGCCAAATAAATCTGTTTTGAGGTAATGGGGTATTATCTTTTAAAGTAAACCACCCGTTGTTGAGGAGATCATACAAATAAAATAAGCTAAGGTTGTGGAATAAAGACATTTATTTTGTGAAAAACATTTAAATTCATATAACAAATACTTACTGATCATATACTATGTGACAGGTACTGGGAATGCAGAGGTTGGACCAGGCCATTGCCTGTTTGATTATGATATCCTATGGAGAGAAGCAGAAAATAAACACAGAAATATAAAAAAAAAAAAGTCAAGAGAGTGACATGCGCTATGGAGACAGCTTAAAGAGGGTAAGGGATAGAGAGTGATGGAGGCTGGGAAGATGGTAGGAACTACTTTAGAGAAGGGTGAGGAAGCCTTTTGGAGAAAGCCTCATTTAGGCAGAGCAACAAATGAAGTGAAGATCTGAGTGGTGTACATTTTAGGTTACCTCTAGCAAATGCAAAATGTTTCAGCATTCATCACCTAAATAATAATCTTTACATCTCTAGGAATTCATAGTAACTTTCAGCTCTTCGTTGATCAGATATCGTGTTCTGTTTTAAACATACATTGTATGTAAGTGTTATTTTGGACTAAGATTATTAATATTTAATACAGATTTGCATAGTTTAAAAGTAACAATGATCAGAATTAGGACTACATGATTACTAATGCTTCCAAAATACAGATTTTGAGGATTTTGTGTCATGTAGTCTACATAAAATTCAGTAATTTGCTAATATACAGGTCAATTCAAGAGGCTGTAGGAAAGGAAATATTGCTCTCAGAAGCACTTTCACAATTCCCTGGATGGTGAATGGTAATTTTAATTAGATTTTCCCTCAGTTACCACTATGCAGGTTTTTTTCTTCTTCTTCAGAGTGAAAGCAGAATGCTGGTATCACAAACAAAATAGAATTATAAATGGAACTTGGCTACTTTCACTCAGCAGACCTTTTGGGCATAACCTCTAGGTCAGGAGGGCTCCACCAAGGTTTTGCAACAGAGGCGATGAGGCGAGACCCAACGTATGTCCTAATAATAGCTAAAAATATTCATGTTTGCAACTTGTTTAGTTTTCAAAAGGAATTAATACAAAGAAGGGTAAGTTTTCTAACACTGTCTCTTGGCATTTAGTTGCAGTGTCATGTGCCTACCTGTTTGGAAAGACTAGAGTTAAAAACCTGTTAATACAGCTCTTCTGAGCAATAGTCACTGACACACCATAGTTGCAGAGATTGAAAATGTTTTTCATACTTTGCTTCTCCACAACTGTGGAATGCATCCTTTAAAATTGGAACATGCGATGGAGATGTGTCTTTTCCTATGAACATCACCTGCCACGTGCATCATGGTGGGGAAAGTAGGCTGAGAACTCCCGCTCCATATTATACAGTAAATACCTAACAAGCTAAAATAGTGGAAACAAGTGTGTGTGTGTTTTGTTTTCTTTGTGTTGTTTTTTGTTTGCTTTGGTTTTTAAAAATATAGATATACCTATTATTTCACAAAACAGTATTTGGGTATGGTAAATAATCCATGGCACATTTGTAGAAGTTATTGTAACTGGTTTAGTCTGACAGAATCCATCTGTGATATACATGGACAAGTTTTGCATTAATGGGTTTCTCTAACATTGGTTTAGGAAAATTTTTAGTTACTTCCTTATAAGATAAATAAGATTTCTGATTCTATAATAAAGATAATCTTTGTTTTCTAACAAGCAAATTATTTTCTGGTTTTCTGTTAATTCCTTATTTTAATAATATGTTCTTTTCATATTTCTCTTGTCTTTGGGGGAAAAATCTATCCTTACATATGAGAATGAATGATTCATTCATTTCTTTTGAGTTTATAAATCTTAAAAAGTTATAGTCCAAAATCAATTCTTACAATAAAGAGAAATCTTAATAGAGAAATATTATTCTAAGCCAATTCATGAGCTTTGGAATGATATCCATTAAAATAAATGAGAAATGAATTATCAGTCAAAGAGTGTTAAAATCAATATAGGCAACAGGTGGGAGAGAAAGATGTGGACCATTATTTATAGTAACTAAAATAGTTTTGCTTTTCTTTAGAAGTAGTTTCTTTTTTTTTTTTAATTAATAGACTTTATTTTTTTAGAGTAGTTTTTTTTTTTTTTAAAGATTTTATTTATTTATTTGACAGAGAGAGAGAGACAGCGAGAGAGGGAACACGAGCAGGGGGAGTGGCAGAGGGAGAAGCAGGCTTCCTGCAGAGCAGGGAGCCCGATGTGGGGCTTGATCCCAGGACCCTAGGATCATGACCTGAGCCGAAGGCAGACACTTAACCGGCTGAGCCACCCAGGCGCCCCTTTAGAGTAGTTCTTAAGCTTACAGAAAAATTGAGCAGAAAGCACAGGGAGTTCCATATATCCTGCCTACCTAGTCTCCCCTATTATTCACATCTTGCATTAGTGTGGTACATTTGTGACAATTGATGAACCAGTATCATACATAATTAGTAACTGAAGCCCATAGTTTGCATTAGCATTCACTCTGTGTTGTACAGTTCTGTGGGTTTCAACAAATGCATAATGTCATGGATCCACAGTCACAGTCTAGAGCAGTATACTTCAGGCTAGTGTCACTGCCCTGAAAATCCCTTGCGTTCCACCCAATCATTGCTCCTCTACTTCCCCTCTGGAGCTCTTGGCAATCATTGATGTTTTTACTGTCTCCGTGGTTTTGCTTCTTCCAGAATGTCATATAGTTGGAATTATGCAGTATGTCACCTTTTTTTTTTTTTTTTAAAGATTTGATTTATTTATTTGACATAGAGAGCGACAGAGGGAATACAAGCAGGGGGAGTGGGAGAGGGAGAAGCAGGCTTCTCACTGAACAGGGAGCCTGATGTAGCGCTGGATCCCAGGACCCTGGGGTCATGACCTGAGCCGAAGGCAGACGCTTAACGGACTGAGCCACCCAGGCACCCCTGTAGCCTTTTCATATTGGCTTCTTAGCAATATACATTTAATGTTCCTCCATGTTTTTTCATGGCTTGATAGTTTGTTTCTTTTTTTTTTTCCTTTTTTCTTATTTTATTATGTTATGTTAGTCACCATACAGTACATCATTAGTTTTTGAAGTAGTGTTCCATGATTCATTGCTTGCGTAAAACACCCAGTGCTCCATGCAATACATGCCCTCCTTAATACCCATCACTGGGCTAACCCATTCCCCCATGCCCCTCCCCTTTAGAACCCTCATTTTGTTTCCCAGAGTCCATAGTCTGTCATGGTCCGTGTCCCCCTCTTTTTCCTTCATTTTTCCCTTCCTTCATTTTTCCCTTCCTTCTCCTGATGTCCTCCATGCTATTCCTTACGTTCCACAAATAAGTAAAACCATATGATAATTGACTTTCTCTGCTTGACTTATTTCACGTAGCATAATCTCCTCCAATTCCATCCATGTTGATGCAAAAGTTGGGTATTCATCCTTTCTGATGGCTGAGTAATATTCCATTGTATATATGGACCACATCTTCTTTATCCATTCATTGGTTGAAGGGCATCTTGGCTCTTTCCACAGTTTGGCTATTGTGGACATTGCCACTATGAACATTGGGGTGCATGTGGCTCTTCTTTTCACTACATCTGTGTCTTTGGGGTAAATACCCAGTAGTGCAATTGTTTGGTCATAGGGTAGCTCTATTTTTAATTTTTTGAGGCACCTCCACACTGTTTTCCAAAGTGGCTGTACCAACTTGCATTCCCACCAACAGTGTAAGAGGGTTCCCTTTTCTCCACAATCTCTCCAACATTTGTTGTTTCTTGCCTTGTCAATTTTTGCCATTCTAACTGGTGTAAGGTGGTATCTCAATGTGGTTTTGATTTGAATTTCCCTAATGGCTAACGATGGTGAACACTTTTTCATGTGTCTGTTAGCCACTTGTCTGTCTTCTTTGGAGAAGTGTCTGTTCGTGTCTTCTGCCCATTTTTTGACTTGATTATTTGTTTTTTGGGTGTTGAGTTTGAGAAGTTCTTTATAGATCTTGGATATCAGCCCTTTGTAGTGTCATTTGCAAAAACCTTCTCCCACTCTGTGGGTTGCCTCTTTGTTTTGTTGACTGTTTCCTTTGCTGTGCAGAAGCTTTTTATCTTGATGAAGTCCCAAAAGTTCATTTTTGCATTTGTTACCTTGTCTTTGGGGACATGTCTTGAAAGAAGTTGCTGTGGCCGATGAAGAAGAGGTTATTGCCTATGTTCTCCTCTAGAATTCTGATGGATTCCTGTCTCACATTGAGGTCTTCATCCATTTTGAGTTTATCTTTGTGTATGGTGTAAGAGAATGGTCAAGTTTCATTCTTCTGTATATAGCTGTCCAGTTTTCCCAGCACCATTTATTGAAGAGACTGTCTTTTTTCCATTGCATAGTTTTTCCTGCTTTGTTGAAGATTAGTTGACCATAGAGTTGAGGGTCCCTATCTAGACTCTCTCTTGTGTTCCATTGGTCTATGTGTCTGTTTTTGTGCCAGTACCATGCTGTCTTGGTGATCACAGCTTTGTAATATAGCTTGAAACCACGCAACGTGATGCCCCCAGCTTTGGTTTTCTTTTTCAGCATTTCCTTGGCGATTTGGGGTCTTTTCTGATTCCATACAAATTTTAGGATTGTTTGTTCCAGTACTTTGAAAAATGTCATTGGAGTTTTGATCGGGATGGCGTTGAAGGTATAGATTGCTCTTGGCACCATAGATGTTTTAACAATGTTTATTCTTCTGATCCATGAGCATGGAATGTTTTTCCATCTTTTTGTGTCTTCTTCAATTTCTTTCATAAGTGTTCTGTAGTTCCTGGAATATTGATCCTTTACCTTTTTGGTTAGGTTTATTCCAAGGTATCTTATCGTTTTTGTGCTATTGTAAATGGAATCGATTCTCTAATTGCTCTTTTTACAGTTACATTGTTGGTGTATAAGAAAGCAGCTGATTTCTGTGCATTGATTTTGTATCCTGCCACATTACTGAATTGCTGTATGAGTTCTAGTAATTTGGGGGTGGAGTCTTTTGGGTTTTCCACATAAAGTATCATGTCATCTGCAAAGAGAGAGTTTGACTCTTCTTTGCCAATTTGAATGCCTTTTATTTCTTTTTGTTGTCTGATTGCTGTTGATAGCTCATTTCTTTTTACTGCTGAATTGTATTCCATTGTATGGATGTACCACAGTTTATGTATCCATTCACCTATTGAAGACACCTTGGTTGCTTCCATTTTTTGGCAATTATGAATAAACATTCTTGTGTAGGTTTCTGTGTCAACATGATTTCAACTCCTTTGGGGAAACATCTCCGAGTGCAATTGCTGGATCATATGGTAAGAGTATGTGTAGCTTTGTAAGAAACTTCCAATCTGTCTTCCAAAGTGGCTGTACCATTTTGCATTCCCACTGGCAATGAATAAGAGTTCCTGTTGCTCCACATTTCTGTCAGCATTTGGCATTGTCAGTATTTTGGATTTTAGCCATTCTAATGGGTATGTAGCAGTATGTCATTGTTTTAATTTTCAATTCCCTAATGACAAATGATGTTGAGTATCTTTTTATATACATGCTTATTTGCCATCTGATGATCTTCTTTGATGAGGCGTTTGCTCAGCTTTTTTGCACAGTTATTAATTTGGCTATTTGCTTTCTTAATGTTGAGTTTTAAGTGTTCCTTGTTATTCTGGATACTAGTCCTTTATCAGATATGTGTTTCACAATATTTTCTCCCAGTCTGTGGCCTGACTTTTCATTCTCTTAACAATGCCTTTCACAGGGCGAAATATAGTTTCACTTTTCTTCAGGTTTGAGGTAATTTTATTTTTTTTTCATGATTAAATCACTTGTTAGAACAATTCAAAGCTCACAACTTTGTCTTGAGTTATTCATTTACCTCATTTCTGAAAATTTAAGTTTTTTTTTAAAAGATTTTATTTATTTATTTGAGAGAGAGAGAGGGAGAACGAGCGGGGGGGGGTGCAGAGGGAGAGGGAGAAGCAGACTCCCCACAGAATAGGGAGCCCTAATGCAGGGGCTTGATCCCAGGACCCTGAGATCATGACCTGGGCAGCCACTTAACCAACTGAGCCACCCAGTTGCCCCTGAAAATTTAAGTTTAAATCAGACTTTAAATAGTCCATAATGTATGTTGGATTTTGTAAAATTTTTAATGATATATGTGGATAAAATATTTACATATTGCCTTTATCCCTTTAACATTATTTTGAAACTTCTAATAGAAACAATAAAAGTCACAACAGAGATAATTAAATTTTCTCTAATCCCGGAGTAAGCACTATAGCACCTTTTTAAATATAAGAGCAAGATGAATTTCAGACTTCTTGGAAGCACTGCAATTTTCATATCAGGAAGAAGAAGAGTTTTCTTCAATGTTTGTTTATTGACCTTTAACACCAGAATTTAAAGGCTATTACTACCCTTCAAATTAACCTAAGAGAATGATTGATGTGGGGAAGACACACATAGAATAGCTGAATATTCTAGCTGACATCTCCATCAATCCCATCAGGTTTCAGATGAGCAAATCAAAATCTAGGAAATAAAGGAATTTATCCTTGGTCACTTAGTTCATTAATGGCAAAGCTAGGACCATACATCTCATTTTTAAATTTCAGTTCAGTGTCCTTCCCACTCTCCAACTTGCCTACTGTATCCTTTTTCCTCAATTCAGATAAATTTACTAACTTAATTGTGTGAAAGATCCCACACATAAAGAAGAGTGAGTAAGTCTACAGTTTGAGTTACAGAAAGGGGTTAGAACTAATTCCTCATTATTTATAAGGAACAATAAGAAAATGTACTTTTTCTTATTAGATAACAGTTCTTTATGAATTCAAAATATTTTAATATATTTTTTTAGCCTAGAATAGGTTTAGAATTTATAAATATTTGCTCTTTTGTGGCAACAGGGCTGGTAATTTATATACCATACACCCTGAATATATACCATGAAAAAATTGAACACAGATTCTTTGGTCTAAAAAGGTAGTCAATGAACTAAAAATGTGTGCCCCAACCTTGAGATCAATTTCTAGAACATGGACATATTTGAATGCTGAAAATTATTCTGACCAGAAAAACCCCCTGCCATAGAAATAAAATATATATTTCCCAGTACTGCTATGATGAATAAGATTTCCATGTAAGATAGGAAATACAAACAAATACCAGGGGAAAAAATCCTTCTTTAAATTTCAAGATAGTATGCCATCTTCTTTTTTTTTTTTTTTAAGATTTTATTTATTTATTTGACAGAGAGAGAGTGAGAGAGCACAAGCAGGGGGAACGGCAGAGGGAGAGGGAGAAGCAGGCTCCCCACCGAGCAGGGAGCCCGACATGGGGCTGGACGCAAGGCTCCATTCCAGGACCCTGGGATCATGACCTGAGTCCAAGGCAGATTCTTAACTGACTGAGCCACCCAGGTGCCCCAATAGTATGCCATCTTTAAGAAAGTTTATTTAGGGATGCCTGGGTGGCTCAGTTGGTTAAGCGTCTGCTCTCAGCTCAGGTCATGATCCCGGGTCATGGGATTGAGCCCTGCATCAGTTTCCTTGTTCAGTGGGGAGCCTGCTTCTCCCTCTCCCTCTGCCTGCTGCTTGCCCTGCTTGTGCTCTCTCTCTCTGACAAATAAATAAATAAATAAAATCTTTTTAAAAAAAGAAAGTTTATTTAACTCTTTCCTATGTTTCTAATCCAGAAATTTTTTCCCACATAATTGTAAATTCCCAAAGAGCCATAACATTATCTTTGATCCCTTAGGCCTATGATACTTTAAGTGTCTAATAAATAATTGCTGAGTGATTGAGAGAAAATCACTAAATATTACTGAAAATTGCAAATAACAACATCCCAAAGTTCTCTACTTTATCGTTTGTAGATGTAATATCATTCTTTTGTTACCAGATTTGTTTTCTCCTTTAGGTTTTACTATCTTCTCAGAAGATGATACAGATTTAATAAGCTGGTTGTCTTAAAGCATAATATGAAAGGTCCTTGTTATATGTATCACATCATAATATGGAAGGTGCATTAATGTAAAACACATTTGTGGGTATTATATTTTAAAGCTCTCATTTTCATTTACTATATCAAAATTAATAACCATGTTATGTATTTTTATGTTGGTAAGCTAACAAAGTGACCTTAAATGTAATCAAACACAGAACATATTTTAAGGTTTTGTATTTTCCGGGGAAAAATTCTTCTCTTCCACCCATGCCTGTATTCATTTCAATATTTACAAAAATTTGGTCTAAAGTAAAATAACCTCACATTGTTTTGACAGGAGAAACAATTCAGTGCAAACAGAGAAGTAATGTTTGATGTGTAAGGAAATGTCAAGAACCCCCTCATCAGAATGACTGTCATTCTATGATTTCAGGGTCTAAGCACCTCTGGAAGTGAGGTTAACAAGGTAGAACCCCAGGACCTTTTGCGGCAACAGTGGAGAGGGGCAAACCAATACCACAAGAACATGAGCCTCAAATCTCCGATGTCTGCTCTTCCGTTCGAGAACAAAGGCAGCCATATCATGCCTAGAAATGGAAACTGTTTTCTAGTCCGTCACACCCCTCATCCCAGAAGAGTCTGCCACATCAAAGGTAAGGTAACTCAAGGTCCTAGAATGTCTCTCTCCCTGCATTTGGGCTACTTGATGATTTCTGTGGATAAACACAAGGATACTATTCAAAATATTTAACTAATGGTGAGACACAGGTATTGACCATTGAGACCAGATGCCAGCCTTGGGGATAGAGCAGAGCCTGCAGGCATCCTCTCTGCCAGGCATTAACCCTGGGATTTCTTGACTGTTAGAAAAGGGACCCGGAGAGGTGCCAAACAGCTCACAGCAACAATTGACCAATTGGTATAAAAGTATTCAATATTTTAACAAACTGCATGGCCATGCTAGCATTTACATGCTAAATATTACCCCTAGAGAAGCATATATTTTACCCTCCAGCCCTTTTTCCCTTTCTCTCATTTTCTCTCCTTTTTTTTCTGTTCTTTCTCCCCTTTTTCCCTCCCTCCCTCGATGATGCAAACAAAAGAGGCCTCAGTCAGTCCCATAAGGAGCCATGGACAGCTCTGTAGAGGTGTCTCGGCTTAAAGCAAGGGGGTCAGGCCTTTGTAACCCCCATTAACCACTCACTGGTCAAGTTTCCATCCTACATGAGAGCTGTCTTCAGCTGAGAGCAATTCCCAGGGAGGGACTTGGCATGAGCCATCAGTAGCTGACACATCTGCCAGGTGGACAGATGAGTGTGTTGGTCCTGAAGGCATGGTTTGGGTAGATGCATCTCCACATCTACTACAGCAATTATTGGAGCTTATGACTAAATATTTTTATTTGATTATTATCAAATATCTTCCACTAATTTATGAGCTCCTTGAAAGCTGAAGATGTGTCTGTTTTGCTCACCACTTATTTTCAGTTTCCTAGAGTGGCTGCGACGTGGGAGGTACTAGATAATTCTTGTGGAAGGAAAGAAGGAAGCTTAAATTGCATTCAGATAAAAATTTAGAGCCTCTGATAGATTTTAAGTAGAGTTAATGTTCTACCTCAGCTATCTAGTTGTGTGTCCTTGAGCAAGTGATTTCATTCTTCAAAAAATTCATTCTACCTGTATTGTAGAAAGTGGAAGGAAAACAAGGGCCTAAGGAGAAGTTGGGAGATCAGTTAAAAGGCTGACTCAGTCATCCAAGTGAGAGGGATGAAGGATGGGCCAGGGCAAACAGCAGAGCAGAGAACTGAAGATTGAACTTTGGGGTAGAGCAAGAGAAAAACCCAGATGAGCAGCACAGAGAAAGCCATCAGAGGGTTATGAGATAAAGCAAGATGCAATGAGAATGGCTGGGTGATCATCAAAGACAAATTGCTAAAGAAGATCAGGAAAACAAAGGCCAAGAGATAGGAAAGAGATATTACAATAAAGAAGTCATAAATGGCTTGGAATCCGTTGTCTTGGCAAAATCTGATGACAGGATTTTTCAAAATCCACATGAGAAAAGCATTCCATTTAATTAGAACTTTTTCTCTATGACGGCAAATATTACCAAATTGAGTATATTTTTTTCTGACTTCCAAATACTTGAAAGTACTTGATATATAACTCCTATATATGTAATTCACATTCTGCCTTGAATTATCTTATACCTATAATACAATATAAAACTGTTGGCAGGCAAAGGACTGACTTTAATGTCTTCAAATCCCCTACAATGCCTACCACAAAGCTTTACTTTTAGTAACATATGTCCACATATAAATACATGTTCAACTGAATAGAAAACTTTCTTTGGAAATATTTCAAGGATATCCATGCTAATGCTAGAAAGCCTAGTAACTTGAACTGCAGGAGGAAGAGAAGAGCAGCAAGCTGCTGTATTTTGACTGATATGTGCTCTGAACCCACACTCAGCACAAGGACACTACAACTAGTTTCGCTAATTTCACCCCAAAGATAATTCTTATAGTCCATTTTTACTAACATTCAAATGTTTTAGTCTGTGAGATCTAATGTTATTTTCATAGATAAATCCTTAAAAAGTTAAATCATCAGTAAGTTTATTCAGTCTAAGAAATGTCAGTTTAAAGTCTCTATTTGTGATACATATATGCACTTTGCTAGCAACACAGCATAAGCCAGTTTCTGCTCACAATGTACTTGGAGGAGATAGAATAAAAGGAAATAGTTACAATTGTGTTATGTGCAATTATAGAACTATGCTGGAAGTTCAGATGTAATATACAGATAGGGCAGCCACTGGAGGAGTGTCAAGAAGGCATTTCACAGAGGTTTTTACTGGGAGATACATGATAAACATTAAGAAGAAATAATTAGCAGGACTTGGGTATTTATTGGATTTAAGGATGGAATAAAAAGTCTAGAATTATTACCAGTTTTTTTTTAGCTTGGTTAACTGTCTGGATAGTGGGCCAACTATTAATCTTGGGCATATAGGAGGAAGAACATACGTAAGAGGTAAGATTAAAAGCTTCATTTCAGACAAACACGTTGTGCTTGATGTGCCAATGGAACATTCAGGAGTAAATGACCAAGTAGAGAAATGGATATAAGGACTTGGAGCCTAAGGATTAGATGAGGATGTAAAGTAGATCTGAAAAGCAGGAAGCATATAGGTTAAATCAGTAATGTTATTGCCCAAGAAAGAAATCCTAGCAGAACTCTGAAAAACACAGGGGTGTATAGACACAGAAAATCCAGAGAAAGAGACTGAAAAGAAATAGTAGAGATTCTGAGATACAAAACATTGTCTCTGAAAATAGAGAGAAATGATTTTAAAGAAAGAGGGAACAGTGGATGTGAAAGATGAAAATTTTCCATTTAATTTACAAACTAGTGATCTCTACAACCTCTTCTATTACATAGAATAGGGAAAGTCTGAATTTATACACAGGACATATTAAAATCTTACATTTGCTTGGCAGAAGTTTTTAAGCTGTAGTCTGTGGGCAAGAGACCAAGATGGAGTAAAATGTGTTTGAACAAAGGGCACAGTAGCCAAAGAAATTTGCGTATCACTACTTCTTGACAAAAAGCATTATATTTAGTCACGGGATTAAATGAGGCTTTTCGGAACTTTTGCTAAAGCTAAATTTTGAGATCATCTATGCGTGACTTGCTAAGAGGTAATTTAAAAACTGGCCCTACAATGGTAGCCTATCTCCAGGCTCTTTTGCTTTAGAGAAGAGTTCATAGAAAGGACAGAGAGTGAGGATTTCGTTGAAAAAGAGTCACTGTGGTGCTGTGCACTTCCCTTCCCTGCCACGAGGAGCAGTAGTAGCTGCCTTCACTTGTACCTGCAGGGCTTTCCAGGACCATTTATGGAGAATGTCCAGAGAGGAGACACATCTCACTGGCTAGCTGGCTTCTTGTCTGTGCTCCTCCTGGTCTGCCCTACACTGTTTCCGCAGTGGATCATGGGGAGACTATTCTTGGGGTGAACTTGTTCTGGATCTTCTATGGTATGGAGGACACAGATGATGGTGTCTGAGTCTCTTCTAAAATCTCAAGACAAGAGCTGACTGGAGCTGGCTGGAGCTGGCTGTGTCAGTGGCACAGACTGGGATTAAACTGCTCTCCCACAGAAGACCAGGTCAAGGGCGTTGTTTCCTGTGGGAACACTCTGGAGGAGGTTGGCCAAGAACTGTCTCGCAAGGACCCAGCCCAAAAGACTAACTAATAGGACAACTCCAGCCAAAAGAGGCTGGTGACATTTCACCTGGGGTGAAGGTGGGAAGGAAGAGAAGTTAGCAATTATCTGGTAGATACATCATCCATGACAGTGAACGGTGTCAGAGATTTCCTCAGCCAGGGTTCTCCAAAGAACCCACAGAAATACCTCGTGAGAGAAAGAGCCAGCATTTTTTCTCTGCCTCACAAATCTGTTTTCACGGATGCCTCAACACTAAATTAAAACCATTAAGCAAATAAGACTTTGTGTCCCCTTCACCATTCCTTCATCCTCCAACCCCAACTCTGGAGGAGCTGAAAGCAGTGAGTGGGGAAGGAAGAGCGGAAGAGCGAGGGAGAGGAAACGCAGACCACACCCCCACGCCCCTGCTGGTCTGCGGAGACTGGGTCACCCTTGGCCTGGAGAGGAGGGTGTGAAATGGAATACTAATATTTCTATAGCACTAGCGATCCTGATAGTAAATATTTAGCATTCTTGATGGAAAGTTTTGTGTATCATAAAGATTAGTGCAGTTACTTGTTATTTTTAAAGTAAACTTTAAAATAACAATTATAAACCTTTTTGCTTTAACATTTAAAATTTAACTTAAAGATTTTATTATTTTACTTATAAATCTAGAAATTTTTTTTTTTTTTTAGATTTTATTTATTTGCGAGAGAGAATGAGAGACAGAGAGCATGAGAAGGAGGAGGGTCAGAGGGAGAAGCAGACCCCCCGCTGAGCAGGGAGCCCGATGTGGGACTCGATCCCGGGACTCCAGGATCATGACCTGAGCCGAAAGCAGTCGCTTAACCGACTGAGCCACCCAGGCGCCCTAAATCTAGAAAATTTTAACAATCACTTCAAGGGGGTCTTTGGTTAATATTTAGTTCCATTTACAAACTTAGTAAAAAAAATACCTTTAAAAGTTTAAATGTCAATTACTCATTTAGTAGATTTGATTTCTTTTAAAATATTTCACATCCTTATCACGTGAATTCTCACCAAGCTATAAATAAATCTTGTAAATTAAATAAATTAAACTTATAATATAGACAAATACATTATTTAAAACATTTCTTTACTGTTTACCAACTAATGATATTCTCATACTTTTCTGCCTAAATATTATATACATTTTAAAAACACATATGCAATGGTTTTTACTAAACTTAACCCATGAATAAGAATAGTATGTATTTTTCTTATTTTATCATTTCCATCTTTTATTTGAAACCTTCCCAATGTTAAAGCACACCATCAACTAAGGAAACAAATACCTTGGACAAAAAAAAAATTAGAGTTATTACTATCTCATTAAACTGGGGGTGCATATCAGTCAGAAAATTAGGCAGGAATGTGAGATTTGAATCTTCACCTGGCAGTCTCTGAAAGGTGAGTCCTTCAGATTCATGACCGGAACAGAAATTTGATGCCCAGTATGGGGAACTTGTCCTTCCTGAGCCCAAGACTCCATTACCTAATTCTCCTGTATTCAAGGAAGTTAATGAAATTTCCACCAATATTGTGCTAATCTCCTTCACTGCTGTGTTGGGTTTCACGTTTCCCTGACTACCTTTAAATCATTTAATGTTGTCCCATTTGACTCTGAAGCCATTTTAATGCCATTGCACTTTCTACATTTTTATGTAGGTCTTTCCTAACTCTTGGATGGATAGAATCTGAATTCTTTCATGTTACTTATTACCATTTTTTAATTAAAGGAGATAGCAGAGAAAATAAGGATTTCTCCATTGATTTATCTTCATGTTAATATTTTATTTCATTTGGTAGGCAATTTTTCACGACGCACCTGGGTCAATCACTATCTCAGGTGTTTAAGATAAAATGGTAAGATGTGATGCTATCTTCAAAAATTTTATTCTCATTTCTATTTGGAACCAGTTACTATCAGTTAAGTTCTAAGTATCAGACTAAATAAAAGCTCTATGTTTGGCTGTGTTATTCATTCATTTGATAAATAATCGTAGAGCATCAACTTTGTGCCAGGCACTATTCTAGACACTGGGAATAGAGCAGCAAACAAAACAGACAAAATACATGCTTTCATGAAGCTTACATTCTAGGGCAGCTCAGCCCAGCAATGTGCAAACAGATATGATAGACGACAAGTGCTATGGGAAGAATAAAAGAGCATAAAGGGACAGAGTGTGATGGGGTACATTTCAGACAAGGTTTTCAGCAAAGACCTTTTTGATGTCATTTGAGCAGATAGATAAGAAGGCAGTGGACTGATAGTCCTAGAAGGAAATTGAGAAAAATGGGCAAGTATAAAAAACACTATCCAGAAGCTTCCTGTGCAACAAAGCAGCCAGCTATACCTATCTCTGATAATTCACTGTTTAACATAGAGCAAAGTCCTGTACACCTTCACTTCCTAAGCTGTTCAATATGTCATGACATGGCATTGATACCAGAAAGAGGATCTTTCTGTAATTCAATATATGAGCCAAAGGCAAATAACTCTTACAGGAGAGTGAAGGAGCCTAGAAAGCTTGGACATGAGGAAGGAGGTTCCTTTGTACCGCGTTTTCCTTCCTTCCCTCCCTCACAATCTACCTCATCCTGCCTCCTATTCCTAGCTCCTGCAGCTGTTTAAACCTTCTGCCAGGACAAAAACAGGGCCAGTGTGTGTCTTTTCAGAGGCCTTGTACTGAGACATTCTGGATGCTTCCAAACACCTGAATGTGATATTCATGAAGAGGGCTAACATAGTTCCTTAGTCATCCTCAAGACGCGAAATGAGAGGTCTGTCTGGGATAGAAGCAGATCCATTGCACTTGACTCTCACACCAAGAAATATGTGAGCCTGGTTCTCAAGGCTAACAAGATGGCAGAACATTTTAAGGAAGCACGTATTGCAGGGGCACCTGGGTGCCTCAGCCAGTTAAGTGTGTGCTTTCAGCTCAGGTCATGATCCCAGGGTCCTGGGATTGAACCCCGCATCAGACTCCCTGCTCAGCCAGGAATCTGCTTCTCCCCCACTCTGCCTCTTTCTCGCTTTCTATCTCAAATAAATAAGTAAAATCTTAAAAAAAAAAAAAAAAAGAAGCATGTATTGCAAACATAATTTGCTACACTGACCTTCAAAGAATATCCACCTAGCACTGGTTCATACCGTTTGTAGTCTGACATTTTGTGTACATTTAACAATATGAGTTGGGAAATGGCTGATCATTGAAAGAAAATCTGCCCCAAACTTAATGTGGTTGTTCGGTCTGTTTATCCTGACTCACCTAGGTCTGAATAACATTCCCATCTGTACTGTGAATGATGATGAGAACTCACTGGGAGCATTGTGGGGTGTTGACGAGTTCAACTACTTCGAGAAGGATGAGATACCATTTGCCAAATGCAGTTATGCACCCAGCGCTGCAGCCCCGGAGAGCCCTGTCAGAGGAGTCTCACCAGCCCCAAACAATGTCAAGGTGCCCCCACGGCCTCATTCTGGTGAGTCCTGTGCAACTAATGAAATCTGTCCTGAGGCCTCCTGCAAACTCTCGGGGGTGGCGGGGGTGGCGGGGGTGGGGAGGGCAGGGAGGATGGTCTATGTGATTGTTAATATAGCTGCAACGATTTTTAAATAGTCATGAAATTTCCTCACTATGAAATAGGTTATTCATTATAAAAATTTTTCACTCGTTTAATCTCATTTCAGTAGTTCAGTAATGTTAATAAATATTATTATTGTCTTTATTATGTCCAGGACATATTTGGTGTAGCTATAGTCTCTAATCCCGACAAAGTATCTAAGAGGTCTTAAAAATGAATATTTAGCCAGAATTGATGGGGAAACTACTGTGACAAAAAGTGAGTCAGGGAAATGCAGTAGGGATGGAATTGCACGCTTCCATCTTCCCCCACTGGGCGGTCAGCTCCTGAAGCTTGGGGCCCAGTGTCATTGCCTTCTGTGTTTCTGGTATTCTTGGGGTCTCCCCAGGTCCCAGCACAGTGTGTTTGATATTTAGTAATCAATTAATTAATGTTTACTGAATTAAAACAAAAAGAGATTAATCAACAGAACATATAGTTAATAATATTGTGTGTTTGGAAGTTATGAGTAGATTTAAAATTTTTCATCACAAGAAAAAAAGTGGTAATTTTGTGAGGGGTTAACCACACTTAACTGTGAGCATCATTTTGCAATATATACATATGTCAAATCATTATGTTGTATGTCTTACACTAATATATTTTAAAAAGTGTAGTATGGCAAAATCTAAAGCGCTAGGTAAAATAGAAGGAATTCTGGATGGTAAATTATATCCAGTTCTCTTTCTCTTATTTTTAAGATTTTATTTATTTATTTGACAGAGAGAGACACAGCAAGAGAGCAGGGGGAGTGGGAGAGGGAGAAGCAGGCTCCCCGCAGAGCAGGGAGCCCAATGCGGGGCTCTATCCCAAGACCCTCGGACCATGACCTGAGCCGAAGGCAGACGCTTAACGACTGAGCCACCCAGGCGCCCCTTCTCTTTCTCTTATTACTGAAAGTTTCAGGGCACATGAAAGTTATTTTGGTATAATGTGGTAAAATACACTATTGTTCAAAGGATAACAGTAAGAGGGACCATTAGTAGAGTACTCACCCTGGGATTCCATTCTAAGGTCTTCACACTTGTTAACTCACTTCATCCTTTCAAGAGTTCCTCTTCCTTACCCACTAGCAATAAAGAATCAAAGCCCACATATTCCACCTTCTTTCTGGTGTTCCTTCTTATACCATAAAACCCGGAAACTTAATGGTTACATTGGCAAGAGTCCCTTAATGGGAGTTAAGTGTTGCCATCTGGTAAGATTTATATTTCAGATGTGGGGCTCAGGTCATCTTTTTGGTTGCTGTCTGCTCTCAAGCCTGACTGGAGACATGGGCTTTTCCTGCTACAATATCCCAGTGTTCAGATTCTGGATTTATGGGTGTCTGATGGCAAAGTCAGCAAATATGGTGACTTTCAGATTGCAGCGGTGACCCTGTGCCTCATCTTTAGCCCCACAGATGTTGTGACAGCAACTGAAGTGTGAGTGGCATCCTGACCCCCCTTCCTCCTGATTGTGATAAAGGCTGTGCCCCCCTGGGAGGGCCAGGTGCAAGGTGCTGCTCTTGATTTGTGAGGGTCAACACCAGAGTTCACTGCTTCAGCCCTGCCAGTGAGATTGCAAACATCTAATTCCCTGTCTTATTTACAGTTTAGCTTAAAATAGGGTGGTTTCTGTTTCCCAGAAGTGAACATTAACTTAATAGACTCACCATCCATAACTCTGTTCTTCCTCCTTCCTTCCTGCTCTCTTTTGGAGAGAGGTAACTTTATAATATTTTTCTTTTTTCAGCTAGAACTAATGAATTCAGTTACTATTGGGAAATGCACAAAATCTCTTCATCTTTTAAGAAATTGTGTTAACTGTGGCTTCAGTAAAAAAGATAGCATTGCTTACAGAGAATATATCTTTAAATTAATACAAAAGGGAATTAAGCAAATATTTAAATGGTTTTAGAGGGATTTCATTAGATGAGTCTATGAAATGTGTATGGTTGAGAGACTGATGAAATAAGAAATAAAATAAAAAAATGTAATTATAACTCAGCACACATCTCCTTCTGGCCACAGGTCAAACAGCAAACATATAATCTCTTTAATTAGGGAGAGTGTCAGTTATATGGGTAGGAAACACAGAAAAACATGTCTTACACTGAAATATGTACTTTTAAAAATTAGTTTACCCAGATCAAGAAAGCTCTTCCAGTCTTTCTTTATATCATCTTCCTGGGCATTGAATTAGTTTGTAAATATAAATATCCTTTTATTATGTTATTGTAGTATAACTTTACCTGCAAGGTTTCCAATATTTATAAACATATCCCTGAGTTGACCTTATCTGAAATCCAGATATACTCTCATTTATTTCAGCAACTGACATATGTGTCATGTGGTAGAAATTTTTTCAGTTTGATCTAAATATATTTTCCTGAAATATCATTTCAGAGCCCTGTAGAAAAATCAAGGAGCGCTTCAAAACTTCCAGTGAGAATCCCTTAGCAATTAAGAAGGTAAAGAAGCAACTCTTTGCAGTTACCTATTTAGTTCAACTTCTGTCATTTCTTCTCTTTTTCGTCACGTACCTTTCTGAAAAGGTACATTTCACAGTATTTTTTACAGCTTTAAAAAAATTTTTAAATTTAAATTAAATTTAGTTAACATATATTGTATTATTAGCTTCCAAGGTAGATTTCAGTGATTCATCAGTTGCATAGAACACCCAGTGCTCATTACATCACCCTCCTTAATGCCCATCGCCCAGTTACCTCATTTCCCCATGCCCACCCCTCCAGCAACCCTCACTTTGTTTCCTAGAGCTACAAGTCTCTTATGATTTGCCTCCTTCTCTGTTTTCATTTTATTTTATTTTATTTTTCCTTCCCTTCCCCTATGCTCATCTATTTTGTTTCTTAAATTCCACATATGAGTGAACTCATATGGCATTTCTCTCTCTCTGACTTATTTTGCTTAGCATAATACCCTCTAGTTCCATCCACATCATTGCAAATTGACATAACATAAAAATGTATGTTAACTAACTGGAATTTAAATAGAAACATTAAAAATGGTTTATTTAACTTAGCATCATTATTTTAAAATTTATTCACGTTGTTATGTTCACCAATAATTCGTTCCTTTTTATGGCTAAGTAGTATTCTGTTGTATGGGTATCCCACAATTTGTGTACATGTTCACCTGTTGATGGACATTTAGCTTGTTTCCAATTTTTGCCAAAGCTGATACGAACATTTGTGTACAAGTCTCTGTATGGATATATATTTTCTTTTCTCTTGGGTAAATACATAGATGTGGAATGACTGGGTCTTACTGTAGGCGTGGGTTTAAATTATTAAGAAATTGCCAAAGTTTTTTTCAAAGTGGTTGTATGATTTTATATTCCCACCAGCAGTGTATCAGTTTCCTTTCTCTCACATCCTGCCAAAACTTAGGATGGTCAGTATTTTTAACTTTAGCCAATTTAGTGGGTGTGGTGGTATCTCATTGTGGTTTTAATTTGCATTTCCCTGATGACTAGTGAGGTTGACATTTTGTCATGTTCTTACTTGCCATCCATATATCTTCTTATGAGGAATGTGTGTTCAAAGCTTTGCCCACTTTGTAAATTGGGTTGCTGGTCTTTTTACTATGAAGTTTTAAAGATTCTTTATATATTCTAGATAAAAATTATTTTGTAACATATACATTTTGCAAATATTTTCTTCCAGTCTGAGGCTTACCTTTTAGAACCAAAATTTATAACTTTGATGAAGCCAAAATTTAAAATTTTTCTATCATAGTTTCAAGTCCACACAATGTTTACCTCTCTGTTGTGCCTTTTTGTAAGGGCTGACCTCTAGTATGGTATCGAATAGAAGTGATGAGAGCAGACACTGTTGCCTCGTGCCTAATTATAGGCGAAAAGCTTATACTTTCATCATTGAATGTGATTTCAGTTGTTGTTTTTTTCGTAGCTGCCCTTCATATGGCTGATTCCTCAGTGTTCCATTCCTAGTGTTCTGAGAGCTTTTATCAGAAATAGGGATTGGTTTTTGCCAAATGCGTTTTCTGCATCAATTTGAAATGATCATATTTTTCTTCTTTAATCTGCTAATATGATCTTTTTTAATCTGCTAAAATGATCATATTTTTCTTTTTAAATTGTATTGGTTAACTTCTAAATGTTCAACTACCCTTGCATTGCTGGGAAAAAAACCCAGTTGATCATGTTGTGTTATCCTTTTTATGTATTTAATTTCAAAAAATATTGTTTAACATTCTAGTGTCTATGTTCATAATGAATATGGGTTTGCAGTCTAATTGTAATGTCTTTTGTGGTTTTAGTCTAGCATAACACTGGCTTCATAGAATAAGTGGGGAACTTCTCTTTGAAATTCTGGGAGATTTTATGGAGAATTGGTATTATTTCTTCCTTAAAAGTTTTGTAGAATTCTTCAGTGAAGCCATCTGGGCCTGGAGGTTTCTTTGAGTCAGGGTTTTTAACTACAAATTCAGTTTCTTATTTTCCATTAGATATAGACCATTCAGGTTATCAGTTTCTTCTTTAGTGAGCTTTGGTAGTTTCTATTGTTCAAAGAATTTGTCCATTCCATCTAAGTTGTTGAATTTACTGATATAAAGTCATTCATAACATATCCTTTTAATGATTATATGATCTGTAGAGATGTTCTGCCTCTCATTCCTGACATTGGGAATTTGTGTCTTTTTTTTCTTGATGAGTCTAACTGGAGGTTTGGTAGTTTTATTGATCTTCTCAAAGAATAAATTTTCCTTTCATTGGTGATATCTATTGTTCTGATTTTCTCTTTCTATTTCATTGATTTGGGTTCATGTCGTTATAGAAGATGGAAGCTTAGGTCATTGAGTTGAGACATTTTTCCTTTCTAATATAATCATATATTATAATTTTTTAAATAAACACTGCTTTGGCTGCATGCTTCAAATTTTACAACGTTGAGTTTTCATTTTAATTCTGTTCAAAATACTTCCTAATTAACTATTTAATCTCTTCTCCATGGGTTACTTAAAATTGTGTTATTTAATTTCCAAATATTTGGGTGTCTTAAAGATATCAATTTAATTCCTTTGCAGTCAGAGAAGATACTTTGTATACTTTGAAACTTTGTAAATTTATTGAAACTTGTTATATGGCCCCAGAATAGGTCAACCTTGATAAATTTTCTAAGTGCCATGAAAAGAATGCTCACTCTGCTGTTGTTGGGTAGAATGTAATATAAATGCCAGTTCAGTTGGTTGATATTGTCATTCAGGTCTTCTGTAGCCTTACTGATTTGCTCTCCACTTTTTTTTATCAATTATTGAGAAAGAGGTGTTGAAATTTCTGACTATAGTTGTGGGTTTCTATATTTCTCTTTTCATTTATATTAGTTTTTTTTTTTTTTTCAGAGCTCCAGTGGCATAATCAGTTAGTACATGGTACTTATATCAGTTTTTAATCATGTGTTTTGAAGCTCTCTTATTAGGAGTATTACTATTTAGGTTTATGTTCTTTTGATGAAATGACCCTTTTATCATTATAAAATTACCCTCTTCAATCCTGATAACATTCTTCGATTTGAAATCTGTTTCATTATAGAACTATTCAGATTTTCTATTTCTTCTCAAAATGATTTTGGTTATGAAATTATTCATGTCATTGAAACATTCAAATTTATTGATAATGTTATACGTAATAACCTCATGTTCTTTTTTAAACATATGCAGTATCTGTAAGATGTACCCTTTTACCTATCAGTTTTGTTACGTTATGTCTTTGTTTTTCTTGATCAGTTTCCATAGTAGTTTATCAGTTAGTATAACAAAGAACTAATTTTTGTGGGGTTTTTTGATTCTCTGTTATATATTTCTTTTCTATTTTGTTGATTTATGTTATCTTTTCCCTCTTTCTATGCACATACTTTATTTTATTTTTAACTTCTTTTATCTTTCTAATGTATATATTTAGCTGTAAATTCTTCTTTGAGGATTGTTTTAATTGCTTTCATAATTTTTGTTATCAGCATTAAGTTAAAACTTTTTCTAATTTGCACTATAATTTCTTTTTGCCTCATGACTTAGTGACTGGATATTATGTATGAAAAGTTATTTGTAGGAATCTGAAGCTCATGATAAAAACACTTTTTTCCAAAGAGAACTTTGTGCTTGCTTCTGTAGGAACCCAGAGGCCCTAACAGCTTTGACTAACTTAAACCAAGTTTGAACCTTGACCTTAGGTTATATTTCCTCAAGGACCATTGCACTTCTAGGTCACCTTCATCTTCAGGGTGTAGCCCTTTGTTGGCCCTTATTTGGGTTCTAGGCTTTGAGTCCTGTCTTACAGGACCTTTTAAGCTGTCACAAGAAAAGTTTTCACTCTCCAGGATCTTACAGTGACTTCAGGCAAAAATGGCTACTGTACTCCCTACAACTGAGGCTTCTCACTTCCCCTTTACTTTGGCCTATTAACTCCTACTTTATTCACTCCTCGACAGTTTTAATCTTTTTAAATTTTAATCTGCCTTTTTAGTTGTGTCTAGTGGGAGGGTTGAACCAAAAAATGTATATTGCTATTCCCTAAAACAGGAAGTCTTATTATATAATAAACTTTAACAGAAGAATGCATCTATCTACAATATAGCTTTATTATCACTAAATGTCAGCAGTTCAGTATTTTTCTATCAATTCCAGTCATCACAGTCCCCAGCTGTTGGCCTCTTCAGCCACTGGCTTCTGCATGTGTTAAATAGCCCTCACTTCTGAAGGTTAAAAGCCTTCCTTGGAATAAGCACATAGATCTAAGGCTTCTATAACTCTTCTTGGACTTAAAGCTCTTATAGCCTTTTTTTATTTTTGAATTACAGAGTATATTTGCCTCCTAGAACAAGAGCATAGCCTTCCTCTTTCCCTTTCCAGTAAGCAAGGGAAGTAATTTAGCTGACCTCTCCAGTTCTCCGGCTCTAAGCTGCCATCCCCAGGGCAGGGAAAGCAACATGTAGTGTCTACACAGACATTGCATAAAATCTTTTGACTGTCTTTTTCCTGTCATAAGTCTTCCTAATTTAACAGAAAAATCTCATGTGTGATGAGTTGGTTGTTATCTGGAGCAGCAAAATAAATAAAGGCTAGAGGGCATTCAAAAATTATTATCTTGATGTGTGACCGAGGGCTTATTCAAAATGGCTTCACAAAATGTAAATTATATCTCACTCTGTGTTCTGTCTCCAAATGCAAATATTTGATAATTAGATTTTTATGGGAAGATTAAAACAAACCTCTCTTTACTTTCATGTACATCTCTTATTTAGCTACAATATTTCTCATTCATTTTATATTCAACTTTCATAGAAAATATAAGTGGATGCAAATGCGTACTGATTATGTTATACCTTTGATTTAGGAAGAAATTAAGGTAAAAAAGCCACTGTCACCTCCAAAAGCATGCTCTGCTGCTGACTCTTGTTCTTCAGAGGTGATGAGTACCGAGACTGACGTCAAAGAGAACACTGTTTGCATACCAAACTATCTGGATCAGGAAATCAAAGTAAGAGGCAGGTTTATTAAATCCATAACTTGGGAACAGCATGAACGTACAAAAAACCACATTACTAGCATCCTTAAGACTCTTTAGTGGTTCCCCTTTAACAATGGAATTGATCTAAAGCCACTTAGCCTGAAATCCAAGGCCTACTTCTTTTATTTCCAGTCACTGTTACAGAAACACAACCTTTGGTTTAGACATAATGAAGAACTTGACATTTGCCGAACCAACTCGGCCCTTTCTTCCCATGTTTTTCTTTATCATCTTCTTACTGCTTGAGAGGCACTACTTCTTGCTGTTACCTATACGTTTCCTTTGCCTATATTAAGGCAGAGATTCCTCCAATCAACATTCATCTCTCCCTCTTATCTGTGGAAAACTGTTTCCTCAAACCTACTCTGCTTGGGGTTACAAACTTAGTTTTATTTATAGTAATGTGTCATATCAGACTACTGGAAGGTTCTCTCCAGCCACAGTTATTTCTGAGAATGACATATAATGAAGAACGAATTAGTCAGCTGATGTTTGTTTTCCTCCTTTGTTTTCCTTCTTTAGATCCTTTTGGTAGCCTCCACATTGCTTCCCTGTAAGACCCAGTGAAATGAATTAAGGGTGAAAGCATTGTAATGATGACTCTGATAGCAGTTTTAAGTGAGTTATCTGTCATAGCAATTACAAATAGGAGAGCATATTATAAAGATTGTTATTGAATAGTCCTGATAAGGAACTATTTTAAAAGTAAAGCATAACAGTGGCATTGGGTATAATTATGCTGATGATTAAAATTAGGAAGGAAAAGGGGCGCCTGGGTGGTTCAGTCGTTAAGCGTCTGCCTTCGGCTCAGGTCATGATCCCAGGGTCCTGGGATCGAGCCCCGCATCGGGCTCTCTGCTTGGTGGGAAGCCTGCTTCTCCCTCTTCCATTCCCCCCTGCTTGTTTTCCCTCTCTCGCTGTCTCTCTCTCTCTGTCAAAATAAATAAATAAAATCTTTAAAAAAAAAATTAGGAAGGAAAATAAAAGGAAAAGAGAAGAGGGGGGAGTATCTGCAGACAAGAGTTGTGGTTATACATGATTTCCTGATGATTCTGGTGAAAGACTCCCGATTATATAGAGTCTTCAGAATCACTGTGCATCTTACCTGCTACACTCTAGCACCACTGATGCTCTATAATTTGCTCATTCCCACCTTTAGGAACTTTCCCTACTGAAAAATCTCTTCTCTTTGATCCTTTCAGTGGTCATCTTCTCATTAAGGTCTCAGTTATAATATCACTCACAAATACTTTCCCTGACCACCCAATCTAAAGTAGCTACCTACTCACTCTCTATTCTATTACCCTTTGTTATTTTTTGCATAGCACATGCCCTATCTGATATGTTTGTATTTATTTGTTTCAACAGTGTCTCTGCCTCTGACCCCACTCACACTAAAATTTAAGTATTATAGGATCTCATACTCCTCTGTCTTGGTTCCTGCTTTATCTTCCATGCCTAGATAAGTGCTAGGCATCTAGTAATTATTAAATAAGTATTTATTGAATGTTGAATACAAAAATTAAAAAGAAAATTTTACCAAGATCAAAGTAGAACTGTAGAAAATCAGCTAACTGATATGTCATCTGATATGCTCACATCTGATATATGCAACTGAACCATAAACTGAGTGCAGTTTTAGTCAGGCTGTCTTCCTTCCTTAGACACATCAACAATAGACCAGCAACATGATCCTATAGAACTGGACTTTTGGGCATCTATTAAAGAGCCTTCCTCTCAAAAGCATCTTTTATCTCACAGATATTGACTTAACTGGACACCAATACAGAATCCACTAAAATGTAAGCTCTTTGAAGGAAGGGATCCTTTCTATCTCATTCACAACTGATTCGTCAGCACTCATCACTTTGCTTGAAAACTATTAACTGGTGCATACACAGCATGGCATTTTATCAAATAGTTGGTGGCTATTTGTGAAATAAAACAGAGGGGGTAAAGTGAGAAAATGGGCCTTACCAAAATTTTTTGGCTTCTATAAATGAGTCCTAAAAATAGATCTCATTTTGGTGGTGTTCAGAGAACTGAGGAAAAATGACTCCAGCTAGATTCACCCACTAAGAAAGGAGCAGGGCAGACAGGGACAGTTCTGTTACTGGAGAATCCCAGTTAGAACCCCTGGCACAGCGGGGAAGGATCCATTCCCCCAGAAAGAAGAAAAGAGAATCTGTCCTCCAGAAAATGTGGGTACTGAGCAGACAAAACAAGAGAAACACTGTATCACCTACCCCCAAATTGTTACTTGTATTGGAGATGTTTTAAGATTCCACTGCATACTATTTGAAATCGGGTTCCCAGGCTAACATCCCACTTGACTTAATTGAGTGTCACGTGCAGAGTGACATTTGGGAAGATGAGATCGATGGGGAAGTGAAGGAAATCTTATAGCCCGTGTGCTGTTTATTTGCTCACTGTGTGACTCTAATACTCTCTGTCAGATTCTGGCAAAGCTCTGTAACATTTTACGCACTGATTCTCTGGCTGAAGTTCTACAGTGGCTACTTCATGCAAGCTCAAAAGGTGAGATTAAAAGAAGTATTTGCAAACGCTGAGCTCAGTTTCTTGTCAGAAAGTAGGAATGTGCCAATATCTGAAATTTTCTACCTTGGCTTTGCAAACATACTGCTGCAATATTACTTCCCTAGTGATTCAGTAGCCAAGTCTCTGCGAGTCTCTCTGACTGACTGCATGCAACTGGTCATTCAGTGACCCCAAATTTGGCATGCCCCAATTTAAACTTCTTGGGGTGATGTGAAGCACTGCGTCCAGGGCTGGTTTGTGCTTCTTCTCCAGGTCCACACACCCAGGGGTATCCCTGAGCCTATTTCCTGGCCTGCTGTGAGCCCTGAGCACAGAGCCTGTTTCCTTTCTCTGGTATGGATGGCAGTAGCGTAGCTTTCCAAGTTCTCGATTCTAACAGTCTTGCCAATTGCCCCACCAAAACCATCAATCCAGTCCTCTCCCAGCCTCCTTTGGGGTCTTTGTGGCCTGTTCCGTGAAAGCATGTGCCGGTCCCAGTTGGGACAACCATAAATAGCAAAGAGTAGCTGTCCTGAAACCTAGCTGGTCATCAGACTGACTGAGGCAAAACTTCGGAGGTGAGTGGATCCTGAGGATTTGAATTTCTAACAAGTTCCCAGGTGATGCTGATAAAGCTAGTCTGGGGGCCACTCTTTGAGAATCTGCACTAATGAAGGTTAGGAAATATCAATGTGTTAGGGATAGACTAATATTTTTGAATAGGGAGTATTTTGGAAATAGTCTTTTACCCAGGAATCCAAGACTACTTGGCAAGCAATTAAATATTTGGGGGTAAGGAGTCTTTAGTTCTTACCTTTTTTTTTCCTTTTTAAGAATGTAACTTTAAAAAATACATACAAATAATAAGTGCTTATTGTTGGAGGGGAGCCCAGATGAACCAGAAAAAATACAAGAAAAGAAGAACAATAATCAATCAAATCATCACAGACATCATTTCAGTGACGACTTTGGTATATATCTTTAGAGATATGCTTGTAACTATTTATTATTTATTAGTCTGTATTTTAATGAGATCATATGATTTTGAATAGATATGCTTTCTTTTTTTATTTGGCAGCAGCCTGAACGGCGGGTTTTGTACTGAATACTTAAAAGTTATTCTACTGCCATTTGGGGACAAGTCCCTCAGTGAGTTAATGACTCGGGGAGCTCTATAGTACCACAGCTGCACAGATATCAGGATGATGGGAACCAACTTGTCCACAGAAACCTTGACTCACAAATAAATGCCTACTCAGAAAACATATTACCAGCCTTTCACACTAGAGTGCTGGATAAAAGAACTAATCTCGTGTTTCTAGCCGACATGATAATTATAACCTTCATGCCTACCCCCCTTTTTTTTTAAATCAGAAAAAGAGTGGGTCTCAGCTTTGATTCATGCTGAACTGGCTGAAATAAACTTGTTGGCCCAACAAAGAAACAGCATAGCAAATCTAGCTGCAGAGACTAGGAAGCCGTCCAAAGTTAAATCACCCCCGAATTCACCTGCAAAATTGAAAGTGCTGACCAGAACGACGCAAGGACATCAACCCACTAGGTAATTAGATATAATGGCTACCTACAGGGCATATGGTACAGAAAGACTTTTAATTTTCTTTTGTTATCTTTCCAAACACTAAACATGCTGATGTTTTCAGTCTCTTCTTATTCAGTAAATGACCACAATGTGTATTTGTTTTCTTTCATTTTCATAAATGTAATATGAGAATCATTCTAAATCCTATTATAGCCACCCAGACATCTAAGAAAATGTATTTTATTTGTAAGAAAATGTAAGAAAATGTAATTTTCTAATGTAATAATACATTTTGTAAGAAAATGTATTTATCTATCTAAAAATGGAAGCAATAAAGCAGTAATTGTATTATTATTATATATTTATTTTTAAAGGCATATCACACAAGTATCACTTTTTTTGTGTAGAGCAATGCTAGATTAAAATAAATTGCTTCACTTAATTTTCTCTGGCACACTCCTGCAGGCTGCTAGAGGGAAAAATAACAATTACAGGAGTTGGAAATTATTTTAGTGTAAATTTTTCTTAAACTTTATTTAAATGACAAGAAAATACATATTTATGTATAATATGGTGAAAGAATGTGATGTTATTTAAGTCAGGAGAAAAAATCTTGTTGCTTTGAAATTAAAAGTTTCAAGAGAAAATAAATATTCAAAACCCAAGTCACTTTAACAATCACTGAGAGAATTTTGTATTGCAATTTGTCTCCACCTTAAAGTTTCCATAAAATTGGAAACTGGGAAATAGGGTCAGTCTTTCTACTGAAAGTCAGAAGAATTTTTCATTGGAAAGTACACTTAATGCTCTCTGCATCAAAAACAAAGAATTAGGATAGAATACTTAAGATATATATGTACCTAGCTTATTGATGATAGTGCAACCTATAGAAAATAACTTGTTTGCATCTGTGAATTTCATTTTCTCTTTCTCCAATTACTTAGAGTGTCAAGTCAAGGATCTGAAGGAAATAAGGAAGCGCCAAAAGGTTAAGTACAGTTTGTGATAATTACTGGGTTGGTATAGGGAAACCAGTAAGTATTTAACTCTTTAGGGACACAGACAAGGTTCTATGGTTTTAAAGGCAGTAAAATTCAGTAATGATTTCTAATTACTTTTAAGGGACAGTGTCTGCTGAATTTCTCATCAAGACAAATTTGACATAAACTTAACTTTGTTTTGAAAGGCAAAGTGCCTCATCAGAGACAGATAGATACTCTTTGAGAAGTAAGATAGCAGGATAGCAGGAAATATAGGTTTAGTCATGCCAGTCCAGTGACCGGAGAAGCCCTGCACTGACCTAACAAAAGGACAATGATCTCAGAGTTTGGTTCTTCATAGCTTAACTGTCAAGCTAAATTATTTTAACTAGAAACCAAGTCGATCATAGAAAACAGTAAAATGGCAATCGGCCGCAAGCAGATGCTCTGTGAAACAGGTGAAGTACAAGAGAGAGGAGCAGTTTTGTGTCCCTACCAGAAGCCCAGCCACACCCTACAGTTAGGACCAAGAAGAATAAAGAATTGTAGATTGTCCTACTTTGGTCCAGAATAGACCAACTGAAACATTCCTGTGGGTTTAGCAGCTTCTAACTTTAAAACAAGTGTAGCAACAATGACTATAGAGCAAACAACTAAGAAGTATGTCTTCAAGCCTCAAATGAAAGTCTATCCTGTTGTTTCTACAAGTTTCTCTTCTACCAGGAATCGTATGGTAACCAATTAGAGTTCTTTGAGGTCACTCTAAACCCCAGCAGCTTTTGTTGGTGTTAACCAAACCTAAAAGAGGTTATATGTGCTAACGGGCAATAAGAAATATAGTAGAGAAGTTAGAAAATACTCCCTTACTCTGACACACCAAGGATAGTCTATTGTATCTGACTTCTACCAAACTCCTCACCCTAACAGTACAAAATCACAACAGGGATGGTTTTTATTACTCAACTTTATGTCTTACCTGTTGGCCCCTGTTTAGCTATTTGAAGAAGTTTTGTATAAGAAGCCCCAATCATACTTCTTTGTCTCCAGTGGTGATAGCACCTCTCCAAATCCGTATTCCTGCTCGGGTCTGACCTATAGGTCTTAGGAAGCTCTTATGCATATAATTCACTTGTTTTAATCTGTTTGTCCATTTTCTTTTTTGTCTATCAGGACTATAGATCCTTTTCCTTTCTCACACTGGTCCCATCCTTGCCTATCACCTCTACAGATCACCAGTTCTAATTCATTCCTTCCACAATAATGTTTGATTTTAAGAGGATAGAACATATCCTGCATGTTATAAAACAAATAACTCATGAAAAATGAGCGGGTGGTAAGAAAGATAAGAATAGATTCTTTTATGAACTTGGGGTATATTTGATTCACCTAAACTTTATGTAGTTTTTTTTTTTTTTTTGTATGTCATTTGCTACTAAAACATGTGGCAGAAGCTATATTTGATGGCTCAATTTTGGTCTTATTTAGTTTTTTTTTCTATTTCAGAGGCTGAGCACAGGCCTCCGTTGTTTATAAGAAGAAATAATATGAAAATGCCCATTGCAGAATATTTCAGCAAACCAAAATCTCCTCCCAGGCCTAAAATTCAGGAAAGCTTATCAACAAAACCAGTGTCTGCAAGGAGTATGCAACAAGGATGCAATCTCTCTCCCCAGAGAGCATTTTATCCTTAAACATTCCAAAGGTAGAAATTCTAGATTGAGCAATTTCTTTCACAGACATGAGCTTCACTCCATAACAATATCAAATTATTTTTAAAAAATATTTTGGTATCAGAGAATCAATAGCTGGTGGCATATGTAAATCTCAAAGCACCTGTATATAATGCTACTAAATAAATAATAATGGAGACAGTATTTCTATTTGTAGTTAATTTAGCACCATGTGTGAAAGAAGTATGTTTATTTATATACTACATTTCTAGTCTTGCACTGATTGTATTTGTACATAAACATAGGGTCCTGACACTAGGAAAACCATCCACACCAGAATCAGGCAGCTGCGGTTTGACACATGCCCCAAACTCTTGATAGAGAAAAAATAAAAACAAACACAGAATTTTAACATCTGAGCTAATTTTCACAATCTACAATGTTTCAGTGCTGTTGGAATACTGAGTGGATTCTGTAGTGATAATAGAAAAATACTGGCTTCCTCCCAAAAAAAAGATATAAAAATTATCATGAATTTATGAGCCAGAAAGGAAAGAATTTCTACTCTTTGCTAATTGTGAGTGATATTAACAAATTTCCTAATATTTAGCTTTTTTGTATTTTTAAAATAAACCACTCTTGGGCCATGGCTATTATTCTTTCAGTGTATTGCTGGATTCTATCTACCAATTAGCCAATCTTTTAGAATGTTTGCAACAATATTCAAGAGATACTGCAAATTTTGTGTATGTGTGCATGGGTGTGTGCAACGCTTTTTTTCTTTTTTTAGAGAGAGGGAGTGTGGGGGGGAGGCAGAGGGATAGAGAGAATCCTTAAGCAGACTCCCTGCTGAGCATGGAGCCTGATGTGGGGCTGTACTTAGGACCCTGAGATCATGACCTGAGCTGAAATCAAGCATTGGACGCTTAACGGACTTAGCTACCCAGGCGCCTCGTGTTTGTGCAATGTTAAACACAATTATTTTTATCATACTTGTGTGTCAGGAATCATTCTAAACACTTTGGATATAGTAACATTTAATTTTCACAATAACTATTTGAGATAGCTACTATTGCTATTCTCTCTTTTTTTTAAATAAGAAAACTGAGGTGCCGAGAGTTGTGCTCATTGGGATAGGATAAACAGTTGTAATAAATGCCTTCTTTCAAATACAGTAGAGGATTACTTCTCACATAGGAGTTCAAAGTGTGTGTTTTGATGGAGTGTTCAACAATTCGTTAGTTGCATATAACACCCAGTGCTCATCACCACACGTGCCCTCCTTTATACCCATCACCTGGTTAAAACTAATGGTGTACTATATGTTGGCTAACTGAACATAATAAAAAAAAAATAAAAAAACCCAGCAAAGTGTGTGTGTTTTTAGTCAGCAGGTGATTTTGCTTTACTTGGTGATTCAGGGTCCCAGGATCCTTCCATCTTGTGACTTAACCATCCCCTGGGGTTTCATGGACAACTGCCTCCTGCTGGCAAAAGAGGGAAAGGGAAGTGGAAGAAAGTTTTGATCTCCTATGGGGGCCGTAATAAATTACCACAAATTTAGTGGCTTAAATCAACCCAGATTTAATCTCTTACATATCTGGGGCAGGGGTCTGAAATGGGTCTCTTGGGCTAAAATCAAGGTGTTGGCAGAGCTGTATTCCTTTTGGAGGCTTTAAGTGAGACTCTGTTTCTTTGCTTATTGCAACTTCTAGAAGTTACCCACACTCCTTGACTCATGGCTCCCTTCTATCTTCAGAGCGAGCAATGGCCAGTGGAGTCTTTCTCACAACATATCCCTCAGACACTGACTCTTCTGCCCCCCTCTTCCACTGTTAAGGACCCTGTGATTGCACCGGGCCTGCCTGGTATCCAGCTTATCCAAGATAATCTCAAGGTCAAATGATTAGCAATTTGATTTTCCCTTACTGTCTAACCTCACAGGTTCCAGGGATTAGGATCTTAACGGGACATTATTCTGCTTTCCTTAGGGAGGGCACAATCTGCTTAAAATCTTGGCCTTGAAATGGCAAACATTACTTCTAGTCACATTCCATAGTTGAAAAATTGTCTAGCTTGAAGGGGGCTGATAAAATTCTTAAGTAGGAATCATATTCCAGGTACAACTATATTCTATGGAAAGGAAAACTGAATTCTGATGGACAGTGAGCTCTCTGACACAAGGGTTTAGTGGCTAGAACCTATGTGCTTAACCACTAGTCGCTACTGATATGTACCCAAACCAGGCTCACTTCATAAAGTTAATGTCAAAGCCTTTTCTTTTTCTTTTTTTTCTGTTACAGAGAGCTTACAATAGCACTGCACATTCCCCTTCCTTGAAAACTTAGTAAAATTCACCTATCTGACAGACCACGTAGGTTTGGTGTTTTGTGGGGTGGTAGCCCTTTGACAATTTTATTCCTTCTACGATAACTGGCCTGTTTATATTTTCTGTATTTTGGAGGACTGACTTTGGAAATTTAATTTTCTTAGAAAATTAAGCCTTTCATCCACGTTTCCAAACTTACCTTCATAGAACTGAGACAGATTTGTGATAATTCTAAATTCCTTGCTATATTTATTCTGCAATCTCATTTTTATGTATTTGTAGTTTTTTTGATTCAGCTAGCTAGTGGCTTTTTACATTTTATTATCACTTTCAAAAAAATCAGATGGATTTAGTGTTATGTTCCAAAATGTTCCTATACTTTATTTCATTAATATCTCCTTTCATTACTTTAGTTTCTTTAGATTCATTAGTATTCTAATGTCTTGAGTTGGATTTATTACTACAGTTATATTCATTCATTCTCAGGTATTAGCATAAGTTTTTAAGATGACAGAACTCAATACCCTTCATAATTAAAATACTCAGCAAACCAGGAATAGAAGGAAACCACTTCAACCTAATAAAAAGCCATATATTAAAAGCTCACAGCTAACACCATATTCAATAGGGGGAACCACTGAAAGATTTTGCTCTATGATCAGGAACAAGGCAAGAATGCCCTCTCTCACCATACTTCTAGTCAATGCAGTACTGGAACAGAATTCTAAACAGAGCAATCAGACAAGAACAAGAAATAAAAGGCAAAAAAAAAAAAATTGGAAAAAAAGCAAATTAAAATGATCTATTTGCACATGACATGCTATTATTTGTAGAAAACTCTAAAGATTATATGCACACACACACCCCCGCACACAAACCTGTTAGAATTAATAAACAAATTCAGCAAAGTTGATGATACAAAAATCAATTGCATTCCTAAACACTAACAATGACCAATTCAAAAAGGAAATTAAGAAAAAATCCCATTTACTATAGCATCATAAAGGATAAAATACTTAGGGATACACTTAACCAAGGAAGTAAAAGTTTTACACTAAAAACTACAAAACACCACTAACAGAAATTAAAGAAGAAACAAATAAATAGAAAGACATCCTATACTTAAGGATTGAAAAACAATATTGCTAAAATGTCCACTCTACCCAAAAAGATCTATAGATTCAGCGTAATCCCTATCAAAATCTCAATGCAGATTGAGATTCTTGCATAAATAGAGAAAAAAATCCTAAAATTCATATGGAATCTCAAGGGACCCCAAAAAACTAAAAAAATCTTGAAAAAGAACAAAGTTGGAAGTCTCACACTCCCTGATTTCAAAACATACTATAAAGCAACAGTAATTAAGATAGTGTTGTACTGACATAAAGACAGAAATATAGGCCAAGGGAACAGAATAGAGAGCTCAGAAATAAATCCTTGCATTTATGGCCAAATGATCCCCAACACAGGTGTCAAGACTAAACAACAAATGGTGTTAGGAAAACTGTATTCCACATGCAAAAGAATGAAGTTACCATATGCCATATACAAAATTAACTCAAATTTGATTAAAGACATAAATGTAAGACCTAAAACTTTTAAACTCTTAGAAGAAAACACAGGGGAAAACCTTAACATTGGATTGGGCAATGATTTCTTGGATATAACACCAAAAATAGAAGCAACAAAATAAAAAATAGATGGACTCCATTAAACTTTAAAACTTGGTGTCATAAGAAACAATATAGTGAAAAGACAACCTATGGAATGGGGAAAAATATTTGCAAATCATATATTTGGTAAGGGATTAATATCTAAAATATATAAGGAACTTCTATAACTCAATGATAGAAGACATTGCTATTTAAAAATGGGCAAGGGACTTGAATAGGCATTTCTCTAAAGAAGATATGCCAATTGCCAGGAAGCACATGAAAACATGCTCAACATCATTAATCATTAGGGAAATGTAATCAAATCCAGATATCACCTCACAGCCATCAGGGCCACTATCAAGAGAACAGAAAATAAATGTTGGCAAGGATGAGGAGAAGTTGGACCCTTATGCATTTGGTGGGAATGTAAAATAATACAGCCATTATGGAAAACACTAGAGTCTACTCAAAAAATTAAAATAGAATTACCATATGACCCAGCAATCCCACTTCAGTCTACATATGGAAAAGAATTGAAAGCAGGATCTCAAAGAGATATTTTCATACTGCATTCATAGCATTATTCAAAATAGCCCGAGGCTGAAGCAGATGAATGGATAAAGAAAATATGGTACATACTTACAGTGGAATATTATGCAGCCTTAAAAAGGAGTTCCTTTCACATGCTACAACATAGATGAACCTTGAGGACATTATGCTAAGTAAAAGGATTTTAGTCACAAAAGGACAAAATACTGTATGATTCCACCATATGAAGTATCTAAAGTAGTCAAAATCACAAGCCAAGTAGAAAGGTGGTTACCAAGGGCTGGTGGGAGAGGGGAGGTGAAATTGAGTGTTTAGTGGACATAGAATTTCAGTGCTTCATGATGAATAAGTTCTACAGATCTGTTGCACAACAATGTGAAAATACTTAACACTACTAAACTGTACACTTAAAAATGGTTAAGATGGTAAATTTAATGTTGTGTTTTACCATAATTAAAGCTATATATAAGTGGGAAAATATATAAGACTTCAACAGCACAGTTAATAAGCTTCATAAAATGAGTGTTCTCTCATTTTTAATTATCTACAAAGAGTCTGTGTAAGTTGACTTATTTACATTTGGTATGTCTCACAGATATGCCTATAAAACATAATGGGCCTATATTTTAAAACACTACACCAGTTTACTTTGAGTTAAAAAATTCTTTGGGGTTCTAAATTTTAAGTTGGAAATGTTAATTTATAACTTAGTTATTTCATATAAACTTTCAAATGTATTGACATGAAGTATTTTATAACATTCATGTTTCCAATATCTCCATTATTAATTTTCATATTTATATGTCTTCTCTCTCCCTCTTAAATTTTAACTTTGCTAGAGTTTAGTCTATTAGTCTTTTCAGAGAGTCAACTTTTGCCTTGAGCCTCATATTTATGCTGTTTAATTATTACTGCTATCTTTATTATTTCCCTCTTTCAACTTTGAATTTATTCTGCAGTCCTTCTTTTAACTTGTTAAATGCATAGCTCAATAACGCTAGTCTTTTTTTTCTCTAACTCAAGCAATTTAGGCTATACATTTTCCTTTAAATGTTGCTTTAGCTACATTCCACAAGTTTTTAATCCATGGTTTCATTAAATTTACTTTTAAATGTATTCTAATTTTTACTTTCTTCTGTGACCAAGTTGTTTAGAAGTTTTTTTCTTGTTTTTTTTTTTTACTTCCCATTGAGTGTTTTTCAAACTTGCTATAGTTTTAAATGATTTAATTGCATTGTGGTCAGATAATGTGATCTGTAAAAATGACCAATCCTTTTATTTTCTTGAGGGTAGTTTTGAGGTTTAGCATATGGTCAATTTTATAAATGTCCCATATGACTTGAAAAGAATGAGAATTTTAAAATTGTTGGACACAAAGTTGCAGATCTATCCATTAGAACAAAAGTGTTATTTGTAAAAAAATTTAAAAAAAAGTGTTATTTGTGCTTTTCAAATTTTATATATCCTATCTAATTTTTCTTTGTGTTCGATTTATCAATTAGAAAGATGTGTAATAAAAATTTCCAACTATTAGGGTACATGTTGTAGTTCTGTGGTCTTTGTAATTTTGTCCATTTTGATTCATACATTTTGAAGTGATATGTAAACACATTTTAAAATTTTATAATGAAGTCATGACCAACTTTATCTCTAACACTAATTTTTACCATAAGGACCATCTAACACTGAAGAAAAAAGTTCTAGGTGGTAAGGCGTTCCTCCCATTTACAAGTTTATTTCCTACTTTAATGTATTATCAGAGAAGCTGCCTATTTCTTATGTTTGGAACTTATTTTCTTTTGTGGCCTAATATATAGATACTTTTATGAACATTACATGGAAAACTACTTTCAGCCTAGAGGACTTGATATATATCGATTATTAATTATAGCATTTACATCTCCCATATATTTATCTTTTGTCCATTTGAGCTATCATGGGTTGGGAAGCATGTGTTAAAGTCTCCTTATACTAATGCATTTCTTAGTATTTCATGTAATTCCCAAAGTTTTTTCTCAATGAATTTGAATACTATGCTACTTTGTACATTGATATTCACAACTGTCAAATCATTAAGAATTGCATTATTTTTATTTTTTAAAAAAGATTTGAGAGGGAGAGCATGCACGTGTGCGTGCATAGCGGGGGTGGGGTGGGTAGAGGGAGAGGGAGAAGTAGGCTCTCTGCTGAACAGGACCCGAGATCATGACCTGAGCCAAAGGCAGACACCTGACTGAGCCACCCAGGCACCCATAAGGATTGCATTCTTGAACATTACAACATGCCCTTCTGTTTCCTGTTTAATTATAATGTCGATCTCTACCCAATGTTAAACTTGTGACTTCTTTTTCTTTTATTATTAGCTCAATATGCTTTTCTCTATTCTTTTCTTTTCAACACTTCTAAATAACATTATTTAAGTACAACATATATTTATTTAGGTTTGGGGTTTTTTTCAATCCAACTTGGGTGATTTTAGACATTTAGACTTGCTCATAGGAGAGATTTGGTTTTGTGTGGTTATTGTGTTTTATGTTAGCATTCTGTTTTCATTGCCTTTTAAAATATTTCACTAAATGATCTGTGATATTTTGTTTCATAAGTGTTCATTCTGGTAATTTAGAAAGTTCACATTTTTAAAAATCTTATCTACATCTGGGTTCCTCAGAAAGCAGAGTCTGAACAAAGGCTTATATATTATTTATTTTTTTGGGGGGGCAGATAATATCAAAGAAGAATGAGAAACAAGGGAAACAAGGCAAGCTATGAAGAAATGTTAATGAGGAAGTATTGTGAAGTTAGCTGCTGCTCATTTCAAATCAATTGATTGCTCAACCCTGAGAGGATAAATGGGTAACATTCTTCCTATTTCACAAGGGAGGATACAAAGACCAACAGAGGTTCATTAAGTTCCCCAAATTCATTAACAGGTGACTGTGACCAAATTTAAGCCTACTCTTCCTACTAACTTTATTGTCTCTTCATTCTGACACTGCTTCTCTCCTTCACATTTATGAAGTGCCTCCTCTATGTGTCTGGCTAGGAGCTAGAAACACATAAACATCTCTATGCCAATTAAGATCAAAGTTTAATGAGCACCATAGGCCACTGCTGTCATTAATTCTAATCTCTGCCATTTTTTTCCCTTTTTAAATTTTCTTTTTACAACTGTTGTCTGTACATGTTCTCAGTGCTCTATGGACAATTCTTGCATTTTACCTATATCATCTGTGATTCTCTCCATCTAAAAAGTGAAATGATCTATCACTTTACTTTGTAATTGGCAGTAATTGATGGGTTTCATAATTGTTCATTCACCTTAACATTCTTTCAGAATTGCTTGCTTTTTTTTTTTTTCTTTTCCAATCTCAAGTGTTTTCAAATGCTCCAAGATGGCAACACACTGATTTCTGGAGAATCAGTCTGAAGAATGCGCCTTCCTTTATGAATGAACTTGATTTATTAAGACTGCAAAGAGAAAATTTTATTATTTCAGGAGACATATCTCCTTTTGATGTATTTATTTAAGTACTAGCGGAGGGGCGCCTGGGTGGCTCAGTTGTTAAGCGTCTGCCTTCAGCTCAGGTCATGATCCCAGTATCCTGGGGTTGAGCCCCACATCGGGCTCCCTGCTCTGCGGGAAGCCTGCTTCTCCCTCTCCCACTCCCCCTGCTTGTGTTCCCTCTCTCGCTGTGTCTCTCTCTGTCAAATAAATAAAATCTTAAAAAAAAATACTAGCCGAATTCCCTTTATTATGTTCCAATACAGGTGACTTCAATATTAGTGAAGTCTTAAATAAGGCACCTCAATAAGCCAAAACAATGTTGAGAGAAAATAATACATTAAAATAAGAGATTAGTATTATTTAAAAACCATTTTTAAATACCTCAGCAATTACTTTTTTTTTTTTTTTTAGATTTTATTTGAGAGAGAGAGACAGAGATAGTGAGAGAGAGAGCACAAGTGGGGAGGAGAGGGAGAAGCAGGCTCCCCACATAGCAGGGAGCCCGATGCGGGGCTCGATCCCAGGATCCTGGGATCATGACCTGAGCCGAAGGCAGACGCTTAACCGACTGAGCCACCCAGGCGCCCCATCAATTACTTATTTCTAATTGTAAACTTACCTTTTCTGAGGCGAAGGTTGTGTCTCCTTCTCATCATCAACAGCCTAAGATATGGACTTGTATGGATAGAACTGTGCCTACTCAAATATAAGTTCAAGCCCTAATATCTTGTACCTTTGGATATGACCTTATTTGGAAACAGGATCTTTGCAAATGTGATCAGGTTAAGATGAAGTCATACTGAATTATGTTGGACACTAATCCAATGATTGATATGCCTATAAGAGGGACACAGACACAGGCAAGGAAGACTGAGGGCAGAAGCCATTTGATGACAAAGCAGATACTGGAGTCAAGAAATAGCAAGGATTGCTGGGCCCACCAAAAACCAAGAAGAGGTACAAAGGATTCTTCCCTATAGCCTTCAGAGGGAACACGATCCACCTTGACTCTGAGCTTTTAGCCTCCAGCACTATAAGAGAAAAAACGTCTGTTGTTTTAAGCTACGCAGTGGTAATTTGTTATGGCAGCCCTAGGAAATAATACAGGGCTTTCATAATTAGTGACAATTAAACTACACAGTGCCTGTAATGATTTTTCCCTGCCTTTCAAAATTAACTTGTGCCTCATTCCATATCAAGTAATTTAAGTAAAAGGCATAATACAGTTGACCCCTGAACAACACACATTTGAAATGCATGGGTCCACTTATATGTGAATTTTTTTCAATACAGTATAGTATTATAAATGTATTTTCTCTTACAATTTTCTTAACATTTTCTCTAGTTTAAGAATACAGTATATAATACATATACAAAATATGTGTTGATACACTTACTGTGTTATCCGTAAGATTTCTGGTCAATGGTAGGCTATTAGTTAAGTTTTGGGACAAAGTTATACGTGGATTTTCAACTGTGTGTGTGGGGGGGTCGGTGCCCCTAACCCCCACACTTTTCAAGGGTCAACTGGATTTCATGGTACTAAACCATATTTACTCAGGAAAACCTGAACCTCTGAAAAATACAACTTAAGACATAAGCTTTGCTCTTCTAGAATTGTAGGGGCTTTTATTTATATACCTTGCTCACAGACCTTATTTTAAATGGATAATGATAATAGATTACTAAGAATAAAGCAACAAAAATTAAGAGACAGTAATATCAGTACTAAATCTAATGAACTTTCTACCAAATGTGTACATAATTTGAGATGCCAAGGAGTAAAAAGAACAGAAACTTAATTTATCCAAACTCAGTGAAGTCTTCTGAAATCTTACTTTAGCTGTGACAAAGAACAATCACTACTTTAAACATAACTGCTCTACATTTACCAGGAGAAAATAAAAACATCTCCTTTTAGCCCCATCTTCCCTTGCCAATGTCCTCATACAAATATTTAGTTAAGGATTTTTGCACTTACTGAAATTCAAATTCTTAGTGTTGTTCCACACAATCATTGATGCAAATAATACAGCTATTTGGCAACTCAGTCCTGTTATCATTAATGATACATGATTATGGACAGATATATATACAATTATATATACTTTTTCATACATGCTTAGATTATTTACAGAAACATACAGTTATATAAGCTTGCATATTATATGCTAGTAGACAGATGCACATATAAAGTTAACTTTATTCACTTTAAGAACCAAGAAATATTTTATTTAATAGAAGTTCATATAGAAGGAAAGGATAGCTAAGAGCTGTTTCCTTTTAAATTTAAGACAAAATTGATACTCAACGGCCTTTTAAAATAATCTAGTCTGAAAAATTACATTTGTAACTGAAATAATTTACCACCATTATTGAAATCAAGAAAATACATTAAAGAGAGTCTTTACTCTTCAGTGATTGCTTTAGAACCACGAAAAGGCATCACAGAGAAGGAACAGAGATGGGTTCCATAGTCCAAAAGAAATAAATTGTTGAGCTTATCAATCTAATACTTCTTCCTAAAATAACTGCATTCTTTTGAAGTAAATGAGTTGAATAAAAAAGCTGCAAATAGGAGGTAGCCTCCCATACAGAACATTTTGGTAGACTTACAGGAGATTTATGAATATCTCCACAACTAAGTAGGCAATAAATCAGAAAGACACTTGATATAAACATAAAAAAGTAAAACTGAAAGGTCAGAAGGCACATTCTAAAAAATATAATCCAGTAAATAAAAGAGAATGAAGGTTTACCAATAAAGTAAAATTCTCAAGAAACTGTTGAGACTTAGAAAATTATTTTAAATATTAAACATTTAAATTTTATGCAAAAACAAAAATACTTTCTTATAAGGGCTTTTTATCACTTAGCTCTAAAAAAAGTTTTAAAAATTCACAACAGAAATAAGAGGAAATAAAATTTTCTCCCAATTAGAATATTCTATGAAGCACCTCATTTTCTCCTAAGTTTTCCTTAAGCTAAAAAAACAAAAAACAAAACAAAAAACAACAGATGACATTAGTGTGGTATAGAGTTCACTGTAGATTCATTGCTATTTTCTTTATCCTGCTTTTCTTCTTCATGTGGTGATTCTAGTTCATTTCTGTTATTTTCTTCCTCACTGGAATCACTGTCCGATCCATCTTCAACCCTGGCAGATTTCTTGTCATGCGAAGAACCTTCACAGGCTTTGTCTGTGGGAACAGCTCCTTTCCGTTGGGGTAAAATAGTAAAAAATGCTTCTTGCCAGTCTCTGGTTTCCAGATATTCCAGAATAATCTCAAACACTGCAACAAAGACAAACTCCATACATTTCTTAGCCAGGTTCATCACAATATTGCATTCTGTATTTTAAAAAACACTGCCTTGGTATGAAGAGTGCTAATATGTCCTAGTAACTACTTTGTTCGTATCACTTCCTTCTCCTATGCATTGTCAGAGCCAATCCACCCCAAGGCCCTCCAGGCTTGTTAACCTCTTCTCTAGTTTTTTCTCAATTCAGTTCATGAGCACTCAAAGATTTACCATTATCTTCTGTCAATTATAATCAATAGGCAGGGGACCTTTTTAATTTCCTTCCTATTCTTCTTTATCCTTTATATGGTAACATAAACTAGAAACAAAACAAAAGGTTAGCATTAATCTAAATTTCTTCTGTCTTTCCTATAGAGAGTCACTCACTCTGGGGAGCATCTTGCCTGCTTTTTTTTTTTTACATCAGAGGTAAAGAATATAAATACTGTCTGCAAGGTACTCTCACTTTAATATATTGCTGAGGGGCTTAATTTGCATTACTTTATGGAAAAGTAATTTCCACTATCAAAGGTCTTAGAAGAAGTTCATTCCTTGAATCAGTAAGTTCATTTCTATAGTTCCCTAGAGCATGCTTTAGAGAAAGTGTTTAGCACATAAGAGCCCAATAAATAGTTGTATACTAACAAAAATTTCTACTAAAAAAAAATCTTAAAAGCAAAACTCCAGGCAGACTCAGGTCCAAGAATACCACAATGTTATTTACAATAGTAAAAAAGAAAAAAAAAAAAAATCAACAGAACAGAACAGTTACATTATTGTATATTCAGATGATGGAATATTATGTAGCCATTAATAATGATTCAATGACAGAAAATATAATTATAAATGAGGGAAAACACCCAAATTTATAACATTTTATGCAACAGAGTAAAAATCCAATTATGTAACAAATAATATTATATATGTATAGGAAAAGAACTGGAAGGAAACACACCAAAAAGTTAATACCAAGTATCTCTGGGTAGTGAAATTATAGCTTTTTTTTCTTTATACTTTTCTATATTTCCAATTTTTTCTAAAATATGCATGTATTATTTCTATATTCAAATTATAAATGATTACATTTTATAATTTTTTCTCCAGCAAGATGTATATTTTCTACTTGTCCAAAGGTAATGTTATTCTTCACATTGTTCACTCAGGCATATATTCATAATCCCCTTATAGCTTACCATGATTAATTGCCAAAACTTTTCTACTATTCATCTTCACAAAATTTCCAAGGGGTAGCTGTGCATGGTCAATTCCATGATCTGATGCTTGTTTATATGTGAGTCCCTAAAACAAAGATACTATAACTTGGACTAGAACATTAGATTATTTTAACTTAAAGTCTACAACAGAATAAGTACTTTTAAGAAAAACTATAGTTCAGAGAACATTATCTGACAATGTGTGTGTGTGTGTGTGTGTGTGTAATTGCTAATCTGGAAGTGTTCTTCTGACAATAAGTATCGTCAGAATGTTTAGGCATTTGTTTTAACAGCTTTACAAATGAGGAAACCCCATCACAAAGCTCCTCAGTGGAAGAACCACAAGAAAAACCCGGCTCATGCCTTTTTACTCGGATAGCTCTTCACCATTCCACACTGCCTTTCTCTCAGTTTAAAATACTCAAACTGGGAGCGCCTGGGTAGCTCAGATGGTTAAGCGTCTGCCTTCGGCTCAGGTCATGATCCCAGGGTCCTGGGATGGAGCCCCATATCGGGCTCCCAGCTCAGCAGGGAGCCTGCTTCTCTCTCTCCCTCTGCCTCTCCCCTTGCTTGTGCTCTGTCTCTCTTTCTCTAATGAATAAATAAAATCTCTAAAATAAATAAATAAATAAATAAATAAATAAATAAATAAATAAATAAAATACTCAAACTGAATTCCTAGAGAAGCACCATCACTCTTCCCGTGAATGTAAATACATATAAAGATAAAACTATGTTTTTTTTTTTTAAAGATTTTATTTATTTGAGAGAGAGAGAATGAGAGAGAGAGAGAGTGTACATGAGAGGGGGGAGGGTCAGAGGGAGAAGCAAACTCCCCGCCGAGCAGGGAGCCCGATGTGGGACTCGATCCCAGGACTCCAGGATCATGACCTGAGCCAAAGGCAGTCACTTAACCAACTGAGCCATCCAGGAGACCCTAAAACTATGATTCAATTACATAACATTAAGAGGCACAAATGGCAAAGACAGAGTAAATGAAAACCTGATTTGAAAAACATTTTAAATTGCCTATAAATTTTATTTTCCCTATCAATTAAAAGATTGTTGGATACAAATTTTCTCCTCAAAATTAAAATCCTTAGAGCCTGTTCTAAACAGAATTGAAGTAGCCAAAAGACAAAGTACAGGAGAAAGAAGAGCTAAATTTCTTAACCAGTAGTTTGCAAATTTTAGGGACAAATAATAGATTGAGACAGGTGCTTCTGAAAACAAAACTAATGTAGTTCAGGAAAAAAACCTTAGAGAAAAAATTTGATTCTACACAAATAACAAAATAGAATTTTTCCACTAAGAAAAAAATTTAAAAAGCTAAAGGTCATTCTGATAAAAATTCCCTGTGATGCTACAGAGCTGCACTGTCCAGTTATGGCCACAATTGTGACTACTTAAGTTTAAATTGATTAGTTTCTCAATCATACTATGTACATGATACGTGCTCAACAGCCACATGGCTACCATAATGGACAAGATGATATAAACTATCCCAATGTTACAGACAGTTCTACCTCAGAGTGATGTTATACAAGGATAATGGATTACTTCATATTACTGCTGATAGCATTTCCTCAGACACTTGGTAAACATGGTTTTTCTTGAGTTGGGTTGCATTTAGCATATTGCAAAGTAGGTGGCAAAGTACAAAATAATGTTTTCTTTTAGAAAGTAAGTTTCTGTAATTTTTCATTCAAATGAGGGTAAGGACGGTAAGGAAGAGAGAAAAGTACAAAATATAAGAGAAAAGAAAACACACCCCATGAAAATAACATATTTAAAAACTCGTATAAATTTACCATTTGGAATTAATTTTGGTATAAATGCTATAAATTTTACCCTCAGCAGCATCTACTATCAATACAGCATATCATTTGGGCATGTGGACTCTGGAACAATCTGCTGGTTTCAAATCTCTGCTTTATCACCTACTACTATTGATTTTAGACTTAGTTTCTCTGTGACTCCAGTTCCTCATCTGTAAAATATAGATAATAACAGCACTGACCTCACTGTGTTGTAGGGAGGATTAAGCAAACGAGTAATATATGTGAAATACTTTCTTGGCTAGAAAAGTAGTTCAGAATATAGTAGGCAATCAATAATGATCAGCTATCATTAGTATTATTGCTACTATCAAGAAAATTGTTATATCCATTTTAAGTATGAGCAAAAGTAAAAATAAAAACTTAATAGTACCTTGTGATGGTTGTGATCTACTAACCCTCCAATCACATAGGCCTTTGATTCATCTAATTCCTTCAATACATTAGGTGAGTCTGATGTTAGATAAATCAGGTCTTCTTTCTTTATGAATTCACTATAATGCTCTGGTTTGATGTAGATATCCTTTAAGACATAAGGAGAAAGATGTTATTAATTAATAGGATTTTGTGAAAATTGGCTAAAAACGATTATTTTCTCTTCCTTAGACAAAGCCACCCAACAGCATATGAAGGGAAGTATGAAAGAATATTTTACAATGTATTACTGAGAACCTATTATTTCAATTCCTCATCACCTCACACCTGATTATTTAAGTAGCCTCCTACTGTTATTTCCCTGTCTCTAGCCCCAGATCCCTCCAATTTACTTCCACACATCAATGGCAGACTCACTTTCTAAAAAACCTACTTTCAATGTTTTATCTTTACCTGTAGGATAAAACTTAAATCCCTTTACTTAATAACTCTTTCTTGAATATGGCACTGACCTAGCTTTCTAACTTTATCTCTGTTCCAATAAAACAAATGCATTTTTTTTGGCCACATATCTGCTCACACTGTTCTCCAACCAAAGAATGCCTTTTCCAAACCTTCCCCTCCATCTGCATGAATCATCACAAAAGGAAATGGCTTATAGATTTAATAAATTCCATGCACCTGTTTCTACAAAGATACACATTTGAAGTCTTCATCAAAATTACCAGGTCAGAGGTCCAAAACTGAACAACAGCTGTCAGTCAGAATTTTGCAAACTACATTGACAGAATAAAGGATGATGCATCACCAGACTCAGATGGCATTTATCTAGTAATTTTTAAAGAAATAAAAAAAGGAGACTTCTCACCTAAAATGTATAACCTACTAGGTAATATATAGCCATTTTTCTGGAAAACGGTATTATTAATTTGATACCTATGCTTAATAGGGGCCCCTAGAGGGACCTGAGTAAAGACCAGTGAACTCGTGAGTCTCTGGAAAACTGGTGGTATAAATAATAAATTTTAACAAGCCACAAAATAACTGAAAGTATGCCTACACTAATTACATTATTTCTTAGGAAAATAGGCATGAATACAAAACTTGGTAAATATATTGTACTTTAAAACCCAGGAAAGCTTTTTTTTTTTTTTAATTTTATTTATTTATTTGACAGAGAGAGAAAGAGAGAGACAGCGAGAGAGGTAATACAAGCAGGGGAGGGGGGGTGGGAGACGGAGAAGCTGGCTCCTGGAGGAGCAGGGAGCCCAATGCAGAGTTCAATCCCAGGACCCTGGGGCCATCACCTGAGCCGAAGGCAGCCGTTTAACGACTGAGCCACCCAGGTGCCCCTAAAACCCAGGAAAGCTTTTGAAAATGTTTCACACCATAGGCTATTACTAAAATAAATGCAGGGGTGCCTGGGTGGCTCAGTTGGTTAAGCGTCTGACTCTTGATTTCGACTCAAGTCATGATCTCAAGGTCATGAGATCAAGCCCACGTCGGGCTCTATGCTGGACATGGAGCCTACTTAGGATCCTCTCCCCCTGCCCCCACCTCTCTCTAAAAAAAAAAATAAATAAAATAAATGCAGTCATTATGGGATTAGTGAGCGTGAGAGGGAAAGTTTGTCACTGGCTTTGAGAAAGAAAAAAAAATAAGACTAACCCAGTACTTCACTGAATAGGGCAGGGTTCCTCAGGCATTAGTACTAAAACCAATCTATTCGTCATCTTTGCAAATGAGAACAGTTTAGTCCAATAGAAAAAAAAATGTGAGCCACATATGTAATTTTAAATCTTTCAGTAGGACACATTAAAAAAAGCAAAATTGGTGAAAGTAATTTTAATATATTGTACCCAATACAATATACCGAATATGTTATCATTTTAACATAAATTTTAAAAAAAATTTTCAAGCAGGTATTTTACATTCTCTCCCTTTTTTTGTACTGTCTTTGAAATCCAATGTATATTTCACATTTAAAGCACATCTCCATTCAGACAAGTCACATTTCAGTAGTTCAATATCCACATGTGGATGGATAGTGGACACCATATGGGATGGCACAGATTTAGTAGAAACAGAATGCAAGTATATTTCCAAATTTTAAAGTGACTTCACTCTTACAAATAATTTATCACCAGTTTGCTAGGTAGCGATTGTACACATAGATCTTTAAAATTTTTCCTTTTTTTTTTTTTTATTTATTTGAGAGAGAGAGAAAATGAGAGACAGAGAGCATGAGAGGGAGGAGGGTCAGAGGGAGAAGCAGACTCCCCGCCGAGCAGGGAGCCCGATGCGGGACTCGATCCCGGGACTCCAGGATCATGACCTGAGCCGAAGGCAGTCGCCCAACCAACTGAGCCACCCAGGCGCCCCAAAAATTTTTCCTGTTTTAAAAAATTGTTTTAAAGTTGGCAGTAAAGAACAAACTGAGGGTTGCAGCAGGAGAGGTGGGCAGGGGATAGGCTGGATAGGTTATGGGAATTAAGGAGGGCACTTGCTGTGATGAGCACTGGGTGTTTAATGTAAGTGATGAATCACTAAATTCTACACCTGAAACCAATTTTACCATATGTTATCTAACTAGAATTTAAATAAAAAATAGAAATAAAAAAATTAAAAAATAAAGTTGGTGGTAAAATAAATGAGATTAATGAGAACAGATGTGAACAGGCATTTCAGTTTCTTTAGCTTCTCCCATTAGTAACATCAGACTTAGGTACAGTGATATACAGGGTTTAGAGACTGTGGACTCCTATATTTATTGGCATTATGTGAATTTAGGTAAAAAATTTAAGCGTAAAAATACCTGGAATTATGTGAGAGTTCAACTATTTTAATTACCTTCCAGTTGACCCATCCTTTGTCATTTTCATCCATGTTCTTTTTCAACTGGCCTCCATGGCTTGTCAAGTAAAACTGGTAAAGAGATTGGTGGACACAGAAAGAGAGAGCAAATGACTATTAGAGTCCAATATTATATTTCTCTTCTATACTCATCTGATCATCAATGAACCATAAAATATAGTCATTTTAGAAAAAAAATAAATTTGTGACATGCTTTAAACATACAAGAATAAATGTGCAGTAGAAGTGACATGTTTCACGTATCTCATAACCCACTACCTTGAGTATTCCATCCACATTTTTACAAGCAGCTACAATCTGACTCTCCCTTAATGACAGCCCTTCTACAAACTCCCTACTTCCTGTCAAGTCTTCATTAAATTTCTTTTGCCACCACTGTTTCTAACCAGTCCATAGTCTTCATAATTCTCCTTTGATTCTAAACCCTGACACCTATTGCAAGTCTAATCGAGGGTGAGAAGAATATAAAACATAAAAATATAAAAATACATCACTCGATAAAAGAAAATAAATAACCAGAAATATATTAAGAGTTTCAGGTTCTTAACATCAGTGAACCAGTGTTAATTTTTAGGTCACCTAGAATTCAAACAAATAGAAAAAAGACCCTAACTACTCTTAACAGCCACCAATTAGTCTAAGGAAATACCTTTCAAAATGGTCACAGACTCAAAATCCTTTAGGTAGAAGTAACCTAACCACAGGTACGATGGCACACATCAAGCTGGGGGCAGTTCCCTCACTTCCTGCGAGGGAAGGAATTGAGAGCTGAGAAACTGGTATGAAAATATGTATATATCCTTTAGTAAAGATGTTCAACTACACAGGAATGAGGTCAGTGTGTACAAAACATGATGACTGTGCAACGTGTGACTAAGACTGACATGGGAAAAAATGTTGAAAACATTTTATTTTTGTAGCAAATGAAAACATTTTTCAAATAGGCATTTTGTTCTCTAAGGAAAAGCATCTGTAAGATTCTTGTACAGGCAATTGGGAATATCTCTGCCTTTTCCCGAGGAACTTATAAAAGGAACCTGGAATCTGTTTTAAATTCCCCAAACATACCTGCACAGGATGCAGTGCTCGTCGATTTTCTGCATAACATCGTTGAATCTGCTTATGAAGTTTCTTAATGTCCTATAAAAGAGTGCAATTTTTAAAGCAGCATTTTGAAAATCATCTATGACCATTCCACAATCTTAGTGGAATAGAATAAGCAGAAGAGAGGGACTAGACAGGTACATTTTTTCCTCTGGAAATACAGGCCCTTTCTGACATTTTCCATTCAACTTCAGTATATACTAACATAATAATTACTATAAGTAAAGTCAATACCCTGACCAATAATTTCAATTTTGTATCCACTTAAAATGCTAATTCATGAAAATATTTACTCCTCTTAAGAGAAAACAAAAGAAGAAAAACTCTCTTAGAGCCATACTACTGCTCTATTTTCGTAACTTACTAACGATTTGGAAAGTAAGTAAAGCATGTTTTCTTCAATAACATTGTTCAGACAGCCAATTTTCTCAAATTAGTAAATAAGAAATAATTCTATTAAACCAATCCCATTTCTTATTTTCTTCTCCTGATTAGGACAAATAACAAAAACACTCCTGGATCTTTACGATTAATATAGTTACTGAGTCTTGTAATCTAATTACGGTGTCTGTATCTCTCTCTTCTACGCATATAAATAAGAGCAATTTATTAGCTAGTTTAACTTAGGGGGCATGATCTTGGAAAACTTTGAGATGCATTTTAGTATATAAATTTATATCAAAGTGATATTACCTATTAAAGCAAGAATTATTCAACCTACTTTATTTTGTCGTTTTTAAAGATTTTATTTATTTATTTGAGAGAGAGAGAAAGAGTGAGCGAGAGAGAGCACAAGCAGTGGGATAGGGAGAGGGAGAAGCAGGCTCCCCACTGAGCAGGGAGCCCAATGTGGGGCTCAATCCTAGGACCCGAAGCGGGATCATGACCTGAGCTGAAGGCAGACGCTTAACCAACTGAGCCACCCAGGTGCCCCTCACCCTACTTTACCTACAGGATTTTTCTGAAAATGATTCATGATACCTTTAATACCATCAAGCTGTCAAAACTGCAGTCAATGATAAGGCGGAGTGTACTGTGAACAACATCTCTTCGAATACGTTTTCTGTCATTTCCATCTGAGTTTGATTCCAGTTGACATTGTCGCTCTAATTGTTTTCTCTTGCGTTTTTCCTTCCGCTTTTGTCTAAAATTAGGAATTGAAACTTTTTGTTGTTATTTACATATTGAGATATTTACAAGACTCTTCTAAACAGAAAAAAAGCCAATAATTTTTTTAAATTAACAGGCTGAACCACATGAAACTGCTACTTCTGTGGATCAAATGTCAGTAATTTTATACAGTCCACCAAAAAGCTTTAGACAGAAAATAATTTTGCAAAAACAATATAATACCTTCTACACAAACCCTTACTACTCCTAATTTCATTTATTATTGGTAATACACTATACTAAAACTTCATAAAATACTGAATTTTAGACTTAAGGATGAATTTTTACTTTTATCATTCTTCTCCTACATGATTTTCAAACAACATTAATACAGAATACAGCAAAGTAGAAGTGTTTTTTTAAAAAAAACCCTACTTTTTCTATCATCTACATCAACTATAGTTTATTTTCCCTCAATAAATGTTGGCATTATATAATAACAGCTTCAGCTTAACTGCTCTCACCAAAACCTACAATGGTTTTTCTAGCAAAATCAATGTTAGGGCCAAATTTGATCTTTCTGAGGTGGTTATTTTTGTTCTATATCTAGGACATGGATGCTAACTATATCCCTTATCTAAGTCAGTTATTTCAGAAACTGTGCTGCTACTCCTAACAGGTTCTGGGTGAGAAAAAGTGTAGTGTAAATCCACCAAGGCGGAAACAAATATAGTTTTAACAGCCAATTGACAGTGCTGGCAAACAACATACATAGCCCCAGTTTTAATCATCACAATCACTTTTGATGTGTCAAAGGGCTATGCAAAGTTCAGCACTCCTGAACGGGGTAGCATATATATGCATTTTGAAACATACTTGCGGAGTTCTCGTTGTTCTTCCCATTGTTTCTGTTTAATTAGCTTCTTCATCTGTCGTTTAGATATTGGTTCAAACCCTTCACCTAATCTTGGCTTCTGGCTCTTCTCTTGATCTTCACTTAAGCTTTGCTTTCTTTCAACATTAGAAGACTCAATAAATGCTGGCAACATTTCAGAGGTCATTATTTGATGCCTCTGAAAATACTGAAAGGCAAATTTTGACGTGAACAGGTAAGTTACAAACACATACAAAAAGTAAAAAAAAGATCAAAAGATGTGATTAAAATTAAATCCTATCAATAACGAATAAAAATATAAATTTAGACAATTAAGTGTCATTTACTGGCAAAGACCATTTGATGAAATGGGTGTTTGCATATACTATTAGCAGTCTTGGACAATTTTTGCAGGTTACACAGATCCATTTCAAGAGCTTTAAAATGTCATGATACCCTTTGACCCAGTAACTTATTTCCTTAGAATAAATTCCTGTAAATGGATCAGAAATATATGCAAAATTAATGCAAAAGGGTATATGTCCTGCAGCATAATTTTTTACAATGAAAAATTAGAAACTACTTGAATGTCAGCAAGAAGTAGCTGTAAATAAATTACAGTTCATCTATAGCATGGACTGGGGATACTAAACATCCAGTAAAAATCATGTTTCCCAAAATTATTTAGTGATAAAAGGAAATGGTTATGCTAAGTAAAGAAAAATGAAAATAAAAACATATATATATTATATCCAATTTGTTTTAAAAAGAATATGTACACATAAACATGTTTAATTTTTATTCATGGTTTTTTGCATTTTCTATATTTATATAATGAAAATATATTGCTTTATGAAAGAAAAAATACTTTTAAAAAAGTGATGGGAAGAACCTTTTTTTAGTTGTCATTAATGCTACAATACAAGGGAAATGTTACTTTCATTATCTGGGTGTACACTCAGAAATGATTTTGACAAAAGATAAGCTATAGATTTACATATTTTGGACAGTGAAGAAAACAAATTTGGTTTCCTCTCAGTATATTTCATTGTAAATATGTAATTATAAATATCCATGTTAGCCATGGCTGAAAAACAAAATATGTAAGCTGATCTTATAATCAATCAATCATGGGATGTGTAGGACCATCTCAAACATATTTAATTGGATTAACCACGCACACCTTTATATCTATTGTCTAGAGCTGAACTTACCTTCAGATTAGGAGTTAAAAATACTAAGATTTCTTTTCTCTTTAACAGATTACTAACACTACAACTTAAACATTTATTTATGTCTAGCAAAGACTAAGCATGACTTGCAAATGTTCTATTCGCATTAAAGAAAATTCTATGATTCTTTCTTCTTAAAAGAGATGCTAACAAGTCTATGCAGAGAAGCTAATATCTAAGAGAAAAATCCCAACAATTCAGATAATGGAAAGGACAAAACCATGCAGAAGATAATTTAAGCAGCTTTATTATATGGTTCTTGCTTTCTTTAAAAGTGTAATGTTGTAACAGGACACATGGGGATAACTAAGAAAACACAAAGTTTACCAAACTTTGACTGAAAGATGAATTTTAGATGTGTGTTTTGGGGGCTACGGCAAAAACCCTGGCATTTTGCTAAGTCACAAATTACTGAAGGGGAAAGAACCATCTAGTAATCCAAGTAAGAGTTCACAAGTTTTCCTTATGGCATTAACCAAACAGTACCCTTAGTTTGGGGAAAATATCTCCTAGAAATGACAACCCAAATTTGATTTTATACTGGAAACTGCCTATGGGCACGGATGGTCTGCTTTTGCCTAATATTATATCGCCACATTACATTACTAACCCAGTGCCTGGCAGTTAGTAGATGCTTATTATATATTTGTGGAATAAACAAATGAGTGAATATATTACAAAGGATTTTAAAAAGCAATGAAAGTGGTTATAATGAACATTTATTAATTCTTATTGGGCTAAATAATGTATTATCTAAATTAATCCTTAAAACAACCCTACAAGGTAGACAGCATCATGCCTACTTTACAAAGAAGGCACCGTGAGATAAAGTAACTTGCCCCAAATTACAAAAGTACTAATTAATTCCTAAGAAACAAGGCACCTAGAACAAATCTAGGACAAAGTCCTCAAAATACTTGAGGAATGAATAGACAAATGAAGTGATGGAGCTAAGATTCAAACCCAGATCCAACTCTACTCTCTCCCAGAAATCCAAAATCTTATTTAGAAAATGAGGGTTTCCAAAGAATATAAAAGAGCTGTGTGGCTTCACCCCAGCTGTTGGAGGGCTCTGAGAACACTGTGTCACTGAAAGAGGAGAAAAAAATAGCTCCAGTTCAATTCCTTTCCACTGAATACAAAAATGGGACAGACTTCCTAGATAGTTGCCAAAAGTTCACGTTTTGAGGCATCCTGTCTCTCAATCTGGAAATACATGACAACAGTAGATAAAATACAAGGGGAAACAAAAAAGGTATAGCTTCTCTCAAAACCAAAAACAAGAACTAAAATAGATATTATTTCTGCTGGGTCTGCTATTAAAGGCAACTGGGAGTTTTCTTAGCTTTAAAGAGGATGGCAAAGAGAATAGCATTATTATTATTTTTAAAAATATATTTATTTACTTATTTTAGAGAGAGAGCATATGCACTGGGGGGGGGGGTGGCAGGGACAAGGACAGAGGGAGGAGAAACAGGTTCCCTGCTGAGCGTGGAGCCCTATGCAGGGCTTAATCTCACAACCCTGAGATCACGACCTGAGCTAAAATCAAGAATTGGATGCTTAACTGACTCAGCCCCCAGGCGCCCCTAATAAAGTTTAAGATGAACCCTTAAACTAGTGTTGGGAGTGGGGCTCCTTTTTCCATGAAAAAAGGCTGAAAACAGGTGAAATTTAGACTAATGGCTTATACCACGCTGGTTACCTGGGGAAACCCGAAGTGTGAAACAGACAGCTTCTCAGCTACAACCAGGGCCAAACCATGAGATGACATATGAACTTAGAACACGACAGGATTAGAATTCTGAATCACCTATGCAAGCTGTGCTGTGGAATGAAGCATTTAACAGGGCCAGGGGTAGGAGCAACCACAAAATCAGCTGCAGATAGACAGATGGTTTGGAGAGGGGAAGTGATAATTCCATGAGAGGACTATGCAAAGCAAAATTACAAAAAGACAGAAATGATGGGAAAAACCCAACAAAATCAACAATCAGGAGATAAATTCACTCTTCACAAATTGAAAATAATAGGACAATGTGAAAAAGACTAAAATAAGTTTGGTTGGAATCTTTCAAGAGATCATAGGAATAGAACATAAAAACAAAACAGGAAATCGGGACACAAAAGCAGGCATAAAAAAAGCAAAAAGAAAAATCTATGAAAAAGAACCTATTTGGAAACCAGGAAATTAAGATATAAAAATTTCAAGAGATGAGACAAACTCCAGATTATCTGGAGTCCAAGAGAGGTAATGGATGAATTAGAAGACATCCTGACAATCTCAGAATTCAGAGAAACAGAATGACAAAATATGTCAGAACAACTGAAAGACTTAATAGCAGGATGAGAGAGATACAAGCAAAAAGTTAACTGGAGATAAATGTATAACCTTAAGTTCATTCATTAAAGAGTGTTCTTAAAAAGCTGGAAAAAAAAATAAGCATTCAACTTAAGAAACAGGAGACAGGGAAATTCAGTAAGCCTGAAAAAATTAGAAGAAAATTTTAAAATATATATTGTGATCCCCAGAATCACTTTTATTTTACTGCCTCTATATACACAGTACATTAAATAAAAGCAATGCATGTATGCAAAACAGTACATGGTAGAAAACAAGCTAAACCTGTTCACCAAGCTAAATGTGCAAACTTAAAAGCACAATTAAAATTCACAGGGAACAAATTGCTCTCTTCATAAAACAATGACTAATATCTCAAAAGAGGACATTTCTGTTCGTCAGTGGCACTGTGTTTTGCTAGTTCTTTATTCTGTTAAAAAAAATGCAAGTACTGATTGGCTCTATAATGTGAAAATTTTTTTAAAAAGCAATATATTGTAGTGTTTTATAGCTCATGTACACCAGGGGGAGCTTTTGTCTTTCCTACCTGAGAAGTCTAAATTAAATTTAACCTGGCCTATCATTGCATACTAATGTTTTTAAACAGCCTATCAAATACAAGGAAAGGTCATGAGCTAGTCGACATTTTCATTATCTTTAAAACTATCCCGAATTAAGAAAATGCACAAAATTCACAGCGAGTGAATATTTTTAAAGCTTTCATAAGCTAGATACACTGAGGCACAAAATAAAAAGAAATGCTAGCTTGAGATCCAATATATTACTGCTTACATCACACTCTACAAAGATGTGTACCAACTCTCACTTCCTATACCATACAATAAGCATTTCACCATGTACTAGCTTGTTCAGATGACCTGAAGCAAAATGTGGCATTTTTTTACTCGGTATACTTGCTTTCTAAAGTTTTTGCTACAATTTATAAGCTCCATAGCAGAAGTTTTGTGTTCCTCCCTCACACGCAGTGACACAGTACATTTTCATTTATTCAACCACGTTCAACAAGTATTTAAGAGCAATATTTTGTAGCAATTATAGAAATATGTGTGAAATTTAGTTTAATATAGAATTTTTACAAGGTTGGTTTATTTAGTCACAGAAATTGGTTATCAGGTGGTCTGATAAAACCAAGAACTGGATAAAGGTGACTAAGGCCATTTGGTGTGAGACAAATAAGTAGTGTTAAAAGGGGGGGGGGGGGCATCTCAATCTTCCTTGTATTTCCAGTTCTTCGCACAGCTTCCAGCAGGGAACACACGCATACATCAGTGAATAGCTAAAATAAAAATTAAAAAAACAAAACAAAACAAACCCAACTTCCATGGATTTTGATTGGGCTAAATAGTCTTCATAATTTATGACAGAGTCTCCCTTTCTGAAAGATCCAAAAGAATGTTGGAATACCCGCAAAATGGAATTAAATGACTTGACAGTGACAGGGAAAGAACCCTTTTTAAAACGCGCCGGCCAGATCTGCAGTATCGAAAGCGCATGATTCAGCGGTCAGGCCCCTTGGGAGGATTGGGCTGGGACAGGGAGAGGAGAATGAATTAAAAAAACAACCAAAACAAAAAGTGAGAAAGTCATCTGTTGCTATCCTCTTTATAGCTCTAGAAAAATTCCCTAATTTTAACAACATATTTCACTCAAATCAAGTAACGCCTCGGTCCTCTTAAAAACCATCCTCGGCTCACCACCAAGGGGCTAACAGCACCTGCAGCAACTTTCCCCTGAGCCCTCAACATTTCAGAGCGCTCAGCTACGTCAGCCCCTCGTTGGAGAAACGAGGTAAAGCGACTGCTCCCGGTCTCTAGCCACCAAGTGGCAGAACCACAACTCGTTTTCCAGCCCTTCAGAGTCCAGATTTCCCTCTCCCTTCATTATTTGGAAACTCACACTCTTCAAACACTAGGGACCGGATCCCGACCCCCATACAAACGTCGACCGTAGGCGCCCCCACAGCAGGTGGGTTGAGCCTCGCCCCACACTCCCCTCTAGGCGACCTGTCTGCGGACGCACTTGAGGAGGGATTAAACTGCAGCCAGCGAATCAGGGAGCTGCTTGGCGCCGGGGACGCTCTGTATCTGACATCACTTCCTTCGGGAACTGGGTCGCGGCGCCACTTCTACAGCCCCACTCCCCTCTCCCCCGGAAGCCGTGTTGCTAGTTGAGAATGGCACTCGCAAAATCCCCTTTTGCGCCCAAAGAAGACCAGAGAGTAGGCAAGCGCCAGCGGCAGTGCCAGGAGACTTACCGAGCTGAGGAGTTGTCAGGGAACCGAGAGCACCAACAGAGAGCCTTCTCGTAATGGTCTTGATACAGCTCACGAATCTTCCCTAGGAAACTTCAACTCCCAGAGGCAGGGACGGAAGCTATGCGTAGGAGGCTACGGCGCTTACGCTTTTACGTCATCAAACTGCGCCACGTTTGGACATGCAGTGAAAGAAAGCGGAGGGAGTTCATGTTGGGCGGGGTCTGGAGTTAGGGTTTTTGGAGGGGGAGGTAGTTAGAATGATGTCTCTTTTTCCACCCCGAAGCAAGTGTATACTTGCAGGCCTGTATTCGTTTATATATTCCTATGGGGATGGAGGAGGGGTGTAAGGCATACCTACTTTTAAAAATTTTAAATACGAAAGAGTGATGGAGAGCTCTTTAATTCTCTACTGGAGTTGATAGGAAAGCGTATAGCTACGCCTAAACTATAATGTATACGGAAGAAGGTTGTCAGTATCACATGATTTCACACAACTCAAATGGAAAATCAAATTTAAAGAGTGAATCAAATTCCCAATAAGATGCATTTAAATCTAGAATGTTTAAAAATGTTTTCTTCATTATAGTCATAAGTCTTACTCTCCATTCCTTGAACTATTTTTCTTATGCTGTTTTGCAAAACATCATGTGACATTTCATTGTTTATAATACGTGACCTTATATGATCTTTTTGCTATATATAGACCAAGTCAACTGAGGGAGAACTGAAACATAATCTAGTAGACTGTCATTTTTAGCTTTTGTTTTATCCTACTTCTAATAGGTGATTATTGCAGAATTTGAAGATAAGAATGAGATTTCAATGGATGAATAGAAGACTGCCATATTGGTATGGAAAGAATTGTGAAGTAAATTATTCTTGATATTTGAACATGTTTAAACGCTTTAATGAATAGAAAATTAAATTCAGAATTTGAGTTCTCTAGTCACAAAACTGAAGTAATTCTTGCTTTAAACCCTCAAATTTTACTTGAAAAACTATGTCAGCTATAACACTGTTGTGGATCACTCCTTGTTTCTTCCTCATCTTAAATCTAAAAGATCTCTTAACTGAACATTGACAACAGTGTGGATCCATTTCTGATGTTAGTAGGGCATCTTTTTTTCAGCTGCCTCTATATGAGGGCAAAGAGTAGCTGAGTGAGGATTAGTAATTGGATATGTAGTCCTTCACATGTAGGTCATTAAACTCAGGCTGGCATAGTGACGGGCCAAATTTTTCAACAGCTGTTCAATGCCTCTCAGGATTCTGTTTATGAGTAATAATATATTTTTTCAGTGTTAATATTTGGCATCCTTATATATTTAAAGCAGAATTTTTAAAGTTACCTTAAAAACCCTCATATTGTCATGGTGGAGTCAATAAGTTTTCTTTTGACATAGCCATTTTAACTTTACAGTCATGTGGTGCAAAAATTTAAGTGATTCTACTATGAATACAAAGCAAGCACCGAAAAAGTGCCAGCAAAAATGGGGAGGGGGGGATTTAATCAGAAATTGAAGCATAATATAGAAAGTACAGGAAGTAAATTCATGATATGAAATAATCTTCATTGATTTATAAAATTCATGTATTTGTTTTTGTGACACATTTATTGAGTTCATGTTTTTGTCTTAGTACTGTTCACACAGAGATAACTAAATCATAATCTGGCCTTGTAAGGAATCCATAGTCCTAAGACCTATACAACATACAATGTGCTTGAGATGCCTATGCATGAAAAGGAGCAACTAAATGCTCTTGGAGACAGGGGATATAGTTTTAGAAATTGAATAATTTTGCTCCATCTTGGAAAGTGAGTGTTTTTCCAGATATCAAGAGAGAAAGGTATTCAAAATATTGGGAGCTATAAAAGCAAAGACATGTCATAATTTGGCACATGATTGAAAAGCTGTGGGTAGGATGAAGAAAAAGGAGGAAAGAATAACCTTAAGGGTTTTTTAATTTGGACAACTATAGGAATGCAATTATGTTAACTGGGTCATTTAGGGAATAGTGGGAGAAAATTAGGTTTTGAAAAAAATAGTTTGATATTGAATATGTGGGTTCTGGGGAGTATGTAGGATAACTAAGTAGAAACAGATTTAGAAATCATCAGTACATATTTAGTGGTTTAAGCCAAAATAAGACTGAAATCAAAGAGATACTAGTTTATGGGTTGCAAACCTATAATGTCTATGAGGACTAGAAGGTAACAAATGAGAGAAACTATCTGGGAGAAAAGTATCACAAACCTGAGAGACTATTCTCTGTTTAGTCAGGGCACAGGTTCCAAGAAGGAATATGGGCTTCATTACACGAGATCTCAATTTTTAAAGAGCAGCCAGGAAACTGGATTTTTATGTGAAATCTGGTTTTTAAGCGTTGGCAACTATTTTGTTCATTTTTTTAAATAGTGAGCAAGCTAAACAAAACATGTGGACCACAATCAGATAATTGGCAGCCAGTTGGTTAAGTTGGACTATTTGTGGGGTGGGAAAGGGGCTCAGATAGAACCAGAATTTTGTAACAACAACAACAAAATGGTAATAAATACAGTTATGAGCTCCTCCAAATGTTTGGCCTGAGAACATTGGGCAGTCATCACAAATTGCATTATTTTAAGCCTAGTTCTGTTATTTCATTAAGTCTAAGAGTGTCCTTCAGCAAGCTGGGAGTGGTAAGGTGTGGGAATAGACTAGTGATTGTGAGTACATTAATTTCAGGCCAAGAAAGCAAAACAAATTAGTTTTTAAATTAGTTGAAAGTTATCTAAAAGGCAGAATCAACATATTATAATCATTTCAACTTGTATTTTGATTGATTTAAAAAATATAGGAAAAGCTTAAAACTTGAAAAAATATAACTTACCCCCCTCCCCAATTAATACATGAATATTGAAGCTCTATGAAGATAATTATGGAGGCATTGTAGTCTGAATCTCCTCATAAAAACAGGTAGAACATCTTGAATAGCAAAACAATAATAATAACAAATATAGACTATGGGTATAACATAACTAAGTGAAAAAGAATCCTCATAAAGCTCATAATATGAGCAGGTGGGAACAAACTGTCAACTTAGTACCAGTATCTGGGTAGGAGGAAACAGTGGGAAGACAACAGAGCATCTGAAGGCCATGAGAATGGAAGGACCCCCAAACTGCCAATAGGTATTCACTGAAAAGCAAGAGAGATGAATATGAGATCAGGAGCAAAACTGACTGACTGTAATATCAGGGTGAGTACAAAGGGAGGAGCAGGAAGGTCTGAAAGTGCTGGAGAGATATGGAGCTTATGAACTCATAAAACTTAATAAACCTGAGCTCCCTTCCTGGACAAAGCCCAACACTAAGGAGAAACTTCTGGGAGTAGAATCCAAATTGAACAGGACAGGGACAATAGAAGCAAAGAAAAATGCGGGTCCAAATAAAAGTGGGAGAGAGGAGAGAGAGCTCAGAAATGACAATGATACATAGGTGTCATTGTATGAAAACATGAGAAAAGGAAGCTTTAGAATCATGAGGCTAGAAAGTTATTATACCCACCCCTCCCTCTTAAAGGTAAAGAATAACTTATTTAGCTTAAAAATATACCACAAGAAGGATTATAGTTGAATCCTTTTTAAGTTGTTATAGTAAAATATAAAATAGAGAAAAAAGCATATGAAAACTATAACCCAGTATTTCAAACCAAGAGAAAAAATTTTTTAATGATAGAAGATAGAACAACATAAAACAACAACAAAGAACTAAAAACCTCAGAAATAAAGTGGAGAAAAGAAGATTTGAAGAGGAGTGACAGAACTCAGAAAAGAATACAAAATATAAAAAGTACACATATATATTCGACCATCTTACTGGGAGTCTTAGTGCAATAAGATAAGAAAAGGAAATAGCTTTCTTAGAGACTACTAGAATAATATATACCAACAAATTGGAAAACCTAGAAGAGATTGATAAATTCATAGAAACACACAACCTTGTAAGACTGAATCATGAAGAAATAGAAAATCTGAATAGACCAATTATAAGTAATGAAATTGAAGCAGTAATTTAAAGTCTCCAAAAAATAAAAGTCTAGGACCAGAAAACTTCACAGGTGAATTCCACCAAACATTTAAAGAGGAGTTAGCACCTATCCTTCTCAAGTTACTCCATAAAAAATTGAAGAGGGAGGAACACTTCCAAACTCATTTTACGAGGCCAGCATTATCTTGATACCAAAACCAAAGACACCATCAATATTCCTGATGAACACAGATGCAAAAATTCTCAACAAATTATTAGTAAACTGAATTCAACAATACATTAAAAGAATCATAAGTCATGATCAAGTGGGATTTATTCTAGGGATGCAAGGATAATTCAACATCTACAAATAAATGAATGTGATACACCACATTAACAAAACAAAAGGTGAATTATATGATCATCTCAATAGATGCAGAGATTGACAAAATGCAACATCAGTTTATGATAAAAAAAATTCTAAACAAAGTGGGTATAGAAGGAAATGCCTCAATATAAAAAAGGCCACATATGACAAAGTAACAGCTAACATCATACTTAATGTGAAAAACTGAAAACTTTCCCTCTAAGATCAGGAACAAGATAAGGATGTCCACTGTCACCACTTTTATTCAACATAGTACTGGAAGTCCTAACCACAGTAATCAGACAAGAAAAAGAAATAAAAGGCATCTGGATTGGTAAGGAAGAAGAAAACTGTCACAACTTGCAGATATGATACTATATATAGAAAACCCTAAAGGCTTTATTTACCAAAAAAAAACATTAGAACTATTAAATGACTTCAGTAAAGTTGCAGGATAATATACAGAAACCTGTTGCATTTTGTAACTAATAACTATCTGAGAAATTAAGACAATCCCATTTATTATTGCATCAAAAATAAGATATCTAGGAATAAATTTAACCAATGAGGTGAAAGACCTGTATTTGAAACACTGTAAGACATTGATGAAAGAAATTGAAGATGATGCAGATAAGTATATATACCATGCTCCTGGATTGGAAGAATTAATATCATTAAAATGCCCATACCAGCAAAAGCAATTTACAGATTCATTGCAATCCCCACTGAAATACCAAGGGCATTTTGCACAGAACTAGAACAAGTAATCCTTATATTTGTATGGAACCCCAAAAGATCCTGAATAGCCAAAGCAATCTTGAGAAGGAGAACAAAGCCAGAGGTATCACACTATCTGATACTATACTACAAACTACAGTATTCAAAACAGTATGGTAGTGGCATGAAAACAGACATATAGATCAATGGAACTGAATAAATAGTCCAGATGGGTTATATATAACCCATGCATATATAGTAAATTAATTTATAACAAAGGAGGCAAAAATATTCAATGGTGAAAAAACAGTCTCTTCCATAAATGGTGTTGGGAAAACTGGACCACTATCTTACACTATATACAAAATAAATTCAAAATAGATTAAAGGTTTGGATATAAGTCCTGAAACCATAAAACTCCTGAAAGAAAACATAGGCAATAAGCTTTTGGACATCAATCTTAACTACTTTTTTGGGACCAGTGTCCTAGTCCAAGGGCAACAGAAGCTAAAAACAAACAAACAAACCAAATGGGATTATATTGAACTAAAAAGATTTTGCACAGTAAAGGAAACCATCAACAAAATAAAAAGGCAACCCACTGAATGGGAGAAAATATTTGCAAATCATACATCCAATAAGGGGTAAATATCCAAAATATAAAAGAACATACACAAATTAATATCAAACACCCGAACAACCAGATTAAAAAATGAGCAAAGGACCTGTGTAGACATTTTTCCCCAAGAAAACATTCAGATCACCAACAGTCACATGAGAAGATGCTCAACAACACTAATCATCAGGGAAAGGCAAATCCAAACCACGAGTTATTACTTCACCCCTCACACATAACAATGCTGTTTGATAGCATTTTACCCACAGTAGCGCTTCTTTCAAAATTGGAGTCAATCATCTCAAACCCTGCTGCTGTTGCTTCATCAAAAGTTAATGTAATATTCTAAATCTTTTGTTGTCGTCTCAATGATCTTCACAGCATCTTCACCAGGAGTAAATTCCATCTCAAGAAACCACTTTCTTTGCTCATCCGTAAGATGCAACTTTTCACCTGTTAAGTTTTTTTTTTTTTTCCATGAGATTGCAACAATCCTGTCACATCTTCAGGCTTTGCTTCTAATGCTAGTTCTCTTGCTATTTCCACCATATCTGTAGTTACTTCCTCCACCGAAGTCTTAAGCCCTTCAGAGTACTCCCTAAGGGTTGGGATTGACTTCTTCCAGACTCCTGTTGATGTTGATATTTTGATCTCTTCCCATGAATCACAAATGTTCTTCTTGGCATCTAGATTGGTGAATCCTTTCCAGAAGGTTTTTCATTGCCTTTGCTCAGATTCACCAGAGGAATCACTTATCTATGGCAACTATAGCCTGATGAAATGTATTTCATAAATAATAAGACTTGGAAGTTGAAATTAGTCCTTGATCCATAAGCTGCAGAATGGATATTGTGTTAATGGGCATGAAAAAAACATGAATCTCATTGTATGTCCCCATTAGAGCTCTTGGGTGACCAGGTGCATTGTCAATGAGCAATAATATTTTGAAAGGAAGTCTTTTCCGAGCAGTAGGTCTCAACAGTGGACTTAAAATATTTAGTAGACCATGTTATAAACAGATAAACAGATGTGCCATCATCCAGGCTTTGTTGTTTCACTGATAGAGCACAGGCAGAGTAGATTTAGCATGATTCTTAGGGGCCCTAAGATTTTCTGAATGGCAAATGAGCATTGGCTTCAACCTAAAGTCACAAGCTGTATCAGAACCTAACAAGACAGTCGGCCTGTCCTTTGAAGATTTGAAGCCAGGCATTGACTTCTCTTTAGCTATAAAATTCCTATATGGCATCTTCTTCTGTTTCTTCCACATTGAAAATCTATTATTTAGTGTAGCCACCTTCATGAATTACTTAGCTAGATCTTCGGGATAACTTGCTGCAGCTTCTACATCAGCACTTGCTGCTTCACCTTGCACTTATTTGTTATGGAGATGACTCTTTTCTTTAAACTTCATGAACCAACCTCTACTAGCTTCAAACATTTCTTCAAACTTTTATGCTAGCTTCAACTTTATAGCTGCCTCACCTCTCTCACCCTTCAGAGAATTGAGGAGAGTTAGGACCTTGCCCTAGATTAAGCTTTAGCTTGAGGGAATGTTGTGGCTGGTTTGATCTCTCCAGACCTCTCAACCTTTCTTCATACTTGCAAGAAGTCTGATTCACCTTCTTACCACTCTTGTATTCAGTGGACTAGCACTATTAATTTCCTTCAAGAACTTTGCATTCACAAGTTGGCTAATTGTTTGGCACCAGAGGCCTAGCTTTTGGCCTATCTTGGCTTTCAACACGCTTTCCTTACTAAACTTAATCATTTCTAGTTTTTATTTAAAGTGAGGGACATGTGATTCTTCCTTTCACTTGAACACTTAGAGGCCATTGTAGGGTTATCAATTGGCCTAATTTCAATATTGTGTCTCAGGGAATAAGGAGACCCAAGGAGATGGAGAGAGATGGGGGAATAGCTGGTCAGTGGAGCACTCAGAACGCACGCATTTATTTATTAAACTCTCCATCTTATATAGATGTGATTTGTGGTGCCCTAAAAACAGTTACAATAATAACATCAAAGATCACTAATCACAGATCACTATAAAAAATATATTAATAAGGGAGAAGTTTGAAATAGTGCAAGAATTACCAAAATGTGACACAGAGTCATAGAGTGAGCAAATGCTGTTGGAAAAATGGCACCAATTTGATCTTCAAAGCACAATAAGGTGAAGTGCAGTAAAATAAGGTATGCAAGTATCTTAGTTAATAATAATGTATCAATATTGGTTTGTTAATTTAAAAAACCCAAAATAAATCTTACAAATAATGTAAGATAATAATAGGAATAACTGGGTGCAGGCTATATGGGAAATCTCTGGACTGCCTTAGTAATTAAAATCAATCTGATCCAAATTTAAATTTTGTTTTCTTTACAGTAGTCTACTGAAAGAGAGTCATCATTTCTCTCCTTAAATGCTAGAAATTCAGTTTTTTTTTTTTTGTAGCCAAAGATAATGTAAAGTTAGACTACTCTTAGGGAACTGTCAGGTTATTATTGAATCCTAAGGATTTGTTGTTGTTGTTGTCAAATATGTGTATGTGTGGAGGTGGGGGTGAGGGTGAAGTTTGTTTAATAACTTCATTTTGGGAGAATTACTATCCTTTTTGGAGAGCCTTAGGTTTCAAATGTTTCAAACCTAAGTCTCAAGTTTATTCTTGTTAAGGAAAGACATTTAGTGTTAGGCACTTAGGTTTTTATTTTTTCAAAGAGAATTCTTAAGGTATACCTTTTAAAATAGTTTATGTATTCTCCTATAATTTTGCCTTGGTATAAAGAGATCCTCACATCATAAGAATATTCTCAACCTAACAGAATTATTTTTTGCAAGACCTCTTGAAAATTCTAACTCCCTCACTGAATTGAAAATGCTATTAGATTTTATTATGACCACTTAGGGGTAACTTGAAGTGTCCTTCTAAATTTTTTTTTCCTATTAATGTCATGTTTTTTTCCCCTAAGAACAGAGTAAGGTGTTCTAATGTTATAAAGACTTTTTTTTCTCTATAGCTATCTTATAGCTTGACTTACTATATCTGGTAGGGTAATACATTTCCTTCCAACCTCTAGTGGGTGAAGTTCATTATCTTCCAATCTATGAAAATGAGTTAACCCCTAATAACCTCTGATACTCAACAGAAACACAACTGCACTTTGGAATTAGTCATTCATCTTTATGTCATAGTCTCTTATTTGTCACCGCAAAATAGTTGTATAGCAGATATGCCACAGTGTCATGTACTACCAATAGAATTTCTTTGCTATAGAATTGTTTTAAAATCTATTATTTTATTTTGACCTGGTTAGCACAGATCAATTTTTCCCCCTGTATGTTCAGCCTGGAACATGTAAACACAGCAGTCAAGTGCTCTGTTAGCCACTGTACAAAATTGTGATGGACTTACTAAAGTTAGTGACAGTCCCAATTAATATTTCTCTGTCATCATTAAGAAATCAATTTTTCCACTTCCTATCTGTAATATTTTTTGAGTAAAGGAGAATAATGATTAGGTTTTAAGGTTTATTTTTCTATATTTCTTAAGTTATTTTCACTAAATTAATCCAAGCCTCATTTTTCTAATATGTAAATTGATTGTCAGGATATAGTACAAAAAATCTAAAGTGCTTAGCATAGTGTATTATACATAGTAATTGTTTCATAGATGGCAGCTCTTGTTATTTTTATACTGTGCAGGGCTCTGTCCTGCTTCACATGCCATGTAAAATAGGTGATGAGTTTGGGGAGATATCTTCCACATATATTATACTACATTTGCTCTACTTGAACAACTGAGCAAGAGAGGAGAATGCCTCTTCTTTGGCACACAAAATTCACTGAATATGGAAGAGTTTGGCATTCTTATTTTGTTTCTTGTGAAACAGTCTTAAGTCTTTCAAATGTCTTTGTGCAAAGTAAAAGTTATAAGCAAAATATAAAAGGATGATGTTATTTATTACTAACAGAAACAGGCTTCTTTGAACATCCTATGCTGAAATGACTGTTTAATACTATGATTCACAGAAGCTTTCTAGTCCAAAGCAAATGCTCGAATGAAACAGCATGTATTTTATTAGGCAATACTGATACATCTTTTATTGGTTGGACTCTGGCAAACACTTGACAACAAATGGTACTTTACCCAAAGAGACACGTATCATGCATGCATAGCATAGTCTAACCACAAGTTCTATGTAACTGTGAGCCTCAAATGGAAATACAAAAGACAGTTTTCATAGAATCATATATGAATCAAACCAGTCTTTAATTTAAATATATAAGAATGTAAAGTTTATGTGTCTATAATGGCTTTATATAACTATGTATGTAACGCAGATATTGTGGAGCACATAGAAATCCATTCAAATGTAAAGCAGCAAAGCACTGTCATATTACCTTGTATTTATATTTCCTGTTATTCATAAAAACTTATATTTCTTCAACAAACATTTTTTTTAAGAATGGCCTTTTCTGTTTACCCCAGGAAAACTTATTATTTATACTTTTAAGGTGGTAGTCACAGCCAAACATTTTATTTTTGTATAGTACTTTAGCCATGATTTGTATATGAAACTTAGGATAGCAAATAAAGTTTTAATCTCAATAGATGATAAAGACAAACAATTTTCATCCTTCAGTTCTTTATACAAAAATGTATTTCAAGAGGTAATATGCTTAACTTGGGAGGTTTAAAAATTTTATATTTCATTTTATGACCCTATTAAGTTGGCTGTTTTTTATCTGGGTTATCTAAAGGATATAAGTTTAGGGTTAGGATTCTAGAAAAGCGTTTTGAGAAAGAGGAGGGAGGATTTAAGAACCCATTTTATACTTAAACGTGGCTGTAAGTATTTTCAAGTTCATTCAAATAGCCCTTCACCAGTACTTTATTCCCTGACAAAACATCCCCATAGGCACCCCCGACCCACGCCAACCAGCTCATTTTAGTAGGTTTTGCTCATAGCAGGTTTCTCTAGCAGGAGTTTTCAAGGACAAGAGTTGGTTCAGTTAGCATAGTCTTAGCCATACTAGGATATTCACTTTAATTCTAGAGAAATTTCCTAATTAATCTTCTGTAGCAAAAGTGCTAAGGGCTAGAACTCCCCCTCTGATTCTCTTCCTAGATATGGGATTCAGAAAGCATAGGGGACACCATCTAGACAGTCCAAGGACTCAGACAAGTGTTTCCTGTCATAGAAATAGCTAGAGGCCTACTATAATCTCCTCAATTGGCCTGCTAGGACATTAATGATAGACAGTGCTGATATGCTACAACCCCATTAATTTCACACATAAAGAGAACCATCTAGTTTTCAAAATGGAAAGCTCTAGCTACTATAACATTATTTTGAAGTGGTTGGTGGTGATACAACTTAAAAATTTAAAAATAAATCCTAAAATTCAGAGTGATTTTTAAATAATAGCATACACATAGTATAAAAAAATTCCAAGATGACCATAAAAGACATAATAAAATTCAAATAAGTTTAGCTTAGTTTGAAAATCCTCACCACCCTCCCACATAAAGTGGCAAAATGTACAGATAAGCACTTAATATAGAATGATGATGACTGTGTATTGAGCAGAAAAGTATCATCACCAGTTTTTCTCAAATGTCCTTCAACACTTCTGAATTTATAAGAAGGCAGACCGGTTTAGCTCTCAAAAGTGAAAATTTTCTTGATTTTCCTTCTTAAGTAAAAAAAATAATAATAACTAAATAGAGTGAGAGACCAAAAACTACAGCCCACCTAAGTTTAATCATTAATAGTGAGTTCTTTGGTGAACTTTGGTCCTCATTTTGGAGTTTGGAATCTGACCTTTCCCCAAAGATAAACATGCTTGTTGCAGGTTCTGAGGAGGGTCACTGCCTCACTGCCATCAGAAGAGTCCACTTCTCAGTGACTCCTGGCTGGGAACTGGATGCATTAGACGGTGGCTAGGCAATATGATTCTCCTCGCCGTGCTTTTTCTCTGCTTCATTTCCTCATATTCAGCTTCTGTTAAAGGTAAGTTTGTGTTTTTGTTAAACTTCAATGTTAATTATTGAGCAGAAAAATTGTGTGTGTGTGTGAATAGTGAAAGAGTTCCTAACTAAACCATCTTCAAAACTACATAACTTTGGAGTATTCGTGAAGGCATGCCTGGGTTGGAATGGAAACCAATTCAAATTCCTACATACATTAAGAAAACAGAGGTTCCTTTTAGTTTCAGCCCCTTAGACTAATGTGCTCCTTGCTTCAATTTCTCATTCGTGGTCTATTTTTAAAAGGGAGAAAAGAAATGCCTGCTATTGTTACCTGCTGTGGTTGGTCACTCACTGAATGCAGCTCCTTCATTTAAATTGTAAAAGAGGATTTTAAAAAAAACAGTCTTTAAATTTCCTTCTAGTTGCTTAGCAATGTGACATCAAGAAGAATTAGACCCAATGAAAAGGCATTTGATTTGCCAAAGAATTATGAATGAAATGGTAAAGCATGCATTTAATTGCATTACCATTCAAAAGTGAGAATTATCATAATTGGTGAATTAAAGAAAATAAAACTACATGGTATAGATTTAAGAAATAAGACTTATTATCTTTGGATTAATAGTGTTGCTAGTTATAGTTTCTACTTTAAGACACGTGGATTTTAAAAAACACGTATGAATTGATACCTTTCAGAACAAACATGTTTTATAAGGGATGGTTTCTAAAAGCTAAATGAAATGTATTAATATGGACTCTTGTTTTAAATCAACTAGAATATAAACAAACTCTTTGGATTTCTAAATATTGCACCTGATGTAAAATAATCACTTTTAGAGTCTCTTAAGAGGACACACTGTAAAAACCAATTGATCTAACACATAACTTAGCATGATAGGGTCCAGTTTTAATAACTATGTACTCTAAGTGATATAAAACAATTCACTTATAAACTTCTGAAACACTTTTGGGATAACTAGCTTTTGATCATAAAATTTGTCTCAAGATTTCTCTTGAGAGACAATCTTTGTTATTGAAGCAATAAATGCAAGGCTAAATTTAAATTATTTCACATAAGCAAATCACACTTTAGGTTCTTGAACTAAAGATAGTATTTTTCACCAGTTTCTGAAATGTTTATTATTTAAAAATAGAGTCCTTACTTGGTATTATCTGCCAAATAAATTGTCGAGTGTTTAAAATATGAGGGATTTATACATCATAATATCAAATCTAATACCCTTATATAATTTTGAGAAAAATTATTGAAGTATAGTAGTTATTGTACACTTCTATTTTTTCCCACTCTATAAAGGAGAAAATTGGATAACTTGATGTTTTCCAATACATGCACTTCTGAAGATTCTAAAACACACACACACACACACACACACACAACAATGACATACAGGAAATACAGTTTAGAACATGACAGATAGCTACAGTTTGTTGTGTATAAGCTCAGTGGCAACTCCAGAGTTTTAGAACCTGAAGCTTATGCAATTTAGGGGCCATTTTTGAGAAAAGATTGCAAAAATATCTTACTTTTGCAAATGTTACTGTAAAAAAAGATATGGCATGTGTACACATTGCTAGGATACCCTTCCAAGACCTTGGAAAGAGCTTAGGGGTGTGAGGGCCCCAAAGCTTAAGCATCATTAGCTTCATGCTACAAGCTACTTATGCCAAAGTCATAAATAAAAAGTAGAGGACTTGACAGCTCTCTCTACCTGGATGTGATAACTTTTTGTATTGTGGTACCATGATTTCATTATAGATTCCTTGCCCTCTGTAATGATTGACATTTAAGAAACAAACTACTTGTAAAAGTCTATTTTAAAATCAGGCCATTATAAATTTTGGGATCTCATGTATCACCTCAAAACCCATCTCAAACCTAATTATAAATGCAACTGTTCAGCAAATCCCCAGATCTGGGTGGATTCCAAGTGCAGATTGGACTGAAGAGAAGTAAGGGTAGGATTAGTATGGACTAGGGTCTACTTAGAAGAGATAGACTGAGTGTGAATGTCCTAAAGACTCTAATTTTCCCTACTTTTTTTCAATTGTATTTTATCATGGTGGATCTATTCTCAGTGCTTTTCTCAGGTTTTCTTTATAGTACTTGTACTTTTCCTAACCGAGGCATGAGTGTTCTATTTAATCTTCTTACCTCTAAACCGGAACTGTCCCTTCGCTTCCAGTCTTTCTCTCAGTCCCTAGCCTGACCTGTACATTTCAGTCCATTCACATTAATCATCTTCCAATCTTTTTCCCTTATCCTTCATCCTACTCTTTTACTTTCTGCCTTATAGTTTTTTGTTGGAATCCTAAATCCCATTACCTATCCTTATCACTATTGCATGTGTCTTTAAATCTCATCTTGAATTTACCTAATTTTGATAAATGCATATTTTAAGATATTTCTTAACAGGTTCAAAAATGAGAGTTTTGTTGCTTTTAAATCACTTAAAATTTTTAAATGCATTTGAAGGGGCACATTGAAGAGGTTTTTTCTAACCTCAGTTTCAAAAAAATGCCGTTTTGCATACTCTATAGAGCAATATCCTAAGAAAGAAATAAGTCAACAGTATAAATAGAATATGCTCCCATTGCACAGTGTTGCCAGATCTCTGAATAACATAAACAGAGAAATACTTATCAAAGAGGAAAGGATAACAGGGACAATATTACAGCAGTCCACTTATTTGAATCCTTTTAGGTTTTATCTCCTGTTAAAAGAGGTAGGAAAGGGGCACGTGGGTGGTTCAGTTGGTTAAGCATCTGTTGACTCTTGGTTTTGGCTTAGGTTACGATCTCAGGGTCGTGAGATCAAGCTCCATGTTGGGCTCTGCACTGGGTGTGGAGCCTGCTTAAGATGCTCTCTCTCTCTCTTCCTCTGCCTTTCCCCACTCCCTCTCTCTATATGTCTAAAAAAAAAAAAAAAAGGTAGGAAAAAGATCTAGAATGAGGCCTATTTTTTCCGATGTTTTATCACTTCCAAATCACAGTCAAGAACTGATCTATAATATATTATCTGTTTTCACATTCTTTTGACTGGTAAAGTAAAAGTAAGGAAAAAATGATCAACATGATACTTTGGAAATCTTTGGAATTTAAGAGAGACTACCTTCCTACAAACTTTTTGTAGTTATTTTAACCAGAAGACATCTTTGTGTAGTCCACAAAACTTGGATCTCAGTAATTTAAACATCAAATTCTGCATTCTATCTGCTATGTTGGGTTGAAAGCAGAGTCAGCTTTTCTCAGCTTGTCATATAATGCTTACCTTTCAGAATTGCTGTGAGGATTAGATAAGACATGTATTTCCTTTATGCCCTCTGTGGAATTTGATAGGCATCATAAAAAGAAGGCCTCTCTGGCCAAAATGTCTCTCCTGGCCAGAAAACCAATGTTTGAATTTGTAGCCATGTCCCCAGTTAAAATGTAGAAGAGGTGGAGGTAGGGGAAGCAAGAGATAGTCACAGACTTTATCTCCTTCAAGGTTTTTTCTGACTTTTTCTGTCTTCTGTATCTTATACCTGAGGTTCTGCCTGATTTGGTGCTTGGACACAGTCTGTTTTTGTATGTATACTCTTAGATACCCGCCTCCCACACTTCCTTCTCCTGGCTTTTCTAGATTCCTATTTCTTGTCTCCTTATCTCCTTTCTTTGAAGGTTTGTCAGAACATATAACTTCACCATCCAAAACTTTCCAGGGGCTTCCCATCTCACTCAAATTCTAAGTCATGTCCCTACAAATCTCCCTGTCACCCATAGGTACCTATCTGACCTCATCTTTTGTAGTGTCTTTCACTTAATTCCTGCCTCTTCGGCCTCCCTGCTCTTCCTCCATTACACCTACACTGAGCTCTCCCCAGGGCCTTTAAACTTGCTATTACCTCTATGTGTGTGTGTGTGTGTGTGTGTGTCGGGGGAGGGGGGGTGGTTGGAGGGGAAGGTAAAAGTGTGGGGATAGAGGGGAGAGGAATGCTCCTCCCACAGATATCCATGTGGATAGCCTAAATAGCTTTTGCCCAGAATATTACCTTCTCAGGAAGGTTTTCCCTCAGTACTCCCATTCCCTTTCTTGTTTCATTTTTCTTCATTAGCATTTCTAACACTTTGTAATGTACTTATATATTTTTTATTGCCCATCTCCTCCTCATTCAAGTGTAAACTCCACAAAGGCAGATATTTTGTCTGCTTATTAACTACTATAACCCCAGAGCCTAGAAAAGTGCCTACCACCCAGTAGGTGCTGAGTATATCCTTGCTGAATGTATGAGTGAATCCCTAGCTCTCTCCCTAGGAATGGAAAAGAGTTCAACCTAAAGGTTTAGGTGTGTATAGTAAAGGAAGAGCATGGTCTCTAGAGCCAGACAGCTTGGGTTCAAGTCCTGGCTCTATCGCTAACTATCTGGGTAACCTTGGGTAAAATGTATAATCTCTATGCCCTTCCCTTTCCTTATCTTTAAAAGGAGACTAATAATGGTACCTACCCCATTAGGTTTGAAAGATTTGATCCTACTCCTTCACATTTCTTTGGGTTAAGTTAAGCTGAATTAGAGAGTGTGTGAACTGCTCCATATATTAATTATTTTGGCTCACTATACTATTTGACATTAAACTGGCCCTGCCATATTAAAGCCTGTACTAAGATTTTATATAGTAAAACATTATTTTATTCAGGAACAGCTAATTTAAATTTACGTATGTGTAGCCTTGAAATGTACCTTTGTGCTAAAAGTTTACTATTGTTAAATAAACTGTAATATATTTACTATAATTAATAGAGTAAATTACAGGGGATAGTCTTTAAATATCCAATTTAAGGAATTGCCCTCTAACCCCTAAAATTACCTTGGCATTGATCTGTTGTACTGAAATGATATCTTAATTACAAATGGTTTGTATTAATTTTGTAAAACAATTCCTGGCTAACCCTTACTTGAAATCATATTCATTATACCTCAATAAAGCTGAGGGGAGAAGAGAAATCATATTCATATAATTAAAAGCAATATGATGACATTTCCTTAAAATATGTTCTGTGGTTCAACCAGGGCAATATTTAGATACTCTGATTATTGATTAGGGATACAAACAAAAGTTTTCTGAAATGGAAGCTTATTTGTTTGTTAGTTCTTATTGCTGTTCAAGTCTATAATTTCAGCAGATGGAGAATAGAACCATCTTTCATTTAGCAAAGATTACTAAGCTCCCACTAGGCACCACTGTGCTAGATGAGGAATGCTTTGAGATGAAGAAAGCACAGTCCCTGGCCTGACAGGTACCTTACAACTGAGACTTGATTTGTGTCACAATCTTTATGCAGGTCACACAACTGGTCTTTCATTAAACAATGACCGGCTGTACAAACTCACATATTCCACTGAAGTTTTTCTTGATCGGGGCAAAGGAAAACAACAAGACAGTGTAGGCTACCGAATTTCATCAAATGTGGACGTCATCTTACTCTGGAGGAACCCTGATGGCGATGATGACCAACTGATCCAAATCACAGTAGGTATCTTCTACCAGAAATGCAAAGATTGGATGTCAGCAAAATCTTTGTGAAGTGTATCATTCAACGCTTTTGTGCTCTTGGTTATATATCCATTTAGTTTGTTTTCTATCACTAAAATATGTAGATCTACAGTTTTGAAATTTTTGCTAATCAAAAGTGATCTGGTCTTTCCGAGTTGTTGAAACAAGTGAAAGAAGGCATATGCTGGTAAGTAACTATAGCATGATATCCAGTTCTATGTTTTGGATTAATGGGCACATTAAACTAGAATTCATTTGAGATGTTCTAGGTGTGAGAAGTCTAGAATCCATGTCATTTGAAAAACAATTAAGATGACTCTAGCTGAAAGAAGAGATAAATTGGGAGGTCTCAATTTTTCTGAGTTCTTCCATATAACAAATAGAATTACCCATGAAGGAGTGAACCTATTCTGTGTTCTTCCTGAGGTAAGAACCAGGTGCTGTCCTGAATGGCAGTGTTTGGTCAGTTATGATAATTTAGATTTATGTGTTGAGAAAGGAGGTCAAATTAGTTGGCCTTTGAGGCCTTGAACTTTCAGTTTTAATATATGGTAATTCCATATTTGCTTTCAAGGGCCTAAAGGCAATAGATTTCTCTAGTAAAGTCAGTTATTCTTCCACATGTTAGTGTGAAACAGGAATACCGGACCAAGATCTATCTGTTCCCTTATAACTGATAAGAGTTGTTGATAAACTTTATAATGAGGTGTCACTGTAATAAGTGTACCAAGTAATCTTTGCTTCTTTGGATGTCTCTTGTGTCTTCCAAGTTGGGTCAAAACTTCATCATCCACCTCTCTGAGCCATTTCTCAGTAGAACAGTAAAGTACTCTACGGAAACCATTAGGTACTTCCTTGTTCAGTAACCAGACTGTTTATTTTTAATTTTGTGTGTGTAAGTGAAGTACAATGGGTTAGGATTCCTTTCAAAAAATGGTAAAGAAAGTGAAGAGACCAGGCAGACAGCAACAGTCAACATGAACAAGGAGAGTGACTGACAAAAAAGAGCCACCTTCCAGTCATAATTATTGTAAACCTGAATTCACAGATTTCTTTAAGAATCAGTATTTTTACCTAATTCAAAAACCCAATTTTTGGATACCTTCTCCATTCTTTTAAAGTTAATGGCGAAGTCCTATGAATCATGAATTGAAAAACAACAGAATACCTTATGGACAACCCTGTTTATTGCTTTACCATTTTATTTTCTAAGAGACTGTGATGGAAATAGATATAGCAAGTTTTTCTAACAGGTTTCTTTCCATGATTCCAGATGAAAGATGTAAATGTTGAAAATGTGAATGAGCACAGAGGAGAGAAGAGCATTTTCAAAGGAAAAAACCCACCCAAAATCATAAGAAAAGAAAACTTGGAAGCTTTACAAAGACCTGTGCTCCTTCATCTAGTCCATGGAAAGGTAAAAGTGATTTTGGGGGTCCTACATCTTTTTTCTCCTACTTCAAATTTTTCTTCCCTTCAGTAGTTATTATTTTGAGGTAATCATGATATCATTACTTTCATAGTACATGGAACTTTTTCAAGAACTAATAAGTAGAGATTGCAAACTAAATACTTCAGAAGTAAGTCAAGGCATTGAATTCACATATTTTTTAGCCATTTGTTTCTCATTTTTATGAAAATCTTTATAGTAGAATCAAGTATTTGTTTATTGAGAAGCATTCTTAAAATATATTATTAAATTAGGAAGGATTAGAAAGATATTGTAACACACTAGGTCATCACAGGTGATTGTGTACATCATTCAGGAAAGTAGACAAATTATGAGATTAAAATGATCTAACTTAGATTAATGATATTAACTCATGAGAATATCAGTATCTGGCTAATGTACAAAAACTGAAGCTTTTGAAAGGACATGGCATTCCAAAGGTAGAGTTGATTTTTTAAAAAAGCACTTAGAGCTTATTTAAAAACTATGAGTTTCAAAAGCATTTTATATACCAAAGTAATGAATGAACACTATAATATCCATTTGGAAGTTTGCTCAGAGAATTCTGTAAGTGTGCATTACTTATGATTTTATTATAGTCTATTAAAATGGTCTAAATATGTTTGGAATTGAGACACAATTGTGCTCAGTGAATTACTAGACATTACATATGTGGGCTTATAAAAAGCACAGATATTATATTGACATACATAAAAATGTATCTGTAAAGATGCTCAATTTTAGGTACCAAAGTAGAAAAACAGTAAGAGATCATTAGAGTTAAAATGCTACACATCTCCAAAATGTCTCTAGATTAAAATTTTCTAGATTCAAAATAAAGGTGAAAGCAAATAGTTTAAATTATAAATTTCAGACATGTGATGTATTGCTAATAATGATGTGCATTTTTATAGAAAGTACTAAAAAGGGATTCTTGTGTTGTTACTTCTACAATCAAATATGAATCCCCATCTCAAGAATGCCTCTCTTCTCCTTGTCAAAATACTTAGCATGCCTCAGGCTTTGCTCACAGGCCCTTTCTTTTATAAAGTTTACATCCTCCCAACCAGTTAGAAATAACCACCCCTCTTTAAAACTCTGTTAGCACCTTGTAGCTCACTCATGGACCCTTATCACTATCCTTTTGGTCATTTGCGTTCATTACTAGATTATGGGTTTCGGTAGAGAAAATTCCCATTCCTCTTTATATTCCAGGCCCTCCCTCTCTCCTTCATGCCCTTCCACTCCCTTCCTCCCCAAAGTACCCAGAACCATGCCTTGTACCGACTGACTTGGTGTTCCAGAAGACTTTCCCAGCATTCTCCCAAACCCCGAATTCTCCTAGGCTTGTTTCTATTTGGTGTTTATCACAGTATGTTGAAATTCTCTCCTTGTCTGCAGTCAGTATTCAGAGTAAGCTCATGAGCAGCAATTGTGTCTTTAACTCTGTATATTCAGTGCCTCACTCATAGTGGGGACTCAATGAATGTAAACTAAAGGAATGAGCATATAAGAATACCTGGGGCTAAAATGAGTTGAACTTTGAAAATGGCTTTGGTTATTGTTTGCTTAATAATAGCTAAATCAGACTGAGCACTTATTGTGCACCAGAGGCCGAAGGTATTACATGAATTATCTCTTCTATCCTCAGGACAGCTCTGGGAAGCATCTTGTAATAGATGAGGAAACCAAAGTTAAGAGCAGTAAAGAAATTTGCCTAGGGTCACACAACTGGCAAGTGGTGGAGGTGGTATTAAAATAGAAGCTCTAATAAAATGCAAAGTTCTGACTTATTTCAGAGGCTAGGTTGGAAACCTCTACATTATACTGTCTTCCAGCTGTAATGATTTGGGGAAGTATCACCTCTTTGGTTGACTTGTAATATTCCTATTTCACCCTTCAATGTATCTATTAACTCACTTGATTTTCATATGGCACAACATGAAATACTGTCTTTTTCCTCTCTGGCCTTCCAATGTGGAAAGACACTTGAACTCATAAAATATTAGTTGCACTTATAATCTTAATGACAACCTACCATTTTATAGCCCCTTGGGTAGCAGTTGAGTACAAAGTCTTTTGTTACACACACAAAAGGACTCGGTGCCCTCACTGTTCAAAGGCTGGGATGGGGCTGCCACATCATTATTTTGGTGACTCCAACATGTCAATTCTATACGAGCTGTGATTGTAATGATTTACGATAGCCTCAGGTTAAAGTGCACTGTGGTATCTATCAATGATATGATAAAGTACTCGTTGGAAAAAAAAATATGACCCTGGAGACTAAGAAGCCATGTGGAATTTTCAGCCACATCACTGTCAGAAAGATCATTATTTAAATGATCACTTCAGTTTACTATGAGAGGAATTATGAAAGGAAAGGCTGAACTGCTGATTGGCAGTTTTTTTTAAAAAGTATGTTTTACCCCAGGCTCAAATTAAGTTTTACCCCCTGAAATTTCTGTGATTTCAAAGATGCTCAGCAGTGTGTGTTTTTTTGTCCTTCCAGAGCCCGTGTTTGAAGCTCCTATATTTATTTTATAAAAGAGAGCCCATTAAAACACTCAGATGAATATTTATTGCACATCCTCTTTTTTCCATGCCCACTCATCTTCCCTACATAGGTGTTTGGGCATGGCTCTAGTTTTGTCTACAAATCATAAGTAAAGTTGGAAACATGACAGTTTCCTGGTTAAGTTGATTAACACTGACAAGCAAAAGATGCATGGATTCTTTTTTGGGCCTGAAATGCTAATCCAATTAATTGGATAATTACCAGATTTCCATTTCTGGTTTTCACTGTCAGTATTGATTAAATTAACCACATGGCTGCTGAGTTGGCACTTTATTTTGTGTTGTTTCTAGGCATTGATTTGTTCTCTGAATCTGGCAGTGTGGCTCCTTTACACACACTGAACCTCCATAAGAAATATGACACCTTGAAAACCTTCAATTCTTCATATGTTATCTTCTCTTGTCTGTTTTCCAATGTGTCATTGCCTAGCTATACTCTGTTAGATATATATATCAAAGATATATTTAGAGATATAGCTCCAGCTAAGTAGATTAAATAAAATGATTAGTCTGTTTGCTGGGATTCTTTTTATTTTTGCTGTTTGGGCCAGTTAATGGAATTTTGCTTTCTCTTATTCTTAAAGAATGTATAAATTAAGGGGATGTATAGATGCATTTTTTTTCCCTAAGGAAGAAATATGAATCCCTACTGATTCCAAGGCAAAATTGGCCCTCACAATTTGACAGAAAGAGGCACTGCATCGCCTTCTCCACAACTCACTCATCTTCCTCTATGTTTGGTTTCCTTGGGTTTAAGACTTAGTTTGTAACTGGCTGGTGTCCCTATTGCTTTCCAGAAGCTGTCGGCACTGTGAATTTAGATAAGAGTCCTGTGCTCTCAGATATTCAGAGCTCATTTCAGAACTGAATGAAGTAAATCAGCTTTATGGCCTAAATGTAATAAAACTTACTTGGTTCCTGTTGCAAAATAATGAATTTAAGATTATTGCTGTGACAGCCACATGGATTGAACTGCAAAGTTTTGACTTATTTTTTTAATTATTGAGGACCTACTCAATTCTAACAGTTTTGACATTTAGCTAATATGGATACCAGAGCTGTCTTTACTTTGAATCTCATTGGTCTGCACTAAAAGAACAGTATTTAGGCCTCAAAGATAGCAGTCATACATGTGAGGAAAGACAGATTTGTCCACTTTTCTAGTTTTAGGGAAACAATAAAAATTAATAGAAGAATGAAAAAAAAATCTCTTTTTGTCTTCCAGGTTTACATTGTTCAATCTATTAGGGGAAAAAAGTTGCTAACACCATTTTCTTAGAGATCTAGCAGTCAAGATCAAAGCTTGATCCGTAGGCATGGGCCATTGATAAAAGAGCATTTAATCTTTTCTGTAGTCCAAAGATTAAATCAGAGAACTAGGTTTCCTGAAATTTTAAGTAAAACTTTATATAAATACTTCAGGCACAATTTATAGCCTGGAAGGAAAGTGGGGATACTGATGACTGTACAAATATTTTCACCATTTAATGGCTCCTCTTTGCTTTCTGAAGTACTTAAGACTCAGGCCGTAGGCTATGCATATTGCCACTAAGTGAGTCCTTCTGGCTGTGTCTGGGTTTAAGCGATTCACACATGAACCTTTAGTAATCATGATATCTGGAGATATACTCCCAGAAATTTGAAAAGGAAGTTACATTGTAATTCTGAAAAGGAAAGAAGACCCAGTTTACAAAATAGAACATCAGAAACTCAACCTTGGATCTGAGAAATTGCCAGTGATTTGTTTGAGAATATGATACCATGGATTTTCAGATGCTGAGGTCACCATTCCAGTTCCTTTTTAACCTGGACAAACATAATTCCAACTTTTATAGGTTCGTTCAGTATAATGACTAAAATTGATTGCTGGATAAAGTACCTAGTAAATTTGTCACTAGGCAGAGTATACATAGAAAATACAGATAGAGATTTGAGGCACTTGTTTGGCTAATTCAGGCAAAATATTCTCTTCTAAGGTATGAGAGAATTTTCATATAGGTTGCATTGTTCAGATTGGTATTAACTGAATTCATTGCATAATTACTGAGCTTTCTGTTTTGCTTGAGAAATCATGGTTGGTTTCAAAGAGAATAGGAAGGCATTCAGGATATTTCCAGTAGGAATGCTCAGCTATAATTACTATAGATCTTGGGGATTTTTACAAGGAAGCCATATCCATCCTCTACTTCTAAATTGTGTGAGGTGTTTGGAGTTAATACAGGGTGAAAAGTAACAGACCTTCCAGAAAACTCTCTTTGTATTTTTATTCTTGTTTCTTAAACATGACCTAAATTATCAAAATGGTATGAGACATTGTTATCACCCCTGGGCCTATAAATATCAAGGATAAAACAAAGCTAAGCCATTGACTATTACAGACAAGTCACAGTCATCCTCCTCATTTCAACCTCATTTCCTGCCTTCTGAAGGGACTCAAAGCAGTGCCTGTGGCAGGCCATGCAATGGTAGCAATCTCAACCTCAAATCCTCCAACCATCTCTATCTCCTTATATCCAGGGTCAACATGAATGCTCTGGAGGGTCAGAGAAAGTCACCCCTGTGGAATTTTGTCCGTGGGCATTATGACCATGTGTAGGTGCTGGTCATAGCCCTTAGAGGTTGTGCTAAGCTCATGAGTGTCAAGTATGGTAATTGCCATTCTCTTCCAATAATTGATTTCTTTGTTATTTTAAACATTGGTTCATTTTTTTTCAGGCAGAGTTACAGGTAGGGCACATGTTGATATGTTCAAAGAAAATATTCCTGATCTTTCTTCCTTGGGCAATCCTTCTTGCTTTCACAGAAATCCCAGTCTAAATCGGTGTACTTTTTCCTTCCCTAGGCTATGTCCATCATGTTCAGAGCCTTTATTGTCTGTCTCCCAGAATTTTATATTTTCATGGTCTAGCTTCTTAGGAACTTAAATAACATCTTTTCATAAAAAAAGAAATCCCAGCTTTGGAGTAACAGATCTCTGTGTCCCAGATTGATAGGGGTGAAAATCTGATCTTTCCTGCTAATTATTTAACCAAATTGATAAATGATGCATTTTTGCTTCATATATGTTTGTCTTTTTTTCCCCCAGGTCAAAGAGTTCTACTCATATCCAAATGAGCCAGTGGCCATAGAAAATCTCAAGAGAGGCCTGGCTAGCCTATTTCAGATGCAGTTAAGCTCTGGAACCACCAACGAGGTACTTATTAATATTAAGGATCCAGAATATTATTTGTCAATAGTTACCAAAATTGTTCATATGGAGCAATATGAATAGAAATTTGTAGAAATTCAGTAAAAAAGTTACTATTATAGTAATGCTCAGAAAAGGTGAGTAGCATGGTTAAGTCTCACTTACATGTGAAACAAATTGCCATTTACCCCAATTTGTACTCAAATACAGGGTGAAAGAAATTAGAATCCATTATATTAAGGAGACTTATGGAATGACTAAACGATACAGATGTAGAAAACATTGGGGAGCATTTCAGTGGCGTCACTGTACATCACTATCCCATGGGGACCTTATTTAAGATACAGATTCCCTGCAGAGATTCTGATTCAATAGATCAGGGAGGACCTGAGCATCTGTATTGTAAGTTTTCTCAGATAGTTTGGACGTACTGTCGGTTTGGGGAACCAGTGATCTATACCAACCCCTTTCATTTTACAGATGAAGAAACTGAGGTTAAACTAGAGAGGTTAAGTGGCTCCCCCAGTATCACACTTTGAGCCAAAGGCAGAGCTGAGTCTGAGTTACCTGTTCTGCATTCAGCCAACCCATGAGTGGGTGAGAAAATCTAATTGGCAGGGCTGGGCCAAGGGAGTATTGGGTAGTTTACTAGAATAAAGGCTATGTGTGGTGCTGGTCGAGACCCAAGGGAAGGCTCAGAGAAGCTAAGCAATCTGTACTGATATACATTTGCCCATACTCAAATTGTTAATGTGACTTATAACGAGTTGAATTAATCCCACAAGTTTTTAAGGATTTCTAATTATATTCAGCTAGTCAAAGAGCGTGTGCACACACATACTCACATCTAGATACAGCATTAAAAGTCAAATCCCCTTTCCACATAATTATCCACTTACCAGAGGTTTTGATTATGACCAGGCCATTTGTCCAATTCTTACTAGATGTTAGAGAGAAGTAGGAAATCCTTTATTTTTACTGGGGCAATAGAAGGTGCTGATAAGACTCAACAAAAGAGGATGGAAAAGAATCCACATACTTCAGGAAACACTGAATTCTTCCTATCCTTCTGTCTTGTCAGCCTGGACAAAAAAGCAGTCTCCCGTGGCAATATCAGGAACCCCAGTTTTCAGGCTGCTTCCCACTAGAATTTGAACGGTCCATGTGACAATCCCAAAAGTTGTATTTTTACTTTTCTTTTTAGGTAGATATCTCTGGGGATTGTAAGGTGACATACCAGGCTCATCAGGACAAAGTGACCAAAATTAAGGCCTTGGATTCATGCAAAATAGAGAGGTCTGGATTTACAACCTCAAATCAGGTATGATTGATATCACCCTCTTTAAGGCATCCAAGTAATTACATTTTGTAGAGATTAATTTAAAATAATAGAAGAATAAGGTAACAATATAATTTGGGAACATTTATAATTTTTAGTTTAGGGTATTGTTTCACACAATACCAAATGAAAAAGGTTTATTTTCATATGTTATAAGTTTGGGTGGTGAAGGGAAGGTGTTAAGAGGAAGCTCTTGAGCACTGGGTGTTATACGCAAACAATGAATCATGGAACACTACATCAAGAACTAATGATGTAATGTACGGTGCTTAATATAACAAAATAAAATTAAAAAAGAGGAAGCTCTTTTGAAGATTAGAAGAGAGTTTGCTATTTGACTTGATTCAAAGATAAAAAGCTGATTGTTACAACTCCAAATATTTATTTATTTATGTATTTATTTAGGTCTTGGGCGTCACTTCAAAAGCCACATCTGTCACTACCTATAAGATAGAAGACAGCTTTGTTATAGCTGTGTTCGCAGAAGAGACACATGCTTTCCGGATGAATTTCCTACAAACCATTGCAGGCAATATAATATCAAAGTAAGATAATGATGAAATTTAAATTTTCTTTCCTATTCTTTGATATATTATTATATTTGGTTTTTAAATATACATGTTAGAAATGTTAAATGTATGTATGTTTTATATATATATTACATATATATATAGTGCTTCCTTAGTTTGACTGTTAGTTTCTTGGAAACTGTGATTATATCTTGTTCACCTTTAGTTTTCACATCATCTACAATAATATATGGTATATTAAATACTGTTTTTAATAGAATTTCATTTAAAATTATATCAATCATTTATTGAATAGATTTACATTTTAAAAAAGCAAACTACTTGATTCATTCTAGTTTATTTTCTAATTTCTCTGTCAGATCTTTCCAATGGTAAGGTTAAAAAGTGGTGGATTTGCATGTTTTCTCCTTGAGATTTCTGTTGTTGTTGTTGTTGTTTATGTTGTTGTTGTTAAGAAACACATAAAAAGTTGTTATTGTTGTAAGAAACACATAAAAAGTTCCATAGTAAAGTGATACGGCAGAATTTTTGTATTTTTGATTTATAATACCATATTCAAGCCTGTTATTTCAGTGTGTGAAAATTTCTCTGGTCAGAAGTTCTCAGGGGCTTAAGAACTAGAACTTTCAAATCTAAGAGTATATGTTATTTTCAGATTTTAATTTAGAAGATTTCCTAGCATTAAATGTATTCTACCTTATGCCATCGCTTGTCAAATGCTTTCTCTCAAGTAGCTCTAATATCAGAGGGCAGTGGATGCAAAGGCTTGGGAGAAGTGCCTCAAACTATAAATGCTTGAAATTTTTTTTGAAGTTTCATCTGGATAGAATTTTGCATTTTACTTTGCACCATATTGTTTTCATGTATTTTCATATAAAATGAGTATTTTAAATTACTTATCAGGTCTATCAGGTTTCCACTGCCCTACAGCAAACCACTCCCAATTTAGTAGTGCAAAAAGCAGCAGTCATTTTATTATTCTGTCAGAATTCTGGGTCTTGCCTTGGCTCAGCGAGGCACTCCTTGTTTGGTGTCTGTTCTGCAGTGGCAGTCACTGACCAGAGCCGGTTCAAAGGTTGCTCCCTCACCTATTTGTTATCTGGACTGGGAAGACTCAAACTACTGAGGCTCCCCAAGCATGTGGCCTTTCAGAATGGTGGCTTCAGGGAGCCAGGCTTTGTACATGGCAGCTCAGGTCTCCAAAGGGATATGTGCTGCTGACATTCCAGATGAAAGCTGAATTTCCTTTTAAGATTTAGCCTTAGAAGTCAAGTAGTTTCCTTCCATTCTCCCTCTCTTAGTTGGGGAAAACACAGAGTCCTGCCCAGGATCAAGGACAGGGATGCAGACTCTACCTCTTGATGGGAGAGAGACAAGGTTCTGAAAGAGCATTTCAGGCAAAAATATCATGGAAGCCATTTTCAGTAAATAAGATTTTTCTTAATTGTCTTAGTTAATAAGTGGTTGTATGGATGATATTTTCAGAAAGCAGGGCTAAATTTAAAAGAAGTGACATCACATAATCTTCTTCAGCATCCAGGCAAGTTTTCTTCCCTGTATTCTCTTAAATCCAGACTTTTATTTTCAAACCTTTGAGTAAAATTGTTGTTCCAGAAAGATTTCATAATTATCTTAAGGTTTCTGCTACTGAGATATTGCAGTTTGAAAGACATGGACTTACATAGTGTGAATAAATTAGTATCTGGTTTGCCAAAAGAATGGCAATCAGTAGCTTGTTCACTCAAAATAAAGCTGCTAATGTGATATTTCTCTTCCTTGGTTGTGCAGGCAGAAATTAGAGCTGAAGACCACTGAAGCAGGCCCAAGACTGATACCTGGAAAGCAGGTTGCAGCCATAATTAAAGCAGTTGATTCGGAGTACAGGGCCCTTCCCATTGTGGGACAGGACTTCCAGAGCAAGTGTAAAGGATGCTCTTCTGTAAGTGTGAACAGCTGCGTTGTGTGGTCAGATAGGGGAATTATCATGGCTTAAAATTCGATTTTCCTTTTGTCTCCAATGGAAGCTTCAGTTAATTCTTTGAAGAAAGTTTATAAAGAGCTACCAGTCGCCACTGAATTCTAATGGCCCTAGTAACAATATGCACACAAGATGAGGTGTAATCCAACAATAATTAACAAATAATTACCATCCACTCATTTCAAATTACAAATGTTATGACTTAAGGGCAACTTCTGAATAGTAGTACCTAGAATGCAGTGGGGGATAAAGGGTCTAACGAAGTTCGGGGAAAGCATATAGTGTCAAGAGCATGGACAGGGATCTGAATCCTGAAAGTTCTACTACTGAGTAGCAGTATGTCCTCAGGTGAAATATTTAACTGAGCTCAGTGTTCTGAGTACTGCTGTCAGGACTAAAAAAGGATACCAAGCTCCCTGCTAAATTAGGAAACACTTCTTTACCACACCCCAACTCCCCTACAATTACGGACAGAAATGAGATAGCACACCTTCAAGGCAAAATGTAGATCGTCATAACATTTTAAGTCCAACAAAGAGAAATTTCATTTATCTCATGAGTCAGTTGTGATGATGACCATAGATAGGACCTTAGGGTCTAGCATTTCCTAATACTTAGCCTCTTGTCAGGAGAGCAAACCCCTGGCTTCATGCTCTGTTGGTAGCTACCAGAAGATGCTGTTCCCTTGGTGTTCAGAGAAGTAGAATTATCAAGAACTAATATCATAATTTGCTTAAAGTACAAGACATTAAGTCCTTGCTAATTTCTCAAATTTATCAAATTGAACTAAGGGAAAAACAAAAAGAAAGAGAGAATCATCATTCTCAAATCTTATTTTTTATTTGTTTTTCTTCCATATAACAGTTAATGTTCCAGTGTAATTTTCTAATGTGTCATACAAAGGTGGAAATGATTTAGGAAAGTGACTGCTGAAACCAATCATCTTTTTTAATGCTGTGAACTATTAATTTCTCTCCCCCATGTTTATTAAAAATTATAAGCCATTTTAGATGTTTGGTAATTACTTCTTCATTATTGTAGGAGGGGTTTATGTCTTTGAGGAATTGCTTGTGCAATTTCAGTACACTGTCACCATCGCAACCCTTTAAAGAAAAAAAATCTGAATTCACACTGGTGTGCTCTCTGCCCTCAGAAATGACCCAGTAGATTTTTAGCTAAGAATAGCTGGAATTTTGCTCTGGGATATCCTCTTAAGATTAGATAACCAAAAGAGATTTGAAAAAGAAAAAATATGTGTCTATTGCTCATCAGAAGGAGTGAATAATTTAAATATTTGTAGCATACTGATTACCCCAGACCTCTTAGACTGCTGGAGGTCACTAATGGGATTAAATACATTATTTACAACTAGGGGGAAAAGTGGTAAACTAGGAAAAATCAGTTATTTAATATATTTCAAGGCCAGAATATGTCACTAATTAGAATTATTTACTATTGTTAAAATCATAATAGAATAACAATAGTATGAGAATTACCTTTATCTAAATACTACTCTACTTAACATGTAAGTAATGAACAATTCAGACCTCAGCATAGTTAAACATTGCATGTCATAAAAACAATAAAATAAAGAGAACAGGGAGCTCAAGTTATTACAAAGACTGATTTTCAGTGAGGTCCCAGTACGTAAGAAACCTGACACAATAATTCAGCAGTTTTATTTTTTTTCCCCTTCCAACATCTCCTGCTGTCAGTGAAAATCCTGCACAGTTGCAGGATGGTAGTCAAAGCCTGGCCTTAGGTATAATTCCTTTGGTGTAACAAATGACCTTATAGGCCCAGAAGCCTCGGTTCTTTGGAGCTAAGTACTAACAGACAAAAATGGTCCTCCTGCAGAGGAATCGCACACAGGGTCAGCAGGCCTCTAGATTTGTCTCTGAGAGTCACAGGAATGTGAGAGGGGCAGGAGGCAATCAGGGATATGGAGGTAAGATGCAACAAGCTTCTTTTGCTTGTCAGTTACAAGGCAAGATTTCTTTCTGGGGAGAACATCCCTTGACAATGCGGATGTCCAGAATCCCGAATGGGGTGTGAGCTTGCAGCCGTGTTTCTTTGCAGCTCGCAGAGCAATGGCAGTCAACCAGAAAACACCTGCAGCCTGACCAGCTCTCCAAGGCTGAGGCTGTCAGAAGCTTCCTGGCCTTCATTCAGCGCCTCCGGACAGCAAAGAGAGAAGAGATCCTCCAAATCCTCAAGGCTGAAAACAAGGAAGTGTTGTAAGTTCCCCAGTCTGGTGTGGGGTTGTCTGTAGAAAAGCATTTCTGGGTTATTGGTTTCTTATTAAGAAAGACCCCTTTTAACCAAATGCCCAACTTCCAAATCAATTATTGTGCTGTTTTTATATTTTCATCAAAGAGTTAATGCCACAATACAGTAATTTAACAATTACTTGACCAGAAATGTGCTAAAACAAAGTTTTAGCAGTGACTGAGAATGAACATTTTTTGAGTGTTTATGAGTTTAAATCAGGTCTAAATTGGTACATAGATAAGGGAGGGTAGGGCTTCATCTTGACACCAGGATGCATGTGCTGCCCCCCTGTGTGTGGACCTATTAATTTACATTTGAAAGGATTCTAGAGTTGGATTATAAAAACAAAAAAAGAGTATGACTTTTCAATTGAAAAATGTAATTTTATTAAAGATCCAGTGATCATACCCATCAAAGCCATTTTTTTATATAGAAAATTGAGAACTAAGGTAGTCAAAAGAAATCTGTGTGTTATTTGAATGTTTGCTGAAAGTGTGATTCATTGACATGCATAATAAAGAGAGTTGACTTAATTCTCAGATTTACTTTGTAAATACAAGTGGTTTTTGTCTGTGATATAGAATTTGTAAATACAAATTCAACTGTATAATATTAATTGCCCTAATGATACAGAAAGTGGTTCAATTAATTTGACAGTCAAAACTAGCCATTAACATAATAAAAAATGGAAATTGGCCAACACACACACACACACACACACATACACAGTACCAGTAGCCATAGTCCCTGAGTTCAAAGGACTCAATTCTCCAAGAAGAGAATTGAGCTTTTTTTCAAGAAGTCTATTTATTCTTGATTATATTTATTTACTTGCCTTGAGGACATTTTTAAAATTGATAGGAATTCCATATGACTGACCAGAATTGGTTGCTCTCTTCAAAAAATAAATATTTAAACCAGAAGTTGAAAGATACACAGAGTTAGAGATTCTCAGACTCCTGTTTTAATCATCGAACTTTAAGATATATTTGTAGGGTGATTTGTCTTTATAGGAAAAGCAAAGATACTGACAAGAAAAGTTTAAAAATTGGCTATTAGTTTAGAATGGAGATTGAATTAAACTTTAACCTTATTTTTCTCCTAAAAGTCTTAAGGTAGCAATTATTTGGATAATTTCATGATGTATTTTCTACATCAGATTACAGGTTTCTCCTGCTACCCAAAAGTAGAGCCTCCTATGAAACCTTTTGTAACCCGAAATGGTGTAAAGCAAAGAATTACCATTAATTTACATGGAAAATTTTTAAGCATTTCCAGACCGGAAAAAATAACCTCTCTTAGGTTTTACTAATACCTTAGGACATATCTTGCAAATGGATACACAAAATAAATCAAGATAAAGCCCAGATGCTCATAGACACAGTTCTAAGCTATGGTGGCCTGATGCTGAGATGCTGAGTGTAGTTCCCTGGGAAGGGGCTTGGTGGGGCCACACTCGCTGCTCAGGGTGCACACTGCCTCTGTAACGGGCTTGCTGCAATACATGTTGAATGCTATTTTGCTTTTAACCTTTTTTTTGGTAAAAGCAAAAATCCTCTTCAGATTTCTTCTGGTTACTAAAAACAGGTACTAATGTAGGTCTTTTGTAAAAGCACAGTAGCCTAACACAAACTTTGGAAAAGCAGGGGATACTTATATTTACATAATATTATACCATATAATGTGTAACCCACATATAGTGTAGTGTAATAGAAAGGATACTAGGATGAATTAAAATCAGAAGACCTAGTTTTTTTTAAAGATTTATTTATGGGGGGGAGGGGCAGAGGGAGAGAGTCTCAAGCAGATACCCCGTGGGGCAGGGAGCCCCACACGGGGCTCGTTCCCAGGACCCTGAGATCATGACCTGAACCGAAATCAAGAGTCAACACCTAACCAGCTGAGCCACCCAGGTGACCCTGGAAGACCTGGTTTTTAATTTTGACCTCCAACAGTGTACAACCTTTGAGCAAATTGTTTACGTTTAGCCTCTCCAAGCCTCACTTTCAACATCTGTAAAATACGGAGAATAATTCCTTCTATTTATTATAGCATAGTGGAAGACATGGTGGTGGAATGTAACATTTCCTGAAGTGTCCATTGTGTGTATCCTGTAATTTGCAGAATACTAACAAGTATGCCAAGAGGAAAGAATTCTGTGAGCAACTGAGTTGGAAAAATGCTGGGTGAAATCAAATCAAATAGTTTTCTTGGCTGTGGAAATTTTCAACATCTTCAATCGTAAATTATTACATATAAGTTTCCTCAAACATTTTCTGAACTTAAATAATCTTGAAGATCCCTTTCCTTACATCATTTCATAGGACTAGAATCACATGGAAAAAAACACTTTGAGAAATACTAATGTATTTAAAATATCATGGATACCAGAGTCAGAAAAACCTGAGTTCCAACCCCAGCTATACACTTAACGGCTGTGGGGCCTTGAACATCTCTGAGTCTGTTTCCTCATACATAAGGGGGAATATTAGCATTTAACTGACAGAGATGTTTCATGGATTAAATGAAGTAATTGTATTAATAACATCCTATTATTGAGTGTTCTAAGTGCTCTACATAGATTATGTAATCTAATCCTCCCAACAATTCTAAGGTAACCACTATTTTTAGCCCCATCTTACAGACAAAGAAATGAAAGCAAAAGAGAAGTTGCACACCTAAAATTTCTGGTGCAGTACTTGCGTAATAGGCACCTAATAAATATTCTCTCTCAGTCTCTGCTTCATTTACTACTAGGTTTTTGTTAGGAACAAAATGATAGAGTGCAAGTGTATCTCTTTTTTAAAGTATAAAGCACTAAACACATGTATGGTGTGTTTATACAATGTGGAATAAACTTACATACATAATATATTCATTAGTATGACAACTAATTTCAGAAATTTTACCATCCCAGACTCAACCAGATTCCTGATGACTGCTGTACGTAATTAGAATTAGGAGTTCTGCTCTGTCCACACATAGCCATTATGATTGAACATTGAACATGAACATGGTAACTATACCATGGTACTTTTTATTTTTAGAAAAAATGAACAACATCTTCTCCCTCAGATATAAATTAAAGTTAAAAGGATTTCCCATCTTTTCTTTAAATAATACTGCCTGAGTTAAATTAGGCATTTGAGAAATGTGTACATTTGTAAAGCTAATTAGATAAAAGAGAATCAGTATTTGAGACCATAACTGTGATGTTTGACTCATAGAGAAAAGAATTTGAACCTAATTTATAATTTGCCTGTATAATTTTGATGTACAAATTTCCAAATTATGTTTGGCTTAGGCTATTACAGTAAAATTAGTTTGTATATTTTGAGTATACATTGAATTAGATAGAGAGGCATTAAAGGAGAGGTTTAAAATAAAATGGGGGGTCTTTTTGAGGAAGTCATTCATTTGTTGTTTGTTTATATAAAAAAAATTTCACTTATTTAGGAAACTCAAATCAGTGGAGAGTCTGTGAATGGTAGAGATTTAAATAATTCCTTAAACTGATATCCATGACTCTCCCTTTTTTGTAGACCTCAACTGGTGGATGCTGTCACCTCTGCTCAGACTTCAGACTCATTAGACGCCATTTTGGACTTTCTGGATTTCAAAAGCGACAGTAGCATTATCCTCCAGGAGAGGTTTCTCTATGCCTGTGGATTTGCCTCCCATCCGGATGAAGAACTCCTAAGAGCCCTCATTGTAAGTCAAATGAACACTGGAAAAATAAGGGCTCTCAGCTACTAAAAAGCTCATTAAGAATCTAGTCAGTAATTGGATTATTTTCTATCCATTAATCCATTAATTATAGTAAACTGTTTCACATAGTGTCTTCTTTGCACTTCCTCTAAAGTCACATAAACTGTATGGTAAGGAAATTTAAAGATTATATTCACCTATCATACAATTAGACATAGAACAAAATTTCAGAGACGAATCTTGGTTATGCTTCAGAAATTGATTTTAAAAGATTTGTTTTGACTTCAAAAGTCTTCATGGCATCTAATATACGATACATTGAAGAGATACAATTCCTCCAATATTAAAAAATTTACATTGGAAACAAAAGTTAGACTTCTCTTGGATCCAAGATTTAAAAACAAAATGTGTACTTATCCACTTATGATCTAGTGGAATAACTCATAATCTTTTTGGAAAATGAGACCATTTGAGGACCTGATAAATCAATGAAGCTCCTCTTCACCCATACGCAAAATTTTACAGACTATTTTTTTGGTTCACTGACGCAGTGAACCCAATCCATAAACCCCTCAGGAGTTCACAGACCCATGTTAAGAAGACCTGGAGAGGAGAGAGTCTATTAATTCTTCAAATTAAAGTAGAAAGTGAATTTGTAAGTGTCCCCAAATCAAAATTTTCAATTTGCTATCTAGGAACATAAAAACATTTTCCTTAGACATAGGTTATGTTGCATCTTAAAAAAAATTTCTAAAAATGTCCCTTGGAAATGTTTAAATGTTTTGATAACCTATTTTATCTCTGTTTGGTTAATAGAGTAAGTTCAAAGGTTCCTTTGGGAGCAATGACATCAGAGAAACTGTTATGATCATCATTGGGGCCCTCGTCAGGAAGCTGTGTCAGAATGAAGGCTGCAAGCTCAAAGTAAGTGCAAATCCAATCTCATGTATTATATAGTTCCGGATCATTCTGTGTCATACTCACTGAGCTGCCTATCACTGGCACTCCTAATCTCCCTTACCCTACTCCACTTTCCCTATTTCATAGCAATTATTATCATCTAACATACTTTAGAATTCAGTTATTCATGACATTTATGCTTATTTCTGTCTCCCACTGAAATGTAAGTTCCATGCAGAAATGGATCTTTGTCTTGTTAACACCAATTGCTTAAAATAATTGCTGATGCATAGATAACATTCAACAAATACTTGCTAAAGAGTGAATAGTCTATTAATCCTTCACCGATATGTATTTATTGAATGCCCACTACATATGTGGCTTTCAATGGCATGTATGATATAGTTCTTTTTTTTAGAAAAATATTAGACTCCAGGGCTATCTCCTAGAGGAGAACTTTTTTAAAAAGGTTTATTTATTTATTTTAGAGAGAGACCAGGAGAGAAAGAGAGTATGAGTGGGAATGGCAAAGGGAGAGGGGGAGAGAATCCTAAGCAGACTCCGCGCCAAGCATGGAGCCCTACGTAGGGCTCGGTCTCACAACCCTGAGATCATGACCTGAGCGGAAACCAAGAGTCAGATGCTTAACTGACTGGAGTGCCCTGGGGAATATAATAAGTGTGGTTTGCAGTTTTGAGTTTTGATGGAGGGAATTTTGTTACTTCTGATTACCCAGAGCTTTACATTTTGTTTTTAATTTCATTTGCTCAAAGCTTCTCCATTTGTCTGAGTGGACTATTAATTTTAACATCTTTCTCATAAAAAAACCAAAACCTCACTTTGTAAGCTTAACTAGTTATAGAAAATCCGAATGGATTAATATCCAACACAGCCTATCTTTCTGGATAGATTTGCAAATAGATTAAAGATGCAAATAGATTAAAGATGCTGAATATATAAAGTCTTTTTTGGTCCACATTCATTATACAGTCAGCTTCTAGTCAGCATTTTTCTTCTCTCTCAAAAAAGACATCACTATATTATTTTGCTTGCTGAGTGCTTGCTCTTAAAAATAATAGGGAGAACATTCTTGAAATAGTGCCAAAACAGACAACCCAAACTAGAAAGCAACCTAAGTAGGAAAAAGATGACTAAAAAAAAAAAATGGCTTTGAAAGTGTTTGAACATCAGCCTAGTGAGTTCTGGCAGAGATCAAATTTGTATTATTTCTATGACATCAAAGAACTATGACTTCTTATATTTTTTCAATTTCCATAATTATTTGAATAGCCGATTTACTTCAGTAATCATATATGAAATATCTTGACTAAAGACAAAATTCACATATGAAAACATCCATTCAGCAGAATTTAATAAGTATCTACTCTGTTCTAGGGGTGATGTTAATCCCTTAATATAAAGATGCATAAAATATTCTACCATCCTCAAAGAACTCCCAGTCCATTTATCAAATACAAACAAAAAATAATATTGAAATATAAACAAAGTGCTTTGAGAATACAGAATATATGGCAGACTACTCTGTTTGGGAGTGCTGGAGAAGGTTTCACCAAAATAGTAATATTTAAGATTTGTCTAGAAGAGCTTTTTAGGTGAAGAGATGATAGTATGGAATGAAGGACATTCTAGGAAAAATACAACAATGCATGAAAAGGCCCAAAGTCAAAATGGGTCTGGTATGCCTGAGAACAGTGAGAAATTCTGTGGAGCTGGAGCACAAAGTATTCATATTTGTGGGGCAGATGGGTGAGAGTAGAGCACAGGAAAAAATGGAAGAGAGAAAAGAAGTTGGATCTTTATTAATGAGAAGCTAACAAGTCTGGCCATCACTCCAAAGAGAGAGGGGAGAATGGTATGTTTTTAGGCAGGTGAATGAGATGCTCAGATTTTTTTTTTTTTTTTTTTTATAAAGAAGCAGAGTGTAGGGACTGGCTGTTGACTAGATTGGAGCCAGCAAGATCTGATTGGAAATATTTACAACAGCCGGACAAAAATTAGTAAAGGTCTGAATTAACATAGCGGCAGTAGGGTGAGAGAAGGAGACAGATTCAAGAGTCATTTAGGAGGTAGAGTTAATAGTACTCAGTGATGACTGATGGGGAGATGTGGGGAGTGTGAAAGAAGTAAGAAGCTGGGTGACTAGTAAGATTCCAGGGTAGGGTACTAGGTGTGGTGATGTCAACCACTTAAGTAAGGTTTATAGAACCTAGTTTGGGATTGGGAGATAGGTAGAACTATGAATTTGTTTTGGCCATGTTAAGTTTGAAATCCTCTGGGCCACCAAGTTGAGTTGTCCAAAGGGCAGATGGCCACAGCCACCTGAAGCCCAGAAGAGGAGTTAGGGCCAGGGACAGGGTGGCTGCAACCTTGGGAGAGAGTAGAATGTAGCATGAGAAGGAAACTGAACAAAGGATTAAATGTAAAATTTTGCTGAAAACGGGATAGCCAAATTCTCATCACATCTTTAAAGTGTAAGACTGTTGAATCACAGACCTGTACCTCTGAAACAAATAATACATTATATGTTAAAAAAAAAAAAAGAAGAAGATAGCAGGAGGGGAAGAATGAAGGGGGGGGAAATCGGAGGGGGAGATGAACCATGAGAGACTATGGACTCTGAGAAACAAACTGAGGGTTCTAGAGAGGAGGGTGTGGGGGGATGGGTTAGCCCAGTGATGGGTATTAAAGAGGGCACGTACTGAATGGAGCACTGGGTGTTATATGCAAACAATGAATCATGGAACACTACATCAAAAACTAATGATGTAATGTATGGTGATTAACATAACATAATAAAATTTAAAAAAAAAAGTTACCTTGTAGGTAGCTTAAAATTAGCCCCTATCACTGTCATTCAATTTTGTTAATGTTTTTGGGCAGCTTTGGGCGTGTGCTGTGATGAGCACTGGGTGTTACACGTAACTAATGAATCATTGAACACTACATCAAAAACTAATGATGTACTATACAGTGGCTAACTGAACATAATAAAAAAATGCATCTTTGAAGATAATTAGTCACCAGATGGACTGCTATAAATGTTCACATTTGACTTTCAACTTTCTGCTGTGGAATATTCATCTACCTCTAGCCTACATCGAAGACATATGAATAGAAAGAAAATGATGTATTCTCAGCAAAAATTTAGGGTATCTGCTGGGCATAAAATACTTTTACTGCCCAAAAGGTACCTGCCATCCTATCGAGTGCTAAATTTTTTCAGCCTTACTAGCATGAAAGCTCTTGCCTGCCCCATGGCAGTCGGAACGGCAGCTAGACAAGTTTACTCACTGAGTACAAAGCCCCCTATCTCTTTCTTATTAGTTTTTTGTCACATTTTGACCTCCTTGCATCCTAATTGTGTTTTTCCCCAAATTTGTATTTGAAAAAATTCAAACCTACAGAAAAGTTGTAAGAATAGCATAATTCCATGACCATCTGTGTACCCTTCACCTAGATTTGCCAATTTTTAACATCTTGCATATTTCCAGTATCTCACTCTGTTTTATCTCATTTTATTTGTATTTTGATTGAACCATGTGAGAGAGGGTTGCAGACATCTGGCATTTTACCCCTAAGTGCTTTTACTTATTACATAAGTGCTATTGCATCTAGGCCCTTACGATGGACAAAATACATATATCTATACTTATTATATGGTGAGTTCATACTGCTATCTTTAATTCCAGCCCAATGCAACAAGCTTCTTTCTCTCCTTTCATTCCATACGTTTATCTTGCTTCTCCTACAGTGAGAACCTTGGTGCTCAAGAACATCAGTATATTGATTTCATTTGCTCAGTCTTAAAACACACACACAATAGTTTTGGAATTGCTACACCAGTGTTGCTACAAAAGTCAGACTAAATGAACTTTAAGACTTCATCACAGCTTTTTTTGTTTTTAGAATATGGTTCACTAAGTGTGTACAGAATTCTATATTCAGAAGTCTCTTGCATCAAGTCTTTGTTTTTCTCTTCTGTTTAATTATGTTAGCGGTTTGATACACGCTTATGTTTGTTTGTTTCTGTTTGAATTCAATTTTGGCAATTTTCCATCCTTGTTGATTTAATTTTACTTCTTGCATATGTGAAATATTAACATGGTTCAAAAGGCAAAACTACATTTTAAAGGCATTCTCAAAGGGGTCCTGTTCCCTTTCCTAGCCCTTCAACCCATTCTTGCCTGCCTCCTCCATGTACCCATTGTCATTAGTTTTTGCTTTTTCCTTCCTGTGTTTCTTTTTGCAACAGTAAGCAGATGTACACACACATTTTTCTTTTTTTTTTCTTTCACAAAATACAGCATTCTATATATACTCTTTTGTAGCTTATTTTTTCCACTTAACAATATACCCTGGAAATCACCCCATACCATTCTCAGAGATCTTCCTCATTCCTTTTTGTAACTGCCTAATACTTCACTATGTCTATGGACCAATGCATTCAGCATCTCCCGCATATGGTCATGAGCTGGTTTCTACTATTTTGCTATTACAAGTCATGCTGAGATGAATGATCTTAGGCATATTTTTTCTTATTGTTAGAGATGTAGCATCAGGGCTGGGGGTTTTGGAACAAAATGTAGATATGTTAGCTTTTGCCAAATTACCTTCCTTAGGAATTGTATCACTTTATGCTTTCACCAATAATGCATGAGAATGCCTATTTCCCCATAGCCTCAATAGGAAAGTATGTTATCAAACTTTTTAATCTTTTTTGTACCTATTTTTTATTGTTATGTTAATCACCATACATTACATCATTAGTTTTTGATGTAGTGTTCCATGATTCATTGTTTGTGCATAACACCCAGTGCTCCATGCAGAACGTGCCCTTTTTAATACCCATTTCCAGGCTAACCCATCCTCCCACCCCCCTCCCCTCTAGAACCCTCAGTTTGTTTTTCAGAGTCTATCATCTCTCATGGTTCATCTCCCCCTCCGATTTCCCCCTTTTCATTCTTCCCCTTCTTTTTTTTTTTCTTAACATATATTGCATTATTTGTTTCAGAGGTACAGATCTGTGATTCAACAGTCTTGCACAATTCACAGTGCTCACCATAGCACATACCCTCGCCGGTGTCCATCACACAGCCACCCCATCCCTCCCACCCCACCCCCCACTCCAGCAACCCTCGGTTTGTTTCCTGATACATCATTAGTTTTTGATGTAGTGTTCCATGATTCATTGTTTGTGCATGACACCCAATGCTCCATGCAGAACGTGCCCTCTTTAATACCCATCACCAGGCTAACCCATCCTCCCACCCCCCTCCCCTCTAGAACCCTCAGTTTGTTTTTCAGAGTCCATTGTCTCTCATGGTTCATCTCCCCCTCCGATTTCCTCCCCTTCATTCTTCCCCTCCTGCTATCTTTTTTTTTCTTAACATATATTGCATTATTTATTTCAGAGGTACAGATCTGTGATTCAACAGTCTTGCACAATTCACAGCGCTCACCATAGCACATACCCTCCCCAATGTCTATCACCCAGCCAACCCATCCCTCCCACCCCACTCCCCACTCCAGCAACCCTCAGTTTGTTTCCTGAGATTAAGAATTCCTCATATCAGTGAGGTCATATGATACATGTCTTTCTCTGATTGACTTATTTAGCTCAGCATAACACCCTCCAGTTCCATCCACATCGTTGATATTCGGGAAGATAGATGGCAGGGGAGGGGGCCTCCATCAAACTTTTTAATCTTTTAATCAATCTGATAGTTGAAAAATAGCATTTCTCTGAGTACACATGAAATTTAGTATCTTTCCTTCTATTTGGGGACCTTTTATATCTTCCCCCACCCCCATCTCCCTCTCTCTCTCTATCCCCTACTGTATGTGTATATGTGTGTCCGTGTACCTGCTGCCTAATTTCAGAATTTGCAAATCCTATAGTTGAATTAGACCTTAGGAATCTTTAAAGATGAAGCTGAAGCCCCTAAAACATATGTATTCGGGGGCGCCTGGGTGGCTCAGTTGGTTAAGCGACCGCCTTCGGCTCAGGTCATGATCCTGGAGTCCCAGGATCAAGTCCCACATCGGGCTCCTTGCTCAGCGAGGAGTCTGCTTCTCCCTCTGACCCTCCCCCCCTCATGCTCTCTCTCTCATTCTCTCTCTCTCAAATAAATTAAAAAAACAAAACAAAACAAAACAAAACATATGTATTCGGGAGGATAGATGGCGGGGGAGGGGGCCTCCATCAAACTTTTTAATCTTTTAATCAATCTGGCTATTTTTTCCCAGTTGTTTGTCTCAGGTGAGTTGTTTAACT